>NC_048926.1:33359503-33488537 GCF_011077185.1 Oxyura jamaicensis
AAGAAAGAAAGAAAGAAAGAAAGAAAGAAAGAAAGAAAGAAAGAAAGAAAGAAAGAAAAAACTAACAAAGACAGTGTGGTGAAAAGGACTATAGCCTGAAGAAGCAAACCACATTTGGATGAGATGACATGAATTCTTGTGTCAAATGTTACTAGTTGATTATTTTTAAGATTTGACAGCCAATACCAAACACTGAACAAAAAGCTTTAGGTGGAATAAAAGTTGCATGAGTTGGTAGGCCTGTAAATTTTGTCTTATTTACTATCGGCAGTTAAATTGACAGCTACAAGACAGCTGTAATTGCTACTATTCAAAAAAATGTTGCTATAGCAACAAAAGCAGTTAAATATTGAGTCCTGGAAGAAATAAATTGTATGAGAAACATATGAGTTTCGTATATATTTTGTACCAAGAATTATTTATCCTAAAAGCTCCAAGTAAAAGTAAACTAATATTTCTATTTGCATCTTAATCCATATGCCTGCAACATAGAAAGCAAACTTTGTATATCCATTATTTCTCACCTTAAATTCTGATTTTTTTTTTTTTTTTGCCTAGCCAGTTTATCAAAGTTTACCTTGACTGAAGTAACTCCATACTCTTTGTCAGCTGGCACTGTTCCTTTGTAAAAGATTACTTAAACACACACACCATTTTGTATATTTTTATGCTTAGTGCTGACTCAATCTAAATTAAGTTTATCCTTATATGAGAGAAGAGATTCTTTTTTAAAGTTAAAATTACACGCTGAAAGTGCAACATTTGACAGTGTAAATACTTTCTCAAATTCAGACACAGGGTCAGTTCAAGGTATCTCCACCACCCACTCTCACATTGCAACAGTTTTCACCCCTGTCTCTGCCAAACATGATTCTTCCCATGGCTTCAGTGGAAATTGTACCAGGGACCTGTGATGGATGAAAAATAAGGGTGTTATGGCACTTGTAGAGGTTTTCTTTTTTTCTTTTGTCCTCTTTCACTGATGTCAATTTCATAACATGGGTTGTTAATTCAGCCCCAGAAATAACTGTGCCTGCAAAGATGTAAAGAGAGCAGTAACAGTGTTCACAAAAGAAAGAAGGTTCAAAAATGTTTAAGCACATCCTACTGCTGTGAAAATTATCATGGAAACACACAGTAATACTTTCTCACCTTACCTAAGTCATCTAAGCAAGATAATGCAATTCTAGCTTTCAGATGAATAAAATAAGAAATACTTAAATTACTCACACTTAAAGAATTTAAATTACTTCACACTCAAATACTTTAAATTACTTCACACTCAGTTTAGGTGAACTTGCCTGCTTTTGCAGTACTGAGTATTAAATGTAGAATTATATGATGATAACAAACAATAATAATTTTCCTTGTCATTCAATCTCTGTTGGAATTTAGGGCCTGAAAAAACAAACATAACTCATTCTGTATGAAATAAAATCACCCAATTTTTTCTAAATTGTGCAAAAGTTAAATAAACACAGGATGAAAGACAGAAAAAAAATCAAAAAGAAATTAATTAAATAATAATAATAATAATAAAATTTAAAAAAAAAGAAAAAAATAGAAATAAAAATATTTTAAAAAAAAAAAAAAGGAAAAGGAAAAGAAAGAAAAGAAAGGAAAATGGCAAGGGCAAGAAAAAGGAAAAGGAAACAATGTACAGGAAAAAGAATAAATTTATTTTATTGCATTTTTTTTTAATTATTTTATTTTATTACCTTCATATCCTCAGATGGCACTATTGCAGAATTTTAAAATTGAGTTTGCATTTAGATCTGCAGCTGTAACTCATACACAGAGCATTAGGTATCTGGCCATTGATGTCTTCAAGGAGTTATTTGTTAATCATATTGTAAATAGTACGTAAGAAAACAGAAAAAGTGAGTGAATTTAGGAAGTCCAGTATTGTCTGGGGAGGTGATGAGGAGCCAGCTCATTTACAAGTGTTCACCATTTAATTCACCAGTGGTCCTCTTGCTCTTTCATCACACTCATAATTTTCTCTTCAAACGTGCCTTGGGAGTGGATAAGGATGGGACTTGTTAAGTGCCAAAATAAAGCTATAGTTTTTTGTTTGTTTGCTTTTGTTTGTTTGTTTGTTTGTTTGTTTGTTTTTAATATTGAAGTTTGCATAAGCCATATTATATTCACTGCAATATCATACCCTTTCCATATTTATATCACTGTAATTAAAAACAGATGGCTTCACTCTTCACTTGCTATACAGACATGTTGAAGTTGTGAGGCAAACTTACTTGGGTATAGCATAAATGTGATATAATGTAATCAGAAGATGAACCATGTATGACAGGCATAATCTATGCAATAGAACAAAACTTTTACCGGAGTATTCTTTTGCAACTGTAAGAAACATAAAACAAAAAATAAAATCATTACTAAGGTCTTTCTGATCTTGCATGATCCACTTAAAAAATGTAGTTTCTACTTCTCCCAGAAAATAACTTTAAAAAAAAAAAAAAATCATGGCAAGCAGAAGCATTCCTCAACACTTTGCTGTCAGGGTTTTTTTAAATAGCTACCCCACCAGTTAATACTGGAAAGCCATATTTTAAATTCACATATGGAATTTAATTTATTTTTCAGACCTACAATATAAGAGGCCAAATAAAACAGAGCAGATGGATAGAGAAATTGAATGAAGAGAAATTAATATAAACATGATTGCAGTAGGCCAAATACATGATGGCATATAAAACTCTCCTTATGAACCTAAATGTCACAAACATTCATATGACATATGAGAAAACATGGCTTGCTACCCTCAGAACACAATAAAGGATGAAAATGAATGTCATTAAAAGGCAAAACGGTCCAAGAAAAATCTGTCTATTCCTTATAGATAACCAAAGGGGCCTAAAATAACCCTGCTTACAATGAAACATATCTGTTCTGTACAGAAATGTGTAATGAACGTTAAAAACATCACCAAAAAAAATAGCATTTAATAGTTCTTGAAACTACTGTGCATCACCAATCTTGAAATCTGTATAATATAGAATAATTTATCTAGAATTATTTTAGCACTCTGTCAATTGGTAGTCAGCTAAGCTTCATTATTTTCTTCATGGGGATGTTATGCTGGTTTATTTGTTCCCATCTATACATTGTCTTAAACTCTAGTAGCAAAAACATGTCACAAAAATAGAAAATATTATTTTTAAATGAGTTAGAAGTTTGTGTGCCATGAGAGTTTACTCCAAATATTTTTTTATCATCTGTATGATTTCTTATGACTGTAAAGCCAGGGCATATTTTACAATAGATGTGCCAAACCATATTGCAGTAACTAAATAAATTGATGCTTTATTCATTGATATGCTGAATTACATTTGATTTCATAGTACAGCATTTTCTTTGATTCTCTAACTTTCAATGCAGACAGCTCTAGAAGAAAGGAAAACAAACAAACAAACAAAAAGATATTATTTTATTCAGGATTTTTATTAGACCATTTAGAATTATGATAAACTTTTTATAATTACACAAATTTTTAATTTGGAAATGTAACATTGGCTTCTCCAGCAAACTGAACCACTTTTTAAAACTTGAGAGTTGTAAGAATATGATGGATCATTTCCCAAGCTTTAATGAATATTCTACTAAATAGAAATATTGTGTTCATTTGAAGAAGGATTATACAGTGGTATTTTACATTTTGAGTGTGGCATTGTATAGTAAACCAATTCTTTCCAATTAAGAGGTAAATTGTGGCTTTGCTGTACATCACACAATTAGAGAAGTGTGAAAGTAGTTTTGAGATGGCTTTTGTCCCTGACACATCCTACATCTTTCTTCCTGAACAGGTGCAAAAAATGACATCTCAGGCCTCTGCCTAGTCCAGCATACTCCTGTGATGGGCCATCTGTCTGTACAAAAAGACAATGATGCTCTGCAAGAACTGCATTTGCTGTCCTTATTAACCTATGTGCCTTACTGTTCAGAATGAGTCTACATAACTGAATGTTAACTGTACTCAGGTAGATGTATCAGAACTATATGAGGACACAGACTGACATGAGGACTGTACAAGACAGCTGTCACTTTCAACATTATCTAAGAGCTTTCATGTATAGCAAAAGCCAGTATAGACCTCTTTGTTTACTTTGTGATTTGTGCTGTTCAGAATAAAAATAGGTGGATTTACTCATGCTACCAACTACAGTGTTAGCAGTTATATCTCAAACTAATATAGAAGTAGTAGTTGCATTGCTAACTCTGGCTAATATGAGGCTGGGAGTGAAAAAGATTAGTTTTCAGGTTTTGGGTTTGATCAGAGGTAATCAAAACATGGAATCTACCTTTCACCAAGAACTACAAGATATCTACGTGTTTTTCTTATTTTAATGGTATGAGCACTCCTAACATTTTGTCCATCTCTTTACAATTCACCTTTTTCCTGAACTTAGTGTGGTACAGCACAAGATTTATGTATATTTATCTACATGATATTATTTCTACATGATATATTATTTTGATTTGCTTTACCAAGGTGAGGATCCACCAGTCAAACAAAGCCCAGTCAGTTCACAAGTAACAGCAGCCACCCACAACCGACTCATACCAAATTTATTGCTGAGCATAACGTCATACGTTATGGACAGTGGTCAGTCTGGGTCAGGTGTCGTGACTGTGCAGCTAGATACCTGTGCACAGCCTCTTCATTGGCAGAGCAGCACGAAAAGTGGAAAAGTCCTTGACTTCAAAAGTAAGCATTGCTCAGCAATAAATAAAACATCAGTGTGTTATCAACATTTTCATCCTAAATCCAAAACACAGCACCATATAAGCTACCATAAAGAAAATTCTCTCCCAGCTGAAACAAGGATACAAGTCAAGTTTATCTCCATATGAATGCAATGCATCTTCTGATCATTGTAGAACACCTATTTTCCACATATATTATAGTTGAACAAGATCAAGAGATTCAAAAATTTGTAGAATTATTAGCAAAGAACTCTAGCACAAAGGATGCAAAATGCAAAAATAGTACAAATTTGTCATGATAGTTAAAGGAGAATCAGATCATGAAACTTCTGAAAACATTATATAATTTAAATTTGTTTCAAAAATCCTGAGGAAAATTGTAAACTTGACTATTAAAGTTAATTTCTTTTTGAAGTAGTTAACTGTGGTATTCTTATGTGTTAACGCAAGTGTACTTTCACTGAGGTTAAATGAGTTGCATGTGAGTTAATATTAAAGAGATTACTTCAACCACATTTTCTCATGTGCAAAGAATGCTATACATTTCAAAAGGCAAAAAAGCATTGTTTATAATGCAACACTATTTCTAAGACATCCAATAAAAGTTAATAGAGAATTAAATAAAAAGATCCATGCAAAACTTTCTTCAGGGCATTAAAAATACTGATTTACAATTTTCATGAACATGTTTACATTTTTATACTTCTTTATTCTATCCAATGCCTTTCTAGCCTTCACTGAAATTTCTTCCATGTTTATGCATTTTTTTCTTAGTGTTCAAGAATATATTTCCCTGAGTTTCAAGGTGCAATATACTCACAATTTGTCTTTTAGAGACTGTTGAAAAGTAAAACAATTTAAGGAAAAAAAAAAAAAAAAAAAAAAAATGATATTAATAAATGAGCCAACTAAAATAAAAATAATACATAAATAAATAAATGTGTACTTCCTATTACCTAAAGGACAGCAATAACTGTGCAGGCTTCATTACTGAATTCCTCAGCTAGACCTTTACAAAAATAATCCCCAAATAAGCTCTAAAAATATAATTCTCTAAGTATTTTCATGACTGCAACTTTTCCCCAAAACTGCTCAGAATAACATAAAATCTATATAGTAACATCTGCATTGAAATGGTACAGAACATCAGAAAATAAAATAATATACCTCCCAGAATGAGCAACCTAGGCAACAATTCTCTAATCAATTCATAACTAATTTGCTCAAGCAACTGTTTTCCAAGAGTTACTGTTCACAATTGCAAACAATGCATTTGCAATTGGAAAGGAATGTGGGAGGTGGAGATATGCTAAAATTTCAGCTGCAGGATTACAGGCAGTAAGGAAGAGAAGAGGAAGGGGACTCCAGACACCTAGTAGCCCCAGGGCAATGCTTAACAAACTTCACAAAACTGACAGAAGGGCCAAGGTCCTTAAGAAATTAAGCATTTTTTACAGTGCCTCGTAGAACCATAGAAAACATCGCATAAGGAAAAAAAAAAAAAAAAAAAAATCCTCACTTCAACTTAAAAGATGTTACAACGTGATCCGTGATATTTACAGGATCCACAAGGGAGACTGATGTCAGCCATTTAAGTTAAAGTTCACTTCCCAGATATGTCAAGTAAGCCTGAAGCTACATAGCCAGAGACCTGACACATCATTAGAGGCTGGCTGCAACACCCACGGTATCAGAGGGCATCCTAGTGTCAGACAACCTGATCATACTGTTAACTCACCAACCAAACTGACACTCTGTCAGGAAACTGTACGGTCAGAGACCTGTTCCTTCTGAGCATATGGCAGGGAAACTAAACTACTGAAACACTGTGAGACACTCTGCTTGTAGGGCTGTCACACTTCCCAAACTGAAGGCCACTGTGACTCCAAGAAACACAGAAGTACATTACATTAAACAATACGTCCCTCATGCTAACTGTAACAGTGACACAAAGGATTCACAACACCTAGGAGAGTATCTGTCAAAGAAGATCCATTTTACAGGATGTCACACTCTGATCTGCCACAAGAGCATGCGAACGCTTGACAGGGACCTAAAACTCCTGATACACCATTGTGGTGGTTTGACTAAGGTAGACAGCTGAACTCCACCACAACTGCTCTCTTACTCCCTCTACTCGAAGGGAAAAGGGAGAAAATATGATGAAAAGGGCTCAAAGGTTGAGATAAGGGCAGGGAAATCACTCAACAATTATCATGATGAGCAAAACAGACTCAGTATAAGGAGATTAGTAAAATCTATTGTCTACTACTAACAAGTGAGAGAAGTGAGAAACAAATGAAAGAAAGCAAAAACACTTTTCCCCCATACACCCTCTTCTACCTCCTCCTCCCGAGTGGCACAAGGGAATGAGGGAAAATTGAGTGGTAAAGACTGTGGGGTGAAGGAGACTGCTGCCAGATGAAACTTGTTCCTAACCTGCTGACATTTCCAGCTTTAGTATATTCTGCCCTTCAGGAAGGCTCTACAAGACATGGTGGCCACTGCTGCTGTGTCCAGGGACAATCAAAAAAATCCTGTTACCCTTTCCCATTGAAGGTCTTCAAAGACACTGGGCTGCACAGGCTCTAAAAGCTGTAAAAGAATAAATTAGAACTATTTTAAAAATATTGGTAAGTTCCTTTCTGGAGAAGTGACTGCTAAATATTGTTACAGAAAAGATCTCTTAGTGCTCATCCTCACAAATGCATTGATAGAGGAACCACATTGCTTTACTAGGCTTTCCTGTACAGTACTCACTCTCTGAATGCTATGTGTTGCTATTACTAGTTGGAGTGTCCTATCAGTAAATGATTGCTGCGTCGACCCTGAAAATTTCATTCATGTTTCTGCTGCTGGCTGTGAAATCCAGAAATCTTAACACATGTTAATACCTGTTTCAGCCCCATGAGGGGGCAGACAAACTCAAAGTGAAATGTCTATAAACACATACATTAGGAGGAATCCTGACAACCTCTCCCACTACTTCACTTTACTGTCTTTGCAGCTCCTTCCTAGAAAATAAACAGATAAATAAATGTTTGGCAGATTTTCTAGTTCCCCAGATTTTCATAGCTATGGGGAACTAGAGCCATGCCCCATGTCCATAAGCCCAACAGGCTTAACTCTTAACTCTCCACACCCCATCTCATACTGACTACTGCTCTTGCCATTTCTGTGCAGTCCCCACCCAGCTTCAGGCCACTGGAACTATTCCCTCACTCTGTGTGCACTGTCTCCCTCTCAGCTCAGCTTACTGTCCTCACTGCTTCTTTTTTTTCCACTGAGTACTACGTGATGGCCATGAATGAAGTATATAGTCAGTAATGCCTGAAAAAAATGGGATATTCTGATCTGTAAAGATTGCTACCATATAGAAGAACCTCGGTGCAAGGTTATTACATGTATTTTTCTACTCCTTAATTCCACTTCAGAAGATAACAAAAGTACTTCAACACTTCTCATACCTAAGCATTTATTTTCAAATCAGATGTCTTCATATTTCACTTTATCAGAGCTAAGCAGAAATCCAGTCTTTGCTCTTCTGTAAATGAAAAGAATCTATCAACTAAGAATATTTAATGTTCTTATTTGCAAATTATTTCTTTTCTATTCCTTTACTCTATAGAGGTCAGGAAACAAAATACCAATTCAAACTGCAAATCTCTTGTAAACTTACAGAGCTCTAAGGTTAGTCTCCCTTGTGTACTTCTCTGCACACATGTCCTTACCTTAAAAAGGAACATAGTTTATGGGAAAAAAAAAAAATATATATATATATAGATGCAAATAAACAAGAAAACTGACACATAATGAGCCAAAATGTTAAGTACCAGTCCAGCCACTGGAGTACTATATATAGTATATGGTCTTAGGAAAATATATTACAGGGAAGAGTTTAAAAGAGCATGAGAACTATGAAAAATTTATTTCCTTCCTTCCTTCCTCTCTGCCTTTCTGCCTTCCTGATTTTCTTTCTCCCTTCCTCTTTCCCCTCCTTTCTTTCCTCTCAGCCTCTCTTTCTTTCCTTCTTTCCATCCTTCCTATGCTTTCTGCCCTCTCCTTCCTACACTCCTGTGGTGTAGCAGCTCCCACAGGCAACAAATCCTGTGCGCAAATACGTTTGATTAGAAAATCCCATGTAGACTATTATTTTTTTTTTTTTTATTAAAAAAAAGTTTATAAAAAAAAGGGAAAAAAAAAAAAAAAAAAAAAAAAAGGAATGATATTACTTGCCATTCCTATCATTATTGATTTAACCTATGGTTAATTCAACACCAAAATAAATGTATTATCCAAACTTTTTTTAATTTTTTTCAATATTCAACCCTCAAAAATCCAAATACTTTCCTATTAATAATAAAGTTATTGTAAATGTTATGTTTATGCCTGGGTTTGCATTTATTAACAATGTAACATAAACTGGTTTTGTTATGTAAAAACTATTTTTAATTAAAAATAATAAAAATATTGTATAGCTAGGCAAAAGTCATAAACTTCTTAAGTACTGTGATGCCACATTAGACCAAGTAATATATATTTTTTGGCTTTCCTTTTATCTTCCTACATAATGGCACTTCTTTTCCATTTCAGGGTATTTATACTGTGCAGACCATTATCATTTATTCACTTACACATTGTATTAAAGTGGAACTTTAATATCTTTAGCTGATGATCTCCATATCATATGAGACAAACACAGTATGTCCTTTATTCACAAAGCAACTCATGATATATTTTCACAGAGTGACTCTGTATTACTTTATATCACTTGATCAGTCACTCAGCAAAACTAGGTTGCTAATGTCATCAGCAAAGACCTTTCACTGCTGTTCACTATCTCCAGCTCCTTTTTCCAAAGTTCTTATCTATCTCCTTTCATCATTTTTTATCAGTTTGAAGAGGTTTTTTATTTCTTTTTTTTTTTCTTCTTTTTGGGACATCTGAAATTTGAATCAGTTTCTTTAAGTTAGCAAGAATGATTTTTAAATAAAGTGGAGCTATTTTTCTTAGTAGATAAGCTAGATACAGTTTTTAGAAGTATTCAGGTGGGTTTTGAAACTCTTTACCTGTTGCATCTCCTGCTGGAGGTGCCTCTATTGATACAAGAAATACAGCAGAAAAGAAGATGCACTTAATTTTCATCCACAAAATTACAGAATCTCAAAATCACAGAATGCCTGATGTTGGAATACACCTCTTGAGATGATCTAGACCAACCCTCCTGCTCAAGCACCTAGAGCACATTGCAGAGGACCATGTTATACAAATATAAGTATGAATAATAGAATGGCATGGGATTGAAGGGACAACAAAGATCATGTAATTCCACCTCCCTCTACCATAGGCAAGCATGCCACCCACTAGATCAGGTTGCCCAGAGCCCCATTCAACCTTTTTCTTGAATACTTCCAGGGATGGGGAACCCACAGTTTCTCTGGACAACTACCTCACCACCCTCTGAGTGAAGAATTTTCTTCTAATCTCTAATCCAAATCTCTCCTCTTTTAGTTTAAAACCATTCCCCCTTGTCCTGTCATTGTCTGATGGAGCAAAGAGTCATTCTCCATCTTTTTAAGTACTCTTTAAGTACTGAAAGGCTGCAATGAGGTGTCCATGGAGCCTTCACTTCTCCAGGCTGAACATCCCCAGCTCTCTCAGCCTTTCATCATAGGACAGGTGCTCCAGCCCTCTGAATCATAGAATCATAGAATCATAGAATCAGTATCCAAAGTTGGAAGGAATCCACAAGGATCGAGTCCAGCTCCTGGCTCCACACAGGTCTACCCAGAAATTCAAACCATATGACTAAGTGCACAGTCCAAACACTTCTTGAACTCCAACAGGCTTGGTGTCATGACTATGTCCCTGGGAAGCCTGTTCCAGTGTGCAACAACCCACTCAGTGAAGAACCTCTTCCTGATGTCTAGCCTGAACCTCCCCTTCCACAGCTTGACACTATTCCCATGGGTCCCATCAGTGGTCACTAAAGAAAACAGATCGGTGCCTACCCCTCCACTTCCCCCCTTGTGAGGAAACAGTAGACCGCGATGAGGTCTCCCCTCAGCCTCCTCTTTTCCAGGCTGAACAGGCCCAGTGACCTCAGCCACTCCTCATACGTCTTCCCCTCTAGGCCCTTCAACATCTTCATAGCCTTCCTCTGGACACTCTCCAACAGTTTCACATCCTTTTTGTACTGTGGTGCCCAGAACTGCACATAGTAATCACAGTAAACTCTGATCATCTTTGTGGCCTTCCCCTCGACCCTCTCTAACAGATCCACATCCTTCTTGTGCTGGGAGCCCCAGACCTGGATGCAGTACTGCAAGTGGGGCCTCATAAAGGCAGAGTAGAATGGGTCAGTCACCTCCCTCCACTTGACGACCACTCCTCTTTTGATGCAGCCCAGGATGCAGTTGGCCTTCTGGGCTGCAAATGGGCACTGCTGGCTTATGCCAATCTGTTCATCCACCAAAATCCCCAGGACCTTCTCTGCAGGGCTACTCCCAATGATTTCTTCACCCAGTCTGGAATCCTCTATGGGATTGCCCCAAGACAGGTGCAGCACCTTGCACTAGGACTTGTTGAACCTCATGAGGTTCCCATGGGCCCACTTTTCTAGCTCGTCCAGGTCCTTTTGGATAGCATCCCTTCTTTCTATTGTATCAGCTGCACCACTCAGCTTAGTTTCATCTGCAAACTTGCCAAGGGTGCACTTGATCCCATTATCCGTGTCAATGATAAAGATATAGAACAGTAACAGTCCCAAGACAGACCCCTGAGAGACACCACTGGTCACTGGCCTCCACCTGGATTTAGAGCCATTGACCACAATTCTCTGGGTGCAGCCTTCAAGACAACTCTATACTTCAAGACAACTCAATACAACTCCACTGAATGGCCCACCCTTCAAATCTGTATCTCTCCAAAATGAAGATCAGGATGCCATGTAGGATGGTGTCAAAAGCCTTACAGAAGTCCAGGTAGATGACATCAGTTGCTCTTCCCTTGTCAGATGATGCAGTCACTCCATCATAGAAGGCCACCAGATTGATCAGGAACAATTTTCCCTCAGTGAAGCCATACTGTCTGTCTCACATCACCTTCTTCTCTTGCATGTGTTTTGGCATTGCTTCCAGGAGGATCTGTTCCATGATCTTGCCAGACCCAGAGGTGAGGGTCACCAGTCTGTAGTTCTCTGGATTCTCTTTTCCACTCCTTTTTAAATGTGGGAGTGATGTTTCCCTTTTTCCAGTCACCGGGGACTTCACCTGACTGCCAGAACTTTTCATCAGGTGTTGTTGAACCTGTTCTTCGTTTAGAGTGGGAGGAACTTTGCTCCCGCAGCCCTTACTTAGAGGTTCAGGGATTCAAAAGATGTGGGAAGCCTGACTGGCAGTGAAGACTGAGGCAAATAAATTGTTGAGTACCTCATCCTTCTCTATGTCTGTCATTACCAGTTCACCCTTCTCATTTATCACAGCAGGGTTCACTCTCCTTTGCTCTTTTTATAATGTGCCTATAGAATCTACTGCATGATCTACTGTAAACAAGCTGGTGAACAGGGCTTTAAACTAGGAAAGGTGGTGGAAGAGGAGAGTTACAGAGACCACCCAGGCCCCTAAGCAAGACTTAACTGGGGATACCTCCAACAAGTGCATTTAGTCAAGGAAGTGTCTACAAAATATGTGTATGGGGTGTCCTCTTGCACACCAAACATGACTATGGGGTATCTTCTTGCAACCCTCCTAGGATATTGGCACACTTGAATCTTTCTGAAGTGCCTGTACACCAGTACATGTAACATGATGAATAAACAGGAAGAATTAGAGATCTATGCATAGCTGCAGGGCTTTGATTTCATTGCAGTTACAGAAACACAGTGAGATAGTTCACATGACTGGAATGCTGTCATGGAAGGCTATGTGCTTTTTAGGGAAGACAGGCCAGGAAGACTAAGTAGTGAAGTGGCGTGTTATGTGAGAGAGCAGCTGAAATGCATCAAGCTCTGCCTTGCAGTGAGTTGAGAATTACGGATAAGAATAAAAGAGTGACAGTGTTGTGGTTGTTTACCATGGGCCACCTGATTAGGCAAAGGAAGTAACCAAGACTTTCTACAGACAGCTCGAAGTAGCCTCACAATCACAGACCCTAGTTCTCATGTATTTCAACCTTCCTGACATCTGCTGGAAAGACAATACAACTAGGCACAAACAGTCCAGGAGGCTCCCGAAGAGGCTTTAAAAACACTTTTTAACAATGCTTTTTTTTGTGGAACCTTTAAAAAAAAAAAAAAAAAAAAAAAAAAAAAAAAAAAAGTACTGATTGAGATGTAAAGGTTGGTATCAACCTTGGCTGCAGTGACCATGAGATTGTGATCATGCCATGGTTGAGTTTGTGATCTCAAGGAGTATGGGCCTGGCAAAGAGCAAAGTGTGGACCCTGAACTTCCAAAGAACAATCTTCAAGCTATTTAAAGACCTGGTAGACGAGATCCCCTGGAACACCATCCTTAGGGAAAAACAGAGCTGAGCAGAGCTGGAGACTCTTTAAGCATGTTTTCCTTAGAGCACAAGAACTCTCCATCCCCCACATAAAAAAGTGGGTAGGTAGAGCAGACAACTAGGATGGCTGAGCAAAGAACGTCTAGTCAAACTGAGGCACAAGAAGGAAATGCACAGGCAGTGGAAGCAGGGACATGTGGCCTGGGAAGAGTACAGGGATGCTGTTTAGATGTGCAGGGATAGTATAAGGAAGGCTTCCCAAGTCTTTTGTTTTCCTGAACCCATAAAGGGAGGCTGGGGGAGCAAAGTTCTTCCCACTCCAAACGAAGAGGAAGTTCAAGAATACCTGGTAAAACTAAGCAAGTACAAGTCTCTGGGACCTGAGGACATACATCCCAGGGTCCAGAAGGAATTGGCTGATGTAGTTGCCAAATCTCTCTCCATCATATTTGAAAAGTTCTGGCAGTCAGGAGAAGTCCATGGTGACTGGAAAAAGGGAAACATCATTCCTATGTAGATTCTATGATTCCGTGATTCTATGATTTAAACTGCCTTTGAATTTAGTTAATATTTGAGGAGGAGATAGAAAACTTCCAATAAAACAGTGCAAAATTTTGACAAAAATGTCAGCATCTTCAATGAAACCAGAACAAATATATCAAAACAGATACTCTGTATGTATTGGTAGCTCTTATTCTAATTTACAATGACACTATGAACCATCGGGAGAATCTGCTTCTTTTTAAAGGAGAAAGATATTAAAAATAATTTCATTTTTTAATAATAATAATAATAATAGCTACTTGGTAAAACGTCAAAATCATCAGCAACATCCAGGCAAAGTCGGGCAAGAGCACTTATCTGGTGTCAGGCCAGTGGAAGAGTGAGATTTCAAACCACAGGCAAGTGAACAGATAAACTGTGGTATCGGGTGGAAAGGAAAGCATATAAGGCAATGGTAACAAAAGAAACCTCAAGAATGAAGAAACAGGGTGAAAGGGGCCCAACCTCAAGTTGTTTACAAATCTGTGCAGCCTGGGAAACAAGCAGGAGGGAGTAGCTCTCCAATCACCCAGCTGGTATGAAAAACTGAGATACGGTAGGACAGCTAGCATAAAAGCAGGGACAATGGAGAGGCACAGTGGAGGGCACACATCATGATCTGAGGTTACACACAGATGGATCTGCTGTTCACAAGCAAAGGAAAATGGGTTGTGGATGGCTTGACTGCAGCGAGAATGATACAGCAGAATGGTTATGAAATATGATCTAAGCCAATTTAATCTTCCAGAGAACTATGGCCATGTTAGAAAAATATAGCGCAAAGGTATGTGCTAGTCTATGAAAGCTGCTGACTTTTTATTCCAAAAAATTGCCAAATGATCACATAATTAAAATGATATTCTCAGGTCATGGTTTTCAAGATCTCCTAGGAACCACATAGTATTTAGAAGAGTAACAAAGCAGGTTCAGCTTGGAAGAAGCAGAAGACTGTTACTTACCTGTAACAGTCACATGAAAAGTCTAGCATCTGTAAGATACTGAAACAGCAGGTCTCCTTTCTTGATCTGCATATGTACATGTGTGCTACATCTTTAATAATTGTTATCTTAATAGTGAGGATTACTCCCTTGAGATCACATCAGAAGCACATGATATGGCTTTTCATTTTCTTTCAGTTTTGTCTAAATGAAATGAACTGTGATGACTGTTAAGTATGAGATGTAAATAATCTATCTTCTTTTGTCTGTAACAGAAATAGGACATTGGAATAATATTTTTGAACAGACACTAAGAAAATATATGCAGAGGATTTTAAGGGATAAAACAATATACATGGTGAAAATAAAAGCATACTGAAGTATGAAGTTAATATTAATCCATGATCAGTAAACAAATTATTTAGTAACCACATCAAATCAAAAGCTATTTAATGATTCTTTACTCAAGTTAACAAGGTACTTGCTCATGAATAATATACTACCTATTGTAACTACTTTAGAATGGCCACATATACAGCAGTTCAGAAATAAATATTATTAAAATAATTATTTGTGAGACACAAAATAGCAAAACTTTGAAAATATGATCTTTTGTTTGTTTGTTTGACTATTTAATATTCACTTCTTTTTCTAATTAAGTGTTTTTCCCTCAGGTAAATAAAATAATGTTAACACAATACCTTATTTAGAAAGGTTTAATCCTAAAGCAAACATGAAAATCTGAGGGGCAAAATAGTAAATTTTATTACAGTTGATTAATGTGAAGTCTGTCTCAAAAACTGGACATGAGGAAATATAAAAACAAATTGGAAGTAATACATTTATTACTCAAACTCTTTGATATGCTTAGAAGTACTCATACAGTGGGAAAATGAGAGGTAGTCACTCTTCCCAAAAACATAAAGATTTCAGAAGCTGTTTGACACTGCTGTTCAGAAGCAGTTTTTTAAAAATCTATATCTAATTATTAGATGAAAGCTATCTTTATTTATACATTATATGTAACTGTGATAATTTTGGTTGGTGTTCAGAGTATGCAGTTAAACTAAACTAAAGTAAAGTAAACTAAACTAAACTAAACTAAAATACAATAAAAAATAAATAAATAAATAAAATAAAATATAATAAAGAAAATTGCTGTATTTTTTCTTATATATAGCTCAAATAAGGAGGGGGAGGGGAAAATAGGTCAAGAAAAATATTTAATAAAAATATTACATTTCTAACCCTTTATCTCAAGAAACTATAAACAATTAATTCTTGTTTGAAATGTTATACTTAAAATTCATACAGCAGATTCACAAATTACAAATGTTATACTTATTTATGTGTATGCCTGTAACACTGTATCCCTATATGACATATGAAACTGATTGCACTAAAGTTCAAAAACTGTTTAAAAATATGAAGACTAGGAAGATTATTTTCACTTGTAAAGACTAAATACTTTCATATGTTGACACCCAAACAAAATTTCAGAATATAATATTTGAACTGTTGGACTAAATTGTGTTATCCGTGTTCATTAAGGCAGTACACTTTTCTTCACTAGGATGTAGGAAGAGTTAGAGTAAGAATGTGATGTAAATAAAAATAGTGATGTAATATAAACTAGGTTATGTTCACTGATAATGCAACTAAAACTGTTTTAGCAAAATCTTACCTTTACAATTCAACTAAATAAGTTCAGGAATACAAAAATATTGTCTCCTTTTACAACAGTTTTTACCAGAAGTAGGAAAAAAATCCATAGTTTTCATAATCCCCATAAGCATAACTGTCTACTGCAATCATGTTATTATTCTAAAAATCTATTTTTAAGCCTGATTTAGAAAATATTTTCTGGGTATATTGATTTGTTTAAAAAACAAACAAACAAAAAACTTTTGATGATGCTGAAAATTATAAGTTTCATAGGCACACAAGTATTTTTGTTCATACAAGAAATATATAAACATACAAGAAATATTACTTGCTTGTGCAAGAATTGTTTTGCATAAATGTTTTGGTCTTGGTTCCTTCTAAAAACTTTTTGTTTCTGACCATTATCAGATTGATTTTTGCCTTTGTATTTCACAGTCCCATAAGAAATTAAATGTACTTTTACTTTCAGTATTCTTGACAAGAAATCTGTTTGCTTGCTTCTATGAGGGATTATGTCCTTGGGTAGAATGAGTACAGTCCATCATTCTGTTCCCTATTGAACTCATGATCTTGAAGTATTCTTGGGCACAACGACAAATCCTCCATGGTAAGATTAGAAGAATAATATATTGACAGTAATCCATCACAAGTGCTCAGTTTTCTTGTTAAAAAGTATTCAAACATTGACTGAAAATTAAACATCTATGATGGTTAGTTTTTGTAATTTTTATCGTTTTCTATGTTGTTGTTGTTGTTGTTTTTTTTCTGTGTGATTATTACATCAGAAACAAAAAGTTAATTGTTTTCATTTTTCTTATTTTTTGAGAGATGAGTATATTTGAAAGCTGTTCATGTCATGTCATTCATATATTTGACGTCTTCTAATGCGAATATATGATTACTGAATACAATATAAAGTAGACCCCAGCAGGCTTACTTCAAATGAATAGTTTTAAATACAATCTGAGAGTTTAACTAGATGTCTACTGGGAATATTTTCATTCATTACTTTGTTTCTTGTTTGATGTACGCCTTCTATGTCAATAATATATGCATAATATGCATTACAGCTTTAATTAAATGATGATTAAAAAAGACAGGGGAAACCAAGCTGTTATCTGAAAAAAATATTGAGTTCTGAGTGCTCAGTGTCTCTAAAAATCAGGACTGAAATAAAATAGCTCCTGTTAAAAAGCAACCTGTAATTATAGTTTAGCCAGGTTCAATTTTATCAATTGGAAATCAGTGCTTGTGTTCCACCCATGAGATGACCTTAGTGTTGATTATGATTACCACAGATACCTTTTTCATGTATATATGTTCTTATTATAGGACATAAAATCTGTTTCAAATGCTATTTCAAAAAATAAAATAAAATAAAATAAAAATAATTTTTAAATTGCAATCTTTAACTTACTTTTTAATGAAAAAGTTTATTTCACATGGTTCCTGTTTGGTGTTCTGCAATAAACCTCTTCCATGAGATAAACTCATGACTGGTGTCAATGCCTGCCCATATTTTTCTTAATACCTGTAAGAATTCCAATCTCCTACTACAAGCATCACATGACCTAAAAACCCTCTAACATTTAATTTCCACAGTGAAAACATATAATTTCTTCCAGCATTCAGTTTAAAATTTAGTGTGATATTTACACCCCAAAACAATGGGAATAAAAATGTAATGGGGTAATCAGAAGTTTTAATTTTAAAACTCTTTTAAACTTTTCACAATGGAAAATAAGACAGAGTTTACCACCAGTGTACAAAGCTTTAATTGTCTTTTGCCCAAACAAATATATTGTAAAGGCTTTAAAACAAAGCGTGTTCTGTTCATGCTTTGTGGAAATAGACACCAGCTTCTTCTACTTTCTTTATTCTTATTCTTTGCAGTTCAATAGCAAGGTATTTCAATGTATATTAATTCCAGTGGTTTTTCTATATAACTTCCCCCTTTTTCAGTCATCACCTCTGGGAGGTAGCTAAGAGAAAATATGATGTGCGTAGTAGATGAGAAAGCTGAATTCAGAAAAGCCTGTGCTTCTGTCAGCAGCTAAGCTGACTCCTTTTTAATATCCAGCACAAAGCCAGCCCAGTTTACTGCTTACACTTGGATTTGAACATAGATTCAATTAATTGTGTGCTTGCTTAGACAATGGAGCAAGGTTCCTCAGAGTTTGTAACAAAAATTTTAAAAGGTCTGCATACATTAATTTATTATTCAGATTTGTTCTCCTATTGCACAGGACATTACATTGGGGATTAAACAGACATAGTTATTTTTCTCTTTTTTCTTATGCTAGGACAAGCAAAGAATCTCTCAAATTAGATTTGCCTCAGGTGTCTCAAGACCATACCAGCATTAACATTCCAGTATCGACTTTATCATTGTTTTTTAACACAGTACACATTATCCCACCACACTTTTTACACTTTTTAAAATTATAAGATTTTGCTTCACTAAGAGCAGTTATTTTCTTTGTTTTCACATTTTATATCAAACATTGTCCCTATTTTTAAAGAATAAAAATATTCAGTCTATTGTTAAATTCTATCTACTTATTCTTTCTAATCTTTCAACTATTACAAAGTCTTCTAGGCGAAAGTCACTAAATGATACATATTTCACTTCTTAAGATGTATGGTCATAATGTGTGATACTTAATTATTGAGAATTAAGTGAATTTTTTCACAATAATAATGAATTACATTAGTAAAAGCACTCCATGCTTGACCTATGCACTACAATATGACTACTTTGGTCAGGGACATATGAATCTAATCTACTTCATCATATATGAAAGAGAAATATCTTTCTTACAATTTCCCAGCTGTGTAAAATGTGAACTTGCCATATCATTGCTGCCCAGAGGAACTTAGACATGCTGAAAAGAACAGTCTGATAAATTGTTTAATGAAACAAGTCCAATGAATGACACTATTTTTTCCTAGACATTACTTTTATATTATGAGTAGAAGATGATAAGTGTCACTTGTGTCAAAAGTGTGGGAAAAAGACCAAAGCAGTCATTCTTTTTTTCTTTTAACTCAAATGTTCCCAATTTTTAATATGTTTCATGTGACTTGGTACAAGACTGACAAATGTTCAAAGGAATTTCTTCACAGTTTGAAGTACATACACTTTATCTTGTTTTAAGTAAAGCAGCTCTATCTTTATTAAAGTTTCTGCCATAATACATGAATTTCACTTAGAAAAAATGTCTCTTCCCCAACAGGGAAACTTCCTGCATTGTACCAGCCCCAGAAAAGGTCCATTCCATGTAGAGAGACTCACATGGAAGACAATAAACCTCAGTGTAGGAGCTGAAATGCTGTGACACTCTGTGGCACATCCTGGACGCCCAACTACTCTTTGAAAACTCTTGTACCATTTTCTCCATAAGTGATTGCCTGTCATCCTCTAACACACAGACAGGGAGCCTTTCTGGACCTTGCAACTCATAGTGTAGTTCCATTACAAGTTATTACCAATGTCTACTACTTAGAAGTAGAGTAGTAGTCTCTACACTTTTGAGAACCATTAAAGTATATATACAATATCTGTAAAATAACTAAGCTAGTTTGGAGTTCATGAGTTGATACAACAGTATACCTTCTATCAATATACCTCAGTCTTTCCCAGCAAGGGCTCTAGACACATAGCCCAAGTCACAGAAGGCAAAGGCAGGGACTGTAGGAGGTCAGATTGAAGATCATCTAAGGAACCTAATGTATGCAGGTCCATGGGACCTGGTGAGATGCATCTGCGGGTCCTGTGGTAACTCATGGATGAAGTTTTTAAGTCCATCATGTCTCAGAAGCTGTAGAAGTCTGGTGGAGTTCCCACTGACTGGAAGAGGGAATATAACCCCCATTTTGAAAAAGGGAAAAAGGAAGACACAGGGAATGACAGGCCTGTCAGTCTCACCTCTGTGCCCCGCAAGATTATGGAGCATATGGTCCTGGAAACTATTTTAAGGCACATAGAGAAAAATGAAGTGATTGACAACAGTCAACATGGCTTCAGTAAGGGCAGATCATGCCATAGTTGCCCACAAATCTGGTGGCTTTTTGCAGTAGGGTTAGAGCATTAGTGGACAGGGGAAAAGCAACTGACATCATCTACCTGGATTTGTGCAAATGATTTGGTACTGTTCAGTTCGTGTCAGCTAACCTTAGTCTTCTACATCCAAATTACCTGCATGTGGGACTCTTTGTAGGAAATTGAGGGAAATAGGTGTTGTTAGAACAAGATTCATCTGACCCATTTTATAACTTTATTTTAGAATACATTGCTTCTGAAAGAATCTTTCTTTTTGTTGATTGTGAAGTGAGCCTACAGTGACTAGTTCAACATCTGCAGCTAGACATTATAAATCTAAGTCATGGTGCCTGATCTATATTGGTCATCGTGTTGAATTTTAGTAGGTATTTTTGTTCTCTTATGTACAGTAAATCATTCTTTTTCATTCAATCCTTAAAAGCAAAAACAATCTGAAGAAATAGATACTCTCAGAAAAGCACACAAAATCAAAAGTCTTGGATGCTTTCAAATGGAAAATTGCTTTTATTTCTTTCTAACCCATAATACAGAGACTCCAAAATTCAAGCATTTTACTAGCTCTCAATTGTTAGAGTCCTCTTTGCAGAAATTGCTGATCACAGATGCACAGCTATAGTTGCCTTTTAGTACCAGCTGAGCTGATACTGAAATACAGCCATAAGAGTGCATTGCAATTTAAAGGATTTAAGGCAATGAGGCAGAGGTGGTCCAAATGAAATCTATATCACTTCAGCGATCCTGTTACCATGACATCTCACTGAAGAGGATTTCATGAAGTGCAGAAGAAAACCATCCATTCCTCTAAACTTGTTTCACATATTTTTTTCTTACTCCTAGGTTTTCAATGGCCAATTTTCAAACAGGTTTGTAACAGGCCTTGTTCTCTTTCACATTGATTGAATTGCTTCTGATAACTTCTCTAAAGACCTGTTCTTTCAAAAATTGTATTTTCTGAAAGATGATACATTATATGGTTATCAATCTTCTTTTTCTCTCTCAAGTAACAGTAAAAACTACATATACATATATAACATTCAGTTTTCTGACCATGTTATTTTATACAAGCAGATGATATGTGAAGATGGTCAGTTTTTAGCTTTATCTTTTAGCTAACAATCTAAATTCATGACAATATTATTGAATGTGAGCAGTCTACTGTAAGGACCCTTGCTGACAAAATTACTTTGTTGTATTCAGAGCATTATGCATTTAAAGTAATTACCCTTAGGATTATATGGTTCAGCAAATATTTCAAGATTGTTTAAAGTCATATATGTCAGCCCTTATTGGATACATATTTGTGCTACACATTTTTTTAATTCTCTTGAGTTCTCTTCTTAGTCACTTTCTTCAAAGTAACCTTCTGGTCAACAGATAATAATATGAAGTTTTAAAGGATACCGATGATGTAGAATCATGGAATCATAGAATCATAGAATATCCCAAGTTGGAAGGGACCCATAAGGATCATCAAGTCCAGCTCCTCACACTGCACAAATCTACCCAAAATTTTAGACCATGTGACTAAGTACACGGTCCAATCACTTCTTAAATTCAGACAGCCTTGGTGCAGTGACTACTTCACTGGGGAGCCTGTTCCAGTGTGTGACCACTTTCTCAGTGAAGAACCTCTTCCTGCTGTCCAGCCTAAACTTCCCCTGCCTCAGCTTAACACTGTTCCCGCAGGCCCTATCACTTGTGATTACAGAGAATAGGTCACCTGCCTCTCCACTCCCCCTCGCGTGGAAGTTGTAGACTGCAATGAGGTCCCCCCTCAGCCTCCTCTTCTTCAGGCTGAGCAGGCCCAGTGTACAAAAAAAAAAAAAAAATCTTTCTGTATATTGCATCCATTATTGCTTAAGGCATTTAGAAGTAGTTTGTGATCCTTGACTGAAATGCACATATACACAGTTTTGACCATTAGTAGTGGAATCAGATTTATTGGTTGCAGCTTTCTGAAGAGTTTCTGAAGACAACTGATGTCGGTTTCACCATGAAAAATATATTATCATGTTGTCTTTTATTAACTCCACACAAAATTGAAGATGAGTCAGCATATCTTTCTGTTTTGCTCAGGGAGATTTTCTTTCAAAATTCAACCAAAGTAGAATGGTAAATCATCTACCCAACACTAAGAAATGGAGCAGGTGTATAGAGAAGTTAAATCTGCAATAATCCTAACCTCTTAGATTTCAAAGCATAGAATGTCTAGTAAGTTATAGTGGATGTCATGGTTTTTTGTTTGGTTGGGTTGTTTTTTTTTGTTGTTGTTGTTTTTTGTTTATTTGTTTTTTTGTTGTGTTTTTTTTGGTTGGTTGGTTGGTTTTGTTTTGCTTGAAAAAAAAAAAATCAGAAAAAAAAAGGGGGGGTGGGTTGAGGGAAGGGGTTGTGGTGTCAGAAAGTTAATAATATGCAGTAGGAGATAGCATGAATACCCTCTAAATACTGTTATCTCCCATGAGAGATAAAAATTCGGTTCACTTAGCACTGAAAGATCTGTACCCACTTAATCCATAAAAGTTATGTGATTTTTTCTAAATCTACTAAGCACACAAGTAAAGCGTGGCTGGGAGGGATTTAATAGCCTCTTCCATAGAGCATGTCTTTTGCAGCTGTGTATGAAGAATTTCTGTCAGTCATGATGGACCCAGTCTACAGTTCAGCAAAGTCAAACAAAAGACTGCTATAAATTTCAGTGGGTTCTGTGAAAATCATTGACCCTGGAGTAAGCAGCAATTAATTAGCTACTCTTCTATTTCCTCTACAAATAGATAAGTGGCTTTCTTAGAACTGAGCTTGTTTTCCACTTTGTACATATGTCTATGATTACTCTTTGAAGATAAATCACAAAATAATAATACATTAGATTACTACAATAATTCTTCACAAAGTATGTTAATCTGTAAAGCCTATATTGATTGTTAATGATCAGTGCTGTGATTGGCTATCAATGGAATAATACAAATCTAAAAACAAAACAAAACAAAAAAAAAAAAAAAAAAAAAAAAAACCTTCTGCAAGTACCTTCTACATTTTCAAGGCCTGGAACAAAATGCCAAGTGATAGTAAAGGTTATCCAGCAGGTCTTTAACCTCCTAACACTGTAAGATTATTTTTCAGTTTCTTGAAGTACAGAGGACTAGATTCTCACTAAATATAAATCACTGAAGCATTTTGGACATCAATGGACACATCCTGAACAGAGTAATTTGTTAGAGCTATGATAGTTTCCTCCAGACAATGATCTGGCCTCCTGTGCCTTCAATTTCATGGTACTTTATAAATGATAAAATGTGTTAGACAGACGCTATCTTTGTCCTTGAAGATGATTTGATCTGAAAGGGCAGGGAAGAGGACAATATAAATCAGTAGAATCAGCCACTTTTTGGGGAGGTTGTTTTATTTTAGGTTTGTTTGGATTATGTTTTTGCTGTTGTTTTAAATCAAAACCTCCCATTTACTTCAGTACCTCAGGATCTTGTGAAAAAGACACCTACAATAAAAACAAAGCATATTGCTAACACCTTTGATAAACAGCTCCTCACAGTTCAGGCAGAGGAGGAGAAATTTGCTGAATGCTGTGTGGCAGGTGAGTGGAGGAGACCATAGGGTAAGGCGACAGGTACATGTCACTGTTGGTGATGGACTCTTGAATTACTTTAGGCTCAATCACTGTGTGAAGAGACACGAAGGGCCTCATCAGCAGACATTCTGGTTTCAATGATACAGAGAAAGTATGTTAGACAGTTTACGATATTAAAGTTCATAGGTTTACTTTGCCAAGCTGCCATTGTTGTATGCTAGCCAAAAATCTATATTCACTGTATATGTTCAGAACACAAAGCCAGTTTTATCAGGTTTCTCCCTGGGTCTATAACAGACCGTAATTTCTTCATCTTAAACTGAAAAGGATAAAAAAAAAAAAAAAAAAAAAAAAAAAAAAAAAAAAAAAACCTTTCATCAACTGTCACTTACAAGTAAAATTCATGACTCTAGGCTCATTGTATGAATTGTTCTGTAAATTCAGGAGGAAAAAAAAAATAATAATAAAAATTCTATGTTCTGGAAACTCAATCCAATCTTGTGCCTTTGTCAGTCAACTGTTTTTTCTGAAATACCACTTTCAAATCTTACATGTATCCTCAAGAGGCAATGGTGATGTGTGTTATTTTGGAGCTATTTCAAACTCTTAGACAAGTGCCACTTATTTTCATTTTATGCCTCTCTGCTACACTCTTTCAGGTCTCACTCATTCCTCTGTAGGCACTCATTTGTCACCTCTATTGCATCATTTTGAAACTGCAGATCTCTCTCTAGGCACTAAGACTGTGTTTGGTGAAAGTAATAAAAACTCCAATCACTTATATAAGTTTCCCTGCTGAAGGTGAACTCTTGAACTACAGACATAGACCAAATTTTCTGCACTTCACTTTGCAGAAGCCACTGCAGGCCAATTTCATTTTTTCACCACACTTGAGCTTACTGATATCATCTGAGAATAAGAAACATGAGAGAAAATGGAGAACATGTTCAGAAATTATTAGCATTCTTATGACATACATTTAAGTACAGTGACTAAAGCTTTCATTTAGTGGAATCAAACAGTATTTAATACATTTTATGAAATTGATATGACTGAAATTACTCTGTTGTAAACTGCTTACAGCCTACTCAAGACTAATTAAAAAGATTCAGTTCTTTAAGAAGAGCAATATTAATTATTCTGAAATGTTTCAACTCAATATGGTTTTCTAGAAAATAGTTACCCAAATCTTCAAATAAAAACTTTACCCTTTGCCTTTTATTTTCTAGATATGAACCTATAGTTTGTCCTGTTTTCAAAAAAAAAAAAAAAAAAAAGAATATAAATTTTCCAGTGAAGACTTAGCCTTATTTGCAAAGTAAATTGGTTACCAGATATCTGTGTAAACCATTATTCAGTTTGCTGAATGAAGATAAGAAAATTATTGCCCACAGGACAAATGACTGTCTAATGTTATTTTAATTAGCATTAATCCAGAAATAAATCTTACAGTACACTATTTACATATGCTTCTAGAAAAAATAATAAGATTGCTTAGTTTTGTGAGATGTATCTTAATAAAAATGGGACTTTCAAAATCTGACACAACTAAGGGAAGACACAGGAAGCAGAAGCAGACTGAAACACTCAGGGTGTGTATGGAAACCTATAACTTGAACCACACAAAACTTCTTTTATTTTTGCTCTTTCTTGTACTGCCAATATGTAACGTCTCACCATGCAGAGTTTGGTGTTGACCATTGGCTTGCCTTTTAATTCCCTAACTAAAAGAGAGAAATATAGACAGTGATGATAAAAAATAGAACTGAGAATCTCCGTGGTTGCTTTGAACAGTAAACATTAATTTAGTGGTGTTATATTCAGCAAATGAACCTGTTAAATGATAAACTACACTAATGAGATAAGTCTTCATTGTGAATTGCTAGAGCTCATTGTAATTCTATCTGCTATTGAAACCAACAGAGCTATGTATATATATATTATCTGAGACTGGCCGTCTATCTTTATACCACTACAGAAAATTTGATATCAAACGTAGCACAGGTTTAACAGGTTTAAATGTTTGTATTTCCACTCACCAATACTAGTGGAAATAATCTGCAAAAGCTTGGAATTTATTTAGCCAGGAGAAATGAGATTTTTTTATTTGCTCCTTATGATTATATATTTTTATATTTTGGATGACAAGTAACAGTAAGAATATCTTGTATCAGTTCTTCTACATGTATTAGACTAGGTAAAAGTTTTCCATTGATGAGTTTGCCATAGGTTACACTTCCAATGGAAAACAAGTTTTTCTGATTTACATCAATTAGTACCAGTGTTGTTTGTTTCCCTGTCATTTCATAATTTGTTTATTGATTCATACTGTTATGCATTTCAAATGTTTGGTTAATAAAACTCCAGGACCAATTCCTGAAATGTGGATAATTGATGTAATCTCTGCAGCTCTCTATTAATGCTATTGGATTAGTTTTGCTTTCCTTTACCTCAACCTTCCTTTTTACTGTTAGAATACACCAACTAAAATAGGAAGAAATAGACTATAGCTCAAAATGTAGTGTGTTTATTCCAATGTGCAGAACTGAACAAACTTACAACTGAAGACCTGTAAAAATATTTTTTATCTGAATAGAAAAGTTTTCTACTATATATTTTGTAGCAGTTTGGTCAATAAAGATCTGCTTCCTGATATTGACCTTTAATGACTTTTTAAGGTACTGTTTCACAGCAATAAAAATACATGAAGCAAATCATTACAATCATATGTCTTTTCATGTGTTCTGGAATGGAGCTTATGAATGAATACACTGTTTTCACATTCTAAACAAACAGAAGTGTGTTTTTGCATTCTGAACTTTCTGACTACTTTGAAAATATACTGAAAAGCCTTTATCTGCTGTAGAAAAGATGAGCATTTCTTCTAAGCAGTATTTTTTTATTTCAGATCCAGCCTTATTTTAGAGAGAAAAAAACCTTAGTTAACTGGCCATGTGCTGTACTCAATGCTGCCCTTCAAGGAACTCTTCCTGAAATGGTTTCAGAGGCCATTACACCTAAGCATGGATCTCAGGAAGCAACAAGAAAACATGGGAGATAACAGTATCTGGAGATTTTTTTATTGCAGGGAATGGATCACATTACTGATAACCTGGAACGTTGTCACAGGTGATTTGCTTACTGCCAGATAATTAGAACTGGGATAATGGAGGGATACTGCCAAGGCTTTTCTGGGTCTCTGCATAATTTTCCTTGTTGGTCATCAACAAGTCACAGGAGACTTATATTAAATGAGAATTCATTACATAACTCTGAAGGCAACTAAAACCTGCAGAGACAAGATCCAATAGCTACAGTAGCTCAAATAGTGCCCATCTACATCCCACAAATTAAAAGGAAAGGCTTCAGTAGGAAAGGGATAAGCTGAAAAATAACATCTGACTGAGAGGTTGTTATTATGGGCAGCACTTTGGTTTTTATGGTCATAAGACCTTCTGAGGAAAGAAGACTGCTATCAGGAGATGGAATCTGTTTGATAAAGTGGGGTATGAGCATCTTTGTCAACTAGCATGCCTGCTGGTTTGGCAAGAAGGATTTTAAATGAGCTACCAGTGAGAATTGCAGTTAGGTCAAGCAACAGAGAGCAGAGGTGATATATGCATAGAGAGGGAGAAAAAAAAGTTTTGGAAAGGATAAAACAAATTGAAAGAAAACTCGCACTAAGTGCCTCTACACAAGTGAACACAAACTTGGAAACAAGCAAGAGGAGCTAGACCTCCACAAGCAGTCATAGATTTTTCACAATTTAATTGACTCCATATTCATGGAGCTCTCCAATGGTGAGATACAGGCTTTTCAGAAAAGACAGGAAAGGGTGACAAGGAGGAAGGGATTGTTGTTTGTGTGAACGAAGAGTTCAGATGTATTCTTCATAATAGGATGGATTACAGGTCTGTGTGGGAGTTTTTGATTCATGCCCAGACAAGTTCAGTTGATATCATAGTGGCAGTATGATGTGCATATCTGAAATGAGGAAGTGAGAGAATTTTTCTTAAAACCACTGTCTCTGAGACACAAATCCTTGTTGCCATGGAGGACTTTGACTCTTTGACATCTAATGGTAAGGCTACTCAGTCAAGGAGATTTCTGGATTAGATTTCTGGATATCAAGAGTTTATCATGAATAAAGATATTCTTGATAGAGGTGCTGGTTAGGCCAACCAGGGCTGACACGTAGTTGAATATGTTACTCACAAATAAGGTAGAACTGGATGTGAATGACATAACCAATGGCCACAGTAATCATGAAATAGTGGAGCTCAAGGTCCTTAGAAGAAAGATGAATGAGAGCACCAGAGCAGAGACATTGGATTTATGACAGCAGACTCTGGATTCATGGACTTGGTATGCTAAATGCTCATATGCTCTTTTTAGTGGTACTTAGTGCTGGGAACATGGGGGAATGGACACCAACTGGAACACAGGAGGTTCCATGTGAATGTCAGAAAACACCTCTTTGCTGTACAGGTGATGAAGCACTGGAATAGGTTGCCCAGAAAGGTTGTGGGGTCTCCCTCGTTAGAGATCTTCAAAAACAACCTGGACACGGTCCAGGGCAACCTGCTCTAGGTATCCATACATGAACAGAGGGAGGTGGACCACATGATGTCCAGTGGTCTCTTCCAAACTTAACCGTTTTGTTATTCTGTAAATACCATGGAAGACAGCACTGAAGAATAAAGAAAATTTGGCAGGTATTGAGGACGACATCCTTCTATCACAAGAACTGATGGAAAAAGGGATATGAATAGCAAAAGACCAGTGTGGCAAAACAGGAAATTCACAATATCTCTTATAGAAAATTAATATGTATAGGAAACAATAATAAATAACAAGGGAGCAGTATAGAATAAGCACTGCCTGACACCCAGGAGTGGTGTCAGGAAAACTAAAGCTCAGCAAAGTTGAAACCTTGCAAGAGAAATAAAGAGCAACATGAAGAGCTTCCACTCTTAATATTAACAGTAAACTGATGAACATCATATGATATGAAAATC
This sequence comes from Oxyura jamaicensis, assembly GCF_011077185.1. Classification (NCBI taxonomy): domain Eukaryota; kingdom Metazoa; phylum Chordata; class Aves; order Anseriformes; family Anatidae; genus Oxyura; species Oxyura jamaicensis. Next base: position 33,388,543 of record NC_048926.1, read on the forward strand.
TGATTAGTGGGACTTGGACAGTGAGGAGGAATGGGTGAGTGATGATCACAGAAAATTCATCAAGAATGAAACAGAGCCCTGCAGGGATGCAGGCTGGGTCTGGGGAGCAGCTCTGGGAAATGGCCCTGGGTCCTGCAGGCAGCAAGCTCAATGGGTGCCAACCATGTGCCCAGACAGAAACATGAACGAGCAGCTACCAGAGCAGTGTAGGCAGAATATGGCCCCAAGAGCCAGGGGTGGGGAGGGACTGTTCTTCCTGCTCAGTGTTTATCAGACACCTCCATTAGAATAAATTCAGAGGTGGCCATCAAGACAACCTCTGGCTGGAGTCCTCCTCTCTGAGCACAGACTGCAGGACTATGTCTGTTTCAGCTGGTAAAACAGAAAGCTTTGGAGGCACCTAACAGCATTCTACCAATGTTGACTTACCAAAAAAATGGGAAAGTTATCAGAAAGACATACCTTGGCTCCTTACAGTGGTGTAGATAACAAGACAAGAGACAATGGTCATAAATTTGAAAAAGAGGTTCTGACCCAGAGTAAGGAAAACTTGAGGAGAGTCATAACCTGTTAAGAACTGGGACTAGCTCAGCAAGACTGAGAGAAAGTGCCAAGGAAGGCAAGAAAGGACTAAAAGTGACATAATATGGCACAGGAAAAACATTATTCAGGACTCTTATAGGAAAAAGTAGCAAGAAGCAATCCAAGGTCCCGAGATAGGTGTTTAAAAAAAAAAAAAAAAGTCTCTTGAAAACAAACAAACAAAAAATTATACTCTCTAGAGCATAATGTGGAGCTGTGGAAACAAGAATGACAGAGAAAGGGCAGATCTAGAAGAACAGTGGAAAAACAATACAAACAATACTTTTCCAGTGAGTAGGCTGGCATCAAGCCAGAAAAAGGAAAAAGAGGGGTTTATGATCAAAAAATAAAATAAAATAAAATAAAATAAAATAAAATAAAATAAAATAAAACTACTTATCATAGGATCCAGTACCACAACTATATGCTGGCATCTTCGTCTTAATGATGTAGATATGTATGACAAGGAAGTACTTAATTTTGTTTTGGTACACATTTAGCAATAGACACTTAGCAATACCAAGCATGGGAAAACTTGGCTCTTTACTGTGAGCAGCCAGACCTCATTTTATCTAATATGTCTAATATGTTCCCACACATTAGACTTACCCTTTCAATAGTATCTAATGAAAAAGTGGAAGCTGAAGGAAAAAAAAAGAGAGAGAGAAGCTTTAAAATATTTGTTCTATCAAGCCCAGACCTTGACACTTACTCATAAATGCATGCAAGTCATTTAAAAATGTACTGCTAGTGCTGTTACTATTTTATCTCTGTTATCAATCTCTGTGTGCATATCAAAAACACTGCTCCTTTGGAAACTCAGATGCTGGATTGTTTATGAATATATTATTTCATTCTTCTGCAACAGTTTTGTCATTAAACAGAATTGTTGAGACATGAGGTATGGTCAAGTGGTTTCAATGTTTATAGAGTTCATTTCACATGAAATTCTAGATTTCTTTAGCTAAATGAAATAAATAACCAAACCAAAAAGAAAACTGAGTTGTTAACTTTTTGCATGATCTTTCTAGTTCTGCTACTGATAGAGATGCAAAGAAGCAAAAAGTAAATAAATAAAAAAATAAACAGCTACATTATACTTTTGTTTTCTTTCTTTGTGTATGTGTGTATGTGTGTGTTTTGGTTTGGTTTAACACCGTTATAGGTATCCAGGGTTCTGATTGTTGAGCCTTCATGAGAATAGCATTCTACTTTTCAAAAATAACTTGTCTCTGACTTTATTTTATGCTTGTTTTCTTCTGTGACCTAGAAGACGTTTTTGCTTAATCACTTGTTTATTTAGCCTTCATTAAACAGAAATGGATTCAGAACATCCTTCTATCTAAAAATTGTAAATCTATTCACCTCTATTCACCTGTTCATTTCTGAAATTTCTGTTTTTTTCCCCAAAGATGAAATTTATGGAATTCTTTGATTTTTCAGGGGAAAAAAAAAAATAGTAAGAAACCCTAATAAAAATAATTATCCAAATCGCTGTAGCCATCCTATCTCTCTGTAAAAGATAATTCTAGGCTTGCTGTAATACTAGTACCATAACCAGAACACTTAAACTGTGGCTGCCATACTACAATTTTCCTGTAGATAAGAACATCTGGCTGGAGACTATTAAAGTACAAATCATTAAATTCATAACTTTAGTTTTTTTTTTTTCTTTTTTTCATGAAACATTTATCTAACCATGATCTAGAAGTTATCTAACAGTTTCAGTTATCTAACCATGCAGTGTTACATTGTAATACTTGCGTTTGATGACATACATAAATAGACAAACATGGCTACTGAGGGAAGACCAGCAGAGTTCAAGAGCAAGCATGGCACAGAGTCCCAATATCTCTCTGATTAGCATTGCTTCAATCATCTTAGAACACAATGACACCCTTGCAATGACAGAGACATAACTCTGGAAGAGGAAGGTGTCACAGCAGAGGAAGGGCTGGTTGCTCCTTGTGGGAAGGGAGACAGGAGCAAAGCAGACAGGGTAATGTCCTCTCCCAACAAAGCAGCAAGCCAGGGTCAATATCAGGGTCAGAGACAGTGCTCAGGGCCAGCATTAGCAATGGACCAGTAAGTCCATTGTGGCAAGGGATGCAAGGCACACATTGTGGCAAGGCAGATCCAAAGAGAAGTTAACATGTCACATCCAAGCTCTGGGTCAGTATCAAGGTAGTATGAACCAGTGCACAGACATGACTGTTGTGGAGATGAAACACAGCTCAGGAAGGACAGACAGCACAGACAGCATCTTCTAAACCACAGTTCCTCAGGGAAGGAGGGCTCTCTTCTCATCAGTGGTGGAGCTGTCCTGTCTCACCTTGTCTCACTGAACTCATTCTCTTAATGCCCCCATGAGGAGGGAAGATACCCATAGTGCTGACAGAACATGGGGTACCACTCAGATTTGTCACAAACATTTCAGAGGACAGTTTTTTTCAGCTTTGTTTTCATCTGTGTAGGAGAAGCTCCACTCTTCAACTGATTTTTTTTTCTAATTTATTTTTTCTTTTTGTTTGAGTGGGGTAAAGGAGTGATTAAAATGACCTTGTTAATTTAATTTTGAATATGAAAGCCTAACTTAGTCAAACAAAATACAAAAAGGTTTTTTATGTCTTCCATTATATACATCACAGGTTATGACAGATATCAAGAAAAACAGACATTTTCACGTTGACATAAAAGTCTTACAGTCCTACATGATCCATCAGCAAATCCTAACACTAGCACATGTGTCATCTCTGGAAATTCTTTTCCATGAAAAATGTAAATTTACTTTTAAAATGATTCACTGAAATATCTTTTTTTTTTTTTCCCAGTACTTTTCTCCAAACAACTTAACCACAATATCTACAAACATATTTAATTTATAAGCAAAGCAAGAGAGAACCATTTTTGTTAACAATAATTCCTATCTATTTATAAAACATTGAAATTATATATCAAGTTCAATAAAAGAAATGGCAGTTTTATTTATAATTATCTGACACAATAATATATCCAAGATCAAATGAAAATAGGGTTTTATTTATTATTTAATGCATAGAGTTTAATTCTGGAAAATTATGTTTTCACATTCAGACCTAGATGCAGAATTAAGTGTGCCCTGATAACCCTCTTTACACAAAGAAAAATCCCATGTAGCATTTGGATTCATACATGAACCCAGATTTTCTGTATAAGTTTGGTTTAAGGTGTTTAGATACAGGAAGCAAAAGGTTGGTTCTGACTCATCTCCAGTGCACCCGCTTATCAAATAAATGATATTTAGCTCTACTTTTATATATATATATATATATATATACTGCACAGCATGATTTGCTTCTACTAGGAAGCAAAAAGAAATTCCAAAACGATTCAGATCTGTCCATGTAAACTGAGTAGCCTAGTAAACTAAGAAGTGGGCTCAAAGGGTTATAGTAAATCAGGTTATATCAGGCTGGTGACCAGTCAATAGTGGGGTTCCCCAGGGTTCTATGTGAAGACCAATTATCTTCAGTGTTTTCATAAAAGACTTGGAGGTAGGACTAAAATATGTTTTTTGTAAGTTTGTTGAAGACACTAAATTGGGAGGAGCTATTTACTCCATCAAGGGTGGAGAGGCCTTGCAACGAGATCGTGACAAATTAGACAGCTGGGCAATCTCCAACAATATGAAGTTTAACAAGAACAAGTGCCAGATTCTGTACCTGTAAGGGGCAACATTGGCTGTACGTACAGATGGGGGATGAGAGGCTAGAGGGCAGCCCCACAAAAAGGGATCTGGAGGCTTTGGTCAACAGTAAGTTGAACATGAGCCAGCAGTGTGCCCTGGCAGCCAGGAGGGTCAACTGTACCCTGAGGTGTATCAAGCACAGCTTTGCTAGTCGGTTGAGGGAAATGATTGTCCTGCTCTGCTGCTCTGTGCTGGTGTGGCCTCACCTCAAGTACTAGGTGCAGTTCTGGGCACCACAGTATGAAAAGGGCATCAGGTTATTAGAGAGTGTCCAAAGGACGGCTACAAAAATGGTGAAGTATCTAGAGGGCAAGTATGAAGAGTAGCTGAAGTTGCCTGGTTTGTGCAGCCCATAGAAGAGGAGACTGAAGGGAGGCCTCATGGTGGCCTGCAAGCTTTCCCATGAGGTTAGCAGAAGGAGAGGCACTGAACTCTTCTTTCTGGTGACCAGTGTCATGAAGCTGCAGCAGGGCAGGATATTATGAAAAGGATATTCAGGCTGAATATCAGGAAAAGGTTCTTCACCAAGAGGGTAGTTGGGCACTGGAACAGGCTCCCCAGGGAAGTGGTCACAGCTGCGAGCCTGCCAGAGTTCAAGTGTTTGGACAACTCTCTCAGACGTGTGGTGTGGGTGTCCTTTGCAAAGCCAGGAGTTGTAGCTGATGATCCTTGTGGTCCCTTCCATCTCATCTTCATCACCACTCACTCACAACTAGAACTAGCTGCCTTTTTGTAACATTCTCTGGTAGGTTAGGGAACAGGCCACAGCTAAACCTCATGGAACTTCATAGACATGTTACAGGCATCAAGTAGTAATGTTTCTGTAAGGAAAATTTTGCAACCAAATGCAAATATTTAGCATACAAACTAACACTCTTTGCAGGGATACTAGTCCACACAGTCAATTAGTGAGCTAGATTCACACACCAGCTTTTCCTCATTACTTGATTTATATAGACAAGCCCTCACTTAAGAGACACAGAAACACAGATTCAGTGCAATTGGATAATTTCCAAGGTCAAATCTTTCTAGACACTGTGCAGGAGAAGCAGTCTATAATAGCAATAAATCCAAAAGAAAGACTGTTATAGGGCTTGCATACCACCAAACCATGCAGCAGCAAACCCATTGGAACACTGGGGTTCAGAGAAGGAAAATGATCTTCAGCTACACAGCTCTAGTAGTTCACTGAACAACATTTTTAGGCACTAGCTGTTGGAGAAGCCTTACAGAAGGTCTACACCATTTCCACCATTATAATGGGAAGTTTTCTGGTGCCAGGCAACCCCAATCAGTTCTCAGCTGGTCTCTCTGTTTGTTCTTTTTACCAGGGCTTTGTCTAAGGAACAAGATTTATCCCTCCTAAGCTTATTATGATTTTGCTGTATTTGCTGAATATTCATAGCTAAAACTAGTATGATTCCTCTTTGATCTGGGAGTTATTTGCAGATGAAAACTCCAGAGGTTCTTTACTATCTCTGCTTTACCTTATGATATGATAGCAGAGAATCTGTGTCACATATGTCCCAAAAGACATGTTCAAAAAGAAAAGCTTTAAGCTTGGAAGGAAGTGAGATATAGAACAAGCTAGGGAAAAGTAAATAAATAAATATGATAAGCTCAAAAGGGGAATAAAATGAAAGCCAGGAAAAGTAAAGAGTTTAATTTAAGGGTTGTCAAATAGTTCTCTCTGAAAGTAGACAATAAATGAAAGATATGGAGAAGTGTCCTGAAAGCATTGGTACTACACTTAATCAAGATATAGTGTGTTTAGTTAAATGCCAGATATAATGGGAAAGTTCACTACTGTGGTCCATGGCAGGTTGACATGAATAAACAGTGCTCAGAAAAACTATTTCAGTGGCCTGCTACAACTGGGTACCCCTCATGTTTTGACTTTTGTAGGAATAAGTAATCAATTTTCTGCTGAATGCCAGTTACATTGTGGTTGAACCTTTTCTCTGAATTTTCTAATTTATTGTCTTTGTGCCAGTTAAGATGTATCTTGACAAAACATCCATGCCTCACTGAAATCCATCGTTACTGACAGATCAAAAAAGAGAAAGTGAGCTTGAATGAAGCCGGTTTTGCTTAATGGGAATGGTCTCTGAAAACACTAGAGAAGTACTTTGTTCAGCTCAAAGACTGTTTTCCTCTTTCTATTTTTGTTTCTCAATATTTTATCTCTCCTGCTCAGAATTTAGTATTTCAGGATATTCCAGTATTGTCTTTTTATTTGATTATCAAAGCAAATAGTTTAACAGCAAGCCATAAGTTTAATATTAGTGTTTCACTTTCCAAATACTGTATCTTTGTCACTTGTTTCAGCCTGATCTTGAAAAACCATTTGAAGTATTTAGGAAAAAAAAAAAAAAAAAAAAAAAAAAAAATTATTTTTAAATTTAAACTCCCCCAGTTTTTTTTTTTTTTTTTAAAATTAACTTTTATTTGCAAGTAATTAAAAGAAAGAAAGAGAAAAAAAAAAATAATAATAATAACTTCATAGTTGTTCTTGTTCTGTTTTGAATTCAAATACTTGTCTCTGACCTTTGCTACAACTTGTAAAATCACAAGGAGATAAGCATGAAAGAAATCATGTGCTGTTCAAGTACTTAAAGTCCAGGGAAATGCACTGAAGTAGAAAGGGAGATTAATAGAAGAGGAGGGTGAGGCCAAACCATGCTGTGTTAGTAGAACACGGATTAGCAAGCAGACTGAAACAGGAAAAAATTAGTGCTGATTTGGGGTTAGACACAGCCATAGGACACACAGAGATAGAACAGGATCTCAGCAGAGGAGAGGTACCAAAAAGAGAGAAGTACAACACACAGAGTGTTGCAGCTTTACTTTCCAGCAGAACTGCTTTTAAGAACTGCAAGGGGACACAGAGTTGTAAAACTCTCTAGAAAACAAGATATGCTAGTTAAATGAAGAAGGGAAAGAATTAACTGGGAAAAAAAATAAAACATAAAAATAGAAGTGTTCAAAAAAACAGGTGCCATAGAGATGTTTTAGCATTTTTTGGTAGTGAAGTAAATCTGGCTGGCAGATGTACAACATGAATAAACATTTGGGAAATACTTGGAAGTCAATGAGTAGATAAAGCTGTAGGTAGTTAATGCCTTTAGTGCCGATAATTAGAGAAGGGAAGAGCATTATTATCCACCAAGTTGTCTTTGGCTTTTCCAGTTAGATTATCAAAGTGCAGGGTTCAGAGGCACTTTCTGAGGTAGAAGGGGCAGACTGAAAGTTTGTATCACTTGCTTTCATTTCTTCTGTCTTTCTCTTGATGTAGAGGGAGCTGGCCATCGTGTAGGCGGAGAGGAGACAGCAGAGTGTGTGGACCACCAACTCTCAGAAGGACGGTTCTGCTGGATCTATCATCATGCAGCTCCCCACGCTACTGCTTCTTTCCCTGCCACTGCTTCTTAGCGTGCTCAACAAAGTTGGAGCTCAGTTCCCTCGCCAGTGTGCTACTGTTGAGTCTCTGAGGAGTGGCATGTGCTGCCCAGACTATTTCCCTGTATTTGGGCCTGGTACTGACCGGTGTGGTGTGTCTACAGGAAGGGGACGGTGTGTGCAGGTGACTGTAGACTGGCGACCCCATGGCCCACAATACATCCATGATGGGAGGGATGACCGCGAACAATGGCCTATACGCTTCTTCAACCAAACCTGCAGGTGCAGTGGTAACTTCTCTGGTTATAACTGTGGGTCATGTCGCCCTGGATGGAGTGGACCTACCTGTAGCCAACGCATCAATATAGGTAAGAACATCAGAACCATGACATGAAAACCATCTGTTGGCAGAACTTCATTGTAAATACACCTAGACTATTTGTTTTCTTTGAAATGTGAAATGTCACTTATATTTATATAGGAAATGTACAATGGAGGTTATTAAGACAGCTACTAGATAAGCTGTCTACCTTGTTGGCAAATATCTACATTTACCTCCCAGTAAAAGGAATAAACAATGCATATATTCAGAACAAGAATAGGATCAACCCCATTAAAGAGTAGGATGTATTAATGTTTACATTTTTGTAATTTGGGGAATTATTTTAGAGTAAAACCGTATATATAGACATCTATGTGTGTTTGTGAGTATATCTACAAATATATATCTATATATAATGATCAATATCTTATAAATATCTAAGATATGACAACAGGTATTTTGATTCAGATTCCCTTAATGCATTTCCAGCCTATGGACCTAACCTCGTATTTTTTTAGTTACCTAGTTTCTGCCAATATTTGTAAAAGCCTTAACTCATGATTATAAGCTATTCAGCTGAATCAGTGCAGGGATGACGGATATTTCTAAGAGCTTCCCAGTTTCAGTGTAGCCCAGATTACCAGTAAACAGATGTCTAAAACAGAATTTGGAATGGTTACAAAATACCTGTGGTCTGGAAAAAAAAAAAAATAAAGTAAAAAAAAAAAAAAAAGTTAAGTATTGTAGGTAAATTGAAAAAGAACAGGCTTGGCAAAAAAATCCTTATTCCTAAGTCAAAGCATTCTGAATGAACAAGATTTCAGTGTTTTCTAGTGAAAGTCCAAAGGTGTTATTGAGATCTTGTAAAATTCACAATCCTCAAAATGAGTTGGCATGAGAAACAACAGGTCTATATCACATATGTGTAGTTCCTCTTGCAGAAACAAAAACCAGTACTGCCATTATTTTCATCAGATGGGAAATACTCCAAGAATGTGAGCACATGCTCCAGCAAGGGTTAACAAAGTTTTGCTTACCAATTCAAAATTTGAACAATTAGATTTTTTTAAAATGCCTTATCAAGGGCTGCGGGAAAGACCTTAGGATTTTATTCATCCTTTAAGCTCCAAAAAGCAAACTAGAAAGCAGAAAGTATGCCTCATGGATTGGATATGCTAAGCCGGGTTTCACCCTCTGATTCTCTGGCCTGTTCTCATTAACAATGATGGTAACTCTGAAAACTAACCAAGAAATAAATATTAGAACACACAAATTTATAATAGTAAATCTGAAGGCAAGAAAAAAAGCTTCTGTAGCTGATTTTCTACAGTATATAAAAACAGTTTTTAGCTTTCTCACTTATAAAATCCTTTATTTTTTCAATAAAATATTAAGCAAATCACATTTATCATGCATGACAACATGAATTTAAATAAGGGAAATTATCTTCTTATTATGTGTTATGTTTACACATGAAGGTCACCTCTACTTCCCATCCAGAAAGATGGTCCCAGCTGCTCATACTTTAGGAATAATTATTGGATTACTGTTGGCATATCCATATAAAATAGCTGTAAAATGCAGTTTGGTGCCTTTATATCTTCTAAATTCATGCCTAACTCCCTAATTCATGCCAATTCATGCCAATAGTCCCAATTTTTTATTGTGTTTCAGACATATATTTTGCAAAATGAAAAGGTTAAGATGTCTGCATAAATCAAAACCTGATGGTTATTTTTAGTGTACTACTTGAATATTTACAACCAAAAACCTTCAGTGAGCAGGGCTAGTACGTCAATTAAGATCTGCAAGACAGAAAAGCATGTGTTTCAAGATACACAGTCCTTGGATGAAATTCATGCTTCAGAAAAATATTTTACTATTTTAAAATATGTATAGACATTACTGAAATATCCCTCACTGAATCAACTGCACTTTATATAGTGAGATGCAATTTACTTTTATTCTTCATACTGATTCATGCTGGAGACCTGCTGTTTTTTATATCAACATAAACTCATTTGACAATTTTAGATTTTACAGTATATTTAATTGTGAAAATTATTGCATCATGAAGAACAGCTGTGTGGACTTTTATCTGAGTCTCAGTCTAAATTTACCTTAAAATCTTATCAGTCCAGGTAAGAGAGTACTGAATAATGGTACTGAGGTGACATACTCTGTTCCTTTTACTGATATACTGGTATTTCAACAAGTCAGCAGCTCTCCTTTTTTTCCTAAATTTCCCTGCCTGTATGCAGGTAAAAATAATTTTAAATGATTTGGGGATATACTGCTAAAAAAAAGGCTTGTTAATAATAGCAGATAATGACATTCAAAAGGGATGATGTAATGTGTGAAACTCACATTTGATTGGTGGATCTGCTATTTTCATGGCAAAGTTTCAAATACAATGTACTTCCTCACAAAATGTTTGAGTAGTTGAGTTTCTGATTAATATAAATTGTAATACTTTATTTTCCTCTTGTTAAACTTTTATCACGGGAAACCTTAAGTATATTGGATTAAGTTCTGAGAGATTTGTGGGACAAAGAACTCTATTCACCATTTCTCTGACAGGAAATATAATTTGCAACAATATTTCTAAAAGCACTAAATAAATAGATAAATTAAAGGTTTCAGATTTTATTTTTATTCAGCTTAACCTTTCAGAAAACCAAATTTTCTATTTATATTCAGTACTTTCTTAATTGTACCAATAAAAACAGGAGGAATGCTTGAAGAAAAAGGGACTTAGAATTATTAGGAACAAAGAAAATTAGTCTTGTGAGATCAGACTTGAGTGTCTAAGACTTTGGTAACTTACTTGTTCTGTAACCTCACAGTCCGGAGGAACCTTTTGGATCTGAATGCAGAAGAGAGGAGGCGTTTTGTGAATGCCTTACACCAAGCCAAGGTGACAATCCACCCTGACATTGTTATTGCCACAAGGAGACGTGAAGAAATATTTGGACCAGATGGAAACACACCACAGTTTGAGAATATCTCCATTTATAACTACTTTGTGTGGGCTCATTATTATTCTGTCAGGAAGACTTTTCTTGGTACTGGGCAACAGAGTTTTGGAGGAGTTGATTTCTCTCATGAGGGACCAGCTTTTGTTACATGGCATAGGTACCATCTACTGCAGCTTGAAAGAGACATGCAGGTAAAGTTAGAGTTAATGTTAAGCCATGTGTTCTTGTGCTTTGTGTGGAAAAACTTCTTATCTACATATTCCAATTGACAAAATTGAAAGCAGCTCTTTCTACATGTCAAAGTAATCTTGCTTCAGTTTCAGTGCTGTATTAGTGACACTAAATAGAGTGCATTTAAGTTTTAGACAGTCTTTGTTACTGAGATGTTAAAAATAATATTTCAGTCAGAGTAAGAGAAAACATAAAAGTTGCATAAAACTTACTTGTAAAAGTAGATACAAATTCTCAACATATATGTAGAAAATATTTTGTTGGACCAACAAAAGTTATTGCTAGTATTATTTTTAACATCAAGGCCATGATCAAGGCCAATCAAAGCAGCAGAAATTCTAAACAAAAATGTTACAGAGATTCTGAATCATATTTATTTATATAATTAGTTGCAACTCGTTAGAGAAATTAGTGTTTTGTGAGACCCTGTTCTATAAATTAGTGGTTCTCTTGTTTCTCTTTCTTTGTGTAGACCTCTCCATAAATAGAATACATTACTTTATGTATTATCATTATTTCTAAAGAGAGAATTAAGTTTTCAAGGTCATGATTAAATGGTCCTTGCAATCTTATCAAATGTTTCCAGTAGCTTCAGTGGTGCTGCTTCAGGTTCTGGCAGATAAAAATCCCTCCAAAAACAAAACTTATATTTGATATTAGTGTAATTTCATTATGTAGAAACCCTGAGGAGTTCTAGCTCTTAATGACTTAATATTGCTTATGTTAGTAAATTAGATCATAAATTGAACTAAATTGTCTGGCCAAAACATCCTGGTTAATAAATACTGGAAACCAGGGAATACTTCAGAATTATTAAACTCCAACCCATACTAGAACCAAACAATGGCAAATATGAAAGCGCACTCATTTTTCCTTCCTTTTCTACCTGCTCAGTCATTCCACAATTGGCTTAGTTAGTTATTCTGTGTGCTACAAATACTGCTGCTTTTAAAAATATTGCTACCGTTAAAAATATTTGGAAAATTGTGTTTAGCAGTATTAAGTGATGTTTCTTACTACCCATAATATGGTTTCATGGGAGGGGTACTATCTCATTAAAGGGGAATCCACAGCCTAGTTCAGCAATCCATCTGTTCTATTGAACAGTCAAAGGCATCAAACTGAAAAACTATTGAAAGTTTTTCCATAAATTTCCTGACATCTGGCTTTTTATGAAGCCAGATTTTGACTCTTACTAAGATGTATTTAACTGGTTTTGAAAATCTCTCAAGCAATACATACTGTAGATATCTGGGACAGATGTGTACTAATGCCATATTTTATGTGGTTTAGACTATGTTACAGGACCCCACTTTTGGCCTTCCCTACTGGAACTTTGCAACGGGGCAAAACTCCTGTGATATCTGCTTAGATGACTTGATGGGAGCTAGAAGCAATTTTGATGTCTCTCTGATCAGTCAGAATTCAATCTTCTCTCAGTGGCGTGTGCTCTGTGAAAGTATAGAAGACTATGAGACCCTGGGAACCATCTGTAACAGTAAGTATGACTGCTCGTGGATATTTGGAGAGAATATCCCTTTAATAATAAATAAATAAAATACTTTAAGTGTAAAAGCTACTTAAAGTAGCTTTTGTACATTTCTTTACTCAAGTTTCATACATCAGTCTTCTGAGAAAGAAAAAAAGTTATCTGTCTTGCACTGAGGCACTAAACAGCTCAATATTTGATCAGGAGCTTGAGGCAGAGAAAGAATGAAACCCTTTGACTTCCTTTCTTATGCAGTGCCTGCTCATCTCTAATGGCATGTATAATTACATATGGCAGCATCATGTTTTAACTGAAGTTTGAGTTTTCTTCTTACTGCTCCACATATCACATTCAAGGTTTTCTGTTTCTAAATGGAAAACATATAACAATACCTGTGTTAGATGTTTGGAGCATGTTTTGAATATTAAGAGTAGTGAATGCTAACATACCTACCTTGGCTACAAGATCTATAAAGTCCCAGTTAGTCTTGTTTATTCATCACCATCAAGCCACAACTCAGCATCTGCAAGGAAATAGGGTTAAAAAAAAAAAAAAAAAAGGGGGGGGGGGGGGGTGAGGGGGTTAGTTACCTAACTAATCTTCTAAAATCCTTTTCCAAGCTACTCTATCAGGAAGTCCACAAAACTTTTATCTCAATTTAACAAGAAATCACATTGAAAAACAGCAAAAAGATTTCCCAAGGCACTTATAGAATCACAAATTTAAGTAAGAAGCATGTTGATGTTTTTTTGTTTGTTTGTTTGTTTGTTTTTAATCAAAGGACCAGCTCAGAGAACCTTATGAAGATTCAGATTCTTCACCTAACTGAAAGATCTTTGTACAATTTTAATGTCATTTTTGAGGCTTCCTCTCCCCCAGTCCCCCCGCTCCTTTTTCATTATTATTTTCTCTCTTCTCTCACAGGCACTGAAGGTGGTCCCATCCGGAGGAATCCTGCTGGAAATGTTGCACGGCCTATGGTACAACGTCTCCCAGAACCTGAAGATGTTGCTCAGTGTTTGGAAGTTGGAGTATTTGATACTCCACCTTTCTACTCTAATTCAACAGACAGTTTCCGTAACACAGTAGAAGGTAAGCATGGCAAACAAAATGACCTGAAATAACTCCAAGTAAGTCAGGGGAGCACATACAACATTCTTCCTGTTGGAAGTATGAGTTTGGAGAGAGTCTATGGACACTAAGAACACATTTTTCTTAGCATTAAGTATTAGCTTAGTATTAAGTGAAAATAAGCTCTGGATGAACTATTTTATATTGATAGCATATGTCAGTTCTTGAAATGTATAAAAGCCTTAAAAGTCTGTCACTGTCATTAAGCAGAAATTAGCTAAAATAATGGGGAGAGTACAAGTCTGCTAATAATAGGTTGTTATAGTGGAGAACAGAAAACCCTTGACTGCAGAATGGTGCAGAAGCATTTAAAGCTTAAGCGTCATCCTCAAGTGAGTCAAACAAGTGCTCATAGTAGCTACTCTTGTATCATAATTTAAAAATAAATAAAAAAATAAATAAAAATAAAGCAAAAGTAATTGTAAGCTTTGGTAGTACTTAATGGAATTGCATGCAATTGCATTGTTGTAGTAGTAACTGAGGTCTACTAGATTAACTGCCATACATGTTAGTCCTTCTCACTGTGCTATATAACTCTATTCTTCTTCCCCTAATCTTCACACTTTTCAAATGAAATTTTTAGTCACTGGCATCTGAACACAGAACCCAGCACAGAATCCAGCCTAAAGATTTGATCCACATTTTTCAGGCAGTATCCTGCTGACTGCTTCTGTACTTTAATAATCCAGACTTTTTAAACAGAAAAACTAGGATTCTTGGGAAAAGTTTATGAAATGACACTTAAGATCACTGTCAGAGTTCCTGCAAATCCTTTGGCTCTTTTGAAAAAGCATCATTCATTGACAGTGGACCTGCTCCATTTTCTTTCTCTTGGAGAACACCACCAAGAATTTGCACCAATCTTTTAAGTATATATGAAAGTTTTAGATGCTTACCTCATTTGAAAAAATGTACTAACAATATCTAGGTATCTAGACATGGCTTTAGCCAATTAAGTGTATAGACTCCTCTTTGGAAAGTTGGCCAGAGCCTGAAAACAAGAAAACCTTTCAGAATTCTTCTGATCCTGACCTCTGATATCAGGTTTACTAGGTGGTAGATACTGACAGTGTTTTGTAGGGAATTTTCTTTGAAAAAAAAAACAGTGTGTGAAGCTTTCTGAGATGTACTGGCAGCATGTAAGGAAATGATCCATAACACATAACAGCTGGCCAATTAGGATAGATGTCAACAACTTCACATTTCACATTTCTGACTTCACCAGTCAGAAAACACATACAGCTATTCTGTTATGCTGAGAGATACTTAGGACCCAAATATAAAAATCTATGTTCATACTATTAAGTGGTTTATTTTGGCTATCTATACACTAGATCCCACCAGCATTGCACCCCACATTCTCAGCATTCTTTTTTAAAGTCTATTTTAATCTGAAAATTATGCATGGGAATTATACATGGGGATTACACATGCTAGGGACATTTCTCAAATGCCAGTTGCTAGAGAATTAGCTACTCACTTATGTTAAGCAAGGCAACACAAAAACATGACAGCTTTCCAGCAGGAAAAACAAACAAACAAAAAAAAAAATGTTATCCATCTGGAACTGTAGCTTCTAAACAAAATCTTCACTGGGATTTTTTGTGTTGTTCTTTATTTCCATATTCAGGGTACAGTGATCCTTCAGGGAAATATGACCCAGCAGTTCGAAGTCTTCACAACTTGGCTCATCTATTTTTGAATGGGACAGGAGGACAAACTCATTTATCACCAAATGATCCCATTTTTGTCCTCCTGCACACATTTACAGATGCTGTTTTTGATGAGTGGCTGAGAAGGTATTCTGCTGGTAAGATGTGCTCACAGATGGAAGATGGAGGGGTAGTTTTCAGTCTTTGTGGTCACAGGAAATCAACTGTTTCTTGTGAGTAAGCTTAGGAGAGAGGACTGGAATTCTACAGTAAAGTTAATTAAGACAGGGTAATAGCAAAAAAACCTGTCTTCTCACCCCACTGACATCCATTTTGAAATCACTCTCTGCAAAGGAACTTGACCAGAGACGCCAGGCACAATTAAAAAAAAAAAAAAAAAAGTGTGTTCAAATTCATTGTCTCTGTAGAGGTCTCTGTAGAGAAAAAAAAAACAGTGTAATCATGAAAGGTTGAAACACTGTGAATATTCTGTTATTTTGTGGCATAAATATCTATGATTCTTCTTGACAAACAAAATCAGATGCCTTGCACTCCCCCATGACTGATTTTGACCACCTATGTGATTTACTACTTGCATTCCATAATCATTTCCACATCCATATCTATTCAAATAATAGTTAAATATTGCTGTTTTCCTGCTTCAATTCTGAAATGCAAAAAGAAATGGAATAAGAGAGGAATTGAATGAAAGGAGGGGAAGGAAGAACAGAAGGAAAGAACTGCAAGGAAGGATGGAAGGAAAGATGGAAGAAAGAAGGAAAAAAAGAAGAAAAGAAATTGGCATCAGTGAACTGGAGAGAGAATTCTGTATAACCTAAATGTCTGTGCACTGTTCTGCACAAAGCAGCAACTGTATTACCCTTGGGATAATCCATTCCCCTCCTACTTCTGCAGAAGACAGCTGCTGTTGCACAACTGAGACTTCTTTGTGCAGCTTCCACAATCAGCAGCATGGACTTTCCCATGCCAACTCTCAGGAAACCAACTGTATCCCCTTGTGGTACTTACATGACCTGTCACAAGCTTTGCATTATCTTACCAAAATGGATTTTTTGTTGTTATTTCAGCTGATTTTTTTTTCCTGATCTACCATGGAATTTCAAAAAATTTCCACTAGAGATTATACCAGCTGCCTTCCTGAACTACCTAAGAGAACTGTTTATCACTGCTACTAAGTCAGATTGTAGCAAAAAGGGTTCCCATGTACTTCATATATCTGTTTGTCCTTTTTCATGCAAGAAGAAATTAAAAGTCCAACACAGGCCTAAATTTTTACTAGAGTTTTCTGTTAATGGAACAGAGATATTATTGGATGGTCTTGCTTTTTGACAAAGCCTAGCCCTCCATGCTGGAATTTTTTATCAATCCACAAATCCTTCTAGATTATTCAGTTTAGGAACAGTAAGTAAATAAAAAATAAAATAAATAATTAAAAAAAAAAAAAAAAAAAAGTATTAAAAACCCTGAGTCACTATTTCAAAAAGCTGAAATACTTCAAATTATTTTAATTTAATTTACAGAAGTGTGATTTTACTTTCTGATTTAGATATTTCAACATATCCATTGGAGAATGCCCCGATTGGACACAACCGGCAATACAACATGGTGCCTTTTTGGCCTCCAGTAACCAATAATGAAATGTTCGTTACTGCACCAGAAAACCTGGGATACAGCTATGAGGTTGAGTGGCCAGGTAAACTGTTGAACCTAAATGTTCTTTTTCCTTCATCATGTCTTCCTCCCTGAAAGCTTATGCATCATGCAATGAAGTTGGTTCAAATTTCACTAACAATATTTGATGTATTTGTATAGACCTATTTCTCTTTTTTGTCTTGCTTTCCAAATCAGTTGTGCTTGGGATTTAGTACAGGCATATAGCCAGTCATTACAAACAACTCCCACAGACCACTTCAGTTTCTGGGGAAGCCCTCATTTAGATCTAACTATTGCACCACATGCTTATTCCTATATCATATGTCTTCATTAAATCACTAAGGAGAGTGCAAACTTCACACAAACCAGGTAACAGAGGAAAGGTCCAGGTCTATTTTCAGAGTGTAACAAGAGAGACTGCATTTTTCTCACATTTTGGAACAAATAGTATCAACCAAAATTTCAAATAGTTCTAAAACACAACTCATCAAATAATGACAGATATTGAGTTTTGGCCTGTCTCTTTAATGATATTTAATAACTTTTTCTTGTGCTTTCCTTCCTGTAGGTCGGGCTCTCCGTGTAACAGAGATGATAACTATTGCAATAGTGACTGCATTGGTTCTTGTTGCAATTATCTTTGCTGCTGCTGCATGTATTGTACGTGTCAAGAAAAATAAGGATGAGTTGCATCAGCCTCTTCTCACTGATCAGTATCAACACTATTCAGATGATTATGATGGCATAGCAACACCAAGCCAGTCTGTTGTATGAAGAGATGACACTTTTTGCATGTGACTGTAACTGTTTATTTTGCTGTATTTTGTAAATGGTGGTCATCCATCTGCTTTAAAATAAAGAGCATAAACTGTCAGCTGTCTTGATATATTTGCTTCAGCTTTCACCTTCTCTCTTGTCAGACCTAGGTGTCAATAAATCACATTTTGAAATGTTAATTCTGTGTTGAATTTAATAGTACTTCAGTAATTTTTCAGGGCTCACCCACAGGTCTTTTTCTTGCTTATTTCTGACAAATATGGTAAAATTTAGTAACTTGATGACAGCTAATGTCATCAGCTTTTACTTAGCCTTTTTGCCTGGAATTCTTTTACAGGGCACATTTGTTAAAACATAAAGTCTAGAATGGGACAGAGCAGTTGTAG
This sequence comes from Oxyura jamaicensis, assembly GCF_011077185.1. NCBI lineage: Eukaryota > Metazoa > Chordata > Aves > Anseriformes > Anatidae > Oxyura > Oxyura jamaicensis. Next base: position 33,406,891 of record NC_048926.1, read on the forward strand.
ATCTGAGTAGCAAACGCAGCTTGATTCAGAAGTAGAATCCAAAAGAGAAGTCAGACATCTCAAATAGATGCATGGAAATTTGTTTTGAAATAGCAGTATGCCAGCCAGGGAGCTACAAGGAATGCAAGGATAACAGCACATATAAAATCCATCTTTCATCTCAGATACTAGTTTTGATCTCATTGCTTTTGGACACTTCAGCTGTGCATTCAAAAACAACTGCTTAAAGGGTGCATCTCCTTTGAAAGGACAGCTGACAACAGTCTTCTATATATATATATATACATTTTTTAATTTTATTAGTTTCTTTTTTAATTTTTCTTTCACCCACTTTCTTTCTCTCTCCCGTTATCTCCATGGCAGATTACATTCTCTCCAGCAGTGAGAGACCTTGATTCAATTCTTTCCTTCTGAGGGAATTTAAATGTACACCTGTTATATATAGTACCTAGGCATCATGCTGTAGGATAGACCTGTAAAAATAGATATATGCAACTGTTGTTGAATTTATTGCTCAAAAATCTCAGGATTTATGAGCCAGCAAAAGAGCAGCAATCTGACACCTGCCTTTACATCCTGAAGTAGGGCTTGAGGAAGCCTGGTTTCAGTCTCTCCTTCTCTCTCTTTCATCATGCTGAATACAAATAAACCAGCTGATCACCTTCCTATGTCTTGTGGAAACAAAATTAGCATTCATTAGTTAATATGCAGAGAAATTCTTGGGGTCAGATTAATGAATCCCACATCACGATGTCTGTCCTTTAGTTGTCAAATTATAAAGCTAAGATCTGTCTTGTCTCTCTTTCCAGCTGACCCCAGCTTCAAAAGAAATAGCAAGTAATTTGGATTGAACTCCTATAGCCTCCTTCCAGCTACATCTTGTAAGTAGTGTCCTAACCTGTACAGTTTCAAACAGTACTAGGTGTGCTGAAACACACCAGCTCACTTGCAAAGAGATGTATATTTTATACATGAAGGATTATGTGAATAGGAAAACAAGTACCTAACACTTAATTTACCGAGCAGGGGGTGTGGACAACAGCAAAATTTTACACTCATAACTTGTATTTAGGCAGAAATTTTTCATCTCTGATACCCAAGGCACAAAAGTAAATTGGACAAAAGTCTTTTTTTGCACTCTTGGATTTAGCTATCAATTAGTACATCAGGCACACAAACAGCAGCTTGGATTTCAACTTAAATACCTGTTCGGACATTCTTGCCTGCACTGAGTAGCAACTTAACAAGTCACCCACTTTAGTGATTTCAATGGATTAAAGCAGAGTGATCCAATGTACTTTGGATTGGGGTCAAGAGACCTGGATTTTATTCTTAGCTTTTAGTGACCTGCTGAAAGTTCTTAGCTAAATATATTTTTAACCTCTGTGACTCATTTTACTTATTTATAAAATGGAAATAATAGATTTTCCTTTATAAGGTGCTTTACTTCTGTGGATGAAAAGAAATATACAGAAGTTTGATACCAGAAGGAAAAAAACATCATGGAAAAATCAGATCTTACAAGGAGGAATTCAGACATTAAAGCTATTCAATCCTTCAAGCAAAAAATATACTCTCATGTTTTGAGCATACCATGAGTCTTGTAGGTCAGGGACTGAGAAGACTGCCTACTAGTTAGAGCTGCTGCACATAAATGAATAAGGCAAGGTAGATTTTTACAGAAGATTTATTTCTTAAAAAATAATAATAATAATAATAATAGTAATCATGGAAATTAGAGTGGGAAGAAAAGTAGAGAACTGTGTGTGTGACCCATTCTTGATAAGAATCTCACAAGTCCTTTCTTCAGTCACTTTTTGCAGTACTCTGAATTATATCTGGACATGAAGAAAAAAGTTTCTGCCATTTATTGAAGTTGCTCGGTATTTGCTCCTGAGGTAGTCTGATGGGAAAACTGATTTAGGTTTGAAATTTTAAACTACTAGCATATGAGATAAATATATATATATATATATATGTCTATATATATATATACAAGAAAATATATAACTATAGTCTCACTTATTATGTGAAGGCAAGGACAGGAAGCAAAAAAAAAAAACACAAGGAGAAGATAGGAAGAGAAGAGCTGGAAAATACACTAACTGAGAAGTACTATGTGTAGTAATCATGAAGTGTGGGATATCAAAAAGAAGGTTTATTTTTATAAGGGCTGTAATACAGGCAACTGTAAAGGATACCTGGAAATAATGAGACAATAGAGCTAAGTTCATGTTGAACTGAAGACCATGCCAGAATAACTGTAACATAAGAAGCAAAGGATTGGTTCTATTAGAGGAAAAACTGAAGGGAAGCTTGATTTGTTTATGACCAAAGGTCTCTGAAATGTTGTCAGACAGAGTCTTACAAATAAATTAGAACTATGTAATTGATATAACTTTTGGAGACTGGAAAAAAAAAAAAAAAAAAAAAAAAAAAAAGTATGCTGATAATAGTTCCAAGGGAACTGAAACCCCTATATGTACATGGTGATAGAACTTTTTTCCACATATAGTTACTGGCTGAATAACATTCCATATTTTTATTGTTTTTAATTAGTTGGCAGTGACAGTATCATGTTTGTGTGTGTGTGCGTGTTTAGGCCTATTAGGTGTCTGCTGTACCTAAGCTTGTTAATGATTTTTTGAGTTTATTTGCCTTCTTAGTTCTGTGACTGTATCTAAGTTTTGCCTTTTGAAATTTATTTTTTCTCATTAAAAAAGAAATGTAGGCAGTAAATGTAGAATTAAATTACTGAAAAGGTAATTCAGACTCTATCCACAGAGTATTAAATAGATAAAGGTTTTGAGAATCTGCAAAAAGAGAAAAGGAACTAAGGTCGGGAAGCATCGAAATAAAGGGAGAGTTGACAAAGTCTCTTGAGCATTGCCTTGGATAGGAAATATTATAAATATTCTTTGACCACATAAATGAAAATGCAGTAAATGCAGAGTCAAGATTAGCACGATCTAATTACATCTTTCTAAGTCAGTGACAATCAATTTTCAGTATGATAAACTATGATGATCTTGGAGAGAAAGAGGTTGTGGAATGTGAATACAGAAATTGTCTTGCAAGATAGAAACTAAAATTATCATTTCTGCAACAAGACAGCAGGTGATTTCTGTCCAAAGACTCTTAAAATTGCATACAAAGCTGTAAGTCCATCTCTAAGGCGTTTGAGTAACATTATCTAGTCAGCAAAAGTATTGGGTAGTTGAGAGCAGCACTATTTTATGGGGAAGTGAAGGAGAAGTAAAAACGTTCTATGAAACTACAAGCTTATTAATCTAGAATCAATACCATGACAGGCTCCATAACCAACCATAAAAATTCAACTGGAATCAAATACAGAACAGATTTATCAGTCATGCCATGCTAGCTAGCTAAATACCTGTCTTTGATACAATAATTTAAATACTTTATTTAGGAATTTTATTGATGCTGAAATCTTTGATAAAGTGTCATGTGCTTACATCCAAAAATCTGGGAATCTGAATGGGATCTGAGACCTGGGTAGGGAGCTAGTCAAGAGAGAGATGACAATACAGTATTGAAAGTAATACCAGGGCTACAAGGACTAACCAGCCCTGCAGCCCTTTAGTAATGAATTACGAAGACTGAATAAGCCTTATTTAGTTTTTCCAAGACAGACATTGATACATTAAACAGCAATGCATGGTTAGTCATCACCCATAGGACAGTGCAGAAGAGAACATACAAAGGAATAAGGAAAACCTATATAAATAACTTGTAAACTTTACAAATTGAGAAAAAAAAAAAAAAAAAGTGAGATGGCACAGTAATTATATCTTCCCACTTTTGCTACATTAAATAAAACTAATTTCTATTCCCACATGCAAAATTTGCAAGTAAGTAATAATAATTAAAAAAAAAAAAAAAAAAAAAAAAAAAGTTTATTTCAAATAAATCCTTTGACACCAATATGATACTAGTAAGAAAATAGCAAAGGTAGTTGTTCATATGATGTTGCATAGTTTGTTCAATAAATGTATTATATATCCTAAAGTAAGGGCTGCATCTGGTTAAAAATAATAATAATAATAATAATAATATATAAGCAATACTGGTCAATAATGGTATTACTGACATAGAAAATAGAATTGACGTGGAATCAGAATGCATCCCAAACCAAAATGCATTGTTAAAGTATATTCAGTTTGTCATCCCAATATTTTTTCCCCAAAAAAGTGCCTCCCAAGTAAAGATTTCACTAACAAAAGAATAATCTGGCAAAGAAGCCTGATGAAAACTGAAATGTTTATTTTCAGAATATTAATTTGTAGCAAAATGTGTAGATCCTCTCTCTCAAAACTGAATTTTAACTTCAAATCTCATTTAATCTCCAATTTAGAATTGAAACCCTGGCCTTGGCAGATGCTTTATTCACATGCTGTTTTATGAAGATGGTAAAGGGAAATGGCATTCATAACAACTGTTTCTTGGTGTTCATTAATGGGAATTAAAATATCAGAATTCCAAATAAAATAAACCTTGCATTTATTTCTGTGTGTGTTTTCAAACATAGAATATGGCATGCAACATTTTTTGTCATCCTGTAAATCCCATCCTTGATGTCCAGAGGTAAACCACTGAAAATGTGTGTCTCTTTTTCCCTGTTATCTCTCAAATACTGCAGACAAAGGAGGGGATCTAAATAGCAATTTACTGCAGTAAGCTATGGTTGCATACACATACAAACTGACTTTAAGACCCAAGGCAATCAACCAAGCATGAGTTTGGATTTTACAACAGTAAGATCAGTCACATTAAGGAATAATGCCTATGTCTTGCTGAAATCAGTGCTCCTGTTCAAAAACAGGGAACCAAGGTAGTTTGCAAGAACAAGGAAGCTACATATGTAAGGCAGAAGCAATGCTGCAAAATTAAACACATTTAATTTGTGGCTGAACTGGTGATAGGGTGACAGCCCAATAATATTTTAATCTGTCCACACAACCTTTCTGCTTACTACTGGTGCTAAGCTTTATTTTGCTTCAGTTCAGAAAGTTTGAGAGTAAACTGCTGAAACTGATAAAAAGCCTTGTGCTGAAGAATTTTTTTCCTGAAGAAAGAAAACTCAAGGGAGTGGAAGGCAGGAGAAGAAAATGTTTGTTTAGGAGATGAAAGTTGTGAGCTGTGTTGTAGCTGAAATGGTCTCAGGTTATTAAGCTTGAAGTTTGAAGGGAAAAGAAAAAAAAAAGAAAAAAAAAAAAATCCTCTCTAGACTACCAGTTAATAATATACCTGAAACAAGTAGCTCCAAACCATATCCTGGCACCTAAGGTCTTCAAGTGGAATTTAGCCTGTCTGTAACACCTTCTACAAATCAATAAATGGGAATGATTCTTGGTATGAACAGCATAGTTAAAGGCAAATAATAAAATAAAAGGAAATAGTACTGAGTGGTTAAAAGATTACATCATGCAGGAATCAAAAGTGAAGATGTACTTTAGATGACAGGGATCTTTTTTTTTTTTTTTTTTTTTTTTTAATGGAAGAAAATGTCACTTATGTTAAACACTGCTATGCAATTGCACTTAATATGAGCATTAAACAAAAGTCTCATGTTTGTAACGTGGTCAAATTTCCATTTTATATATCTTTAGGAATGACATTTTTACATCACCTCTCCAAGACCACCTGGACTGCATCCAAGCGGGGAGAACACAGTGGTCTTCTACTATAAAGTGTTTGCTACTTACCACAAGGTGGCATTTCACCAAAAAAAAAAAATAAAAAAAATAAAAAAAAATCAAGTTGTTTTCAAATGTGAAATGGAAAACTTTCCTAGTTGTTAACTAAAAAAAGTCATTTTAAATTTAGAAGAAAATTATTTTAGCTTGTATTCTGGGAGGTTCTGGGGCATCCAGGTGGACGACAGGTTGACCATGAGCCAGCAGTGTGCCCTGGTGGCCAAGAGGGCTAATGGGATCCTGGCGTGCATTAAAAGGAGTGTGGCCAGCAAGTCACGGGAGGTGATCCTCCCCCTCTACTCTGCCCTGGTCAGGCCTCACCTGGAGTACTGTGTCCAGTTCTGGGCTTCCCGGTACAAAAAAGAAAAGGGATCTCCTGGAAAGAGTGCAGCGGAGGGCCACAAAGATGATAGGAGCCTGATAGGATGCCTGGAGCATCTTTCCTATGAGGACAGGCTGATAGACCTGGGTCTGTTCAGCCTGGAGAAGATGAGACTGAGGGGGCATCTTATCAATGTCTATAAATATCTCAGGGGTGGGAGACAGAAGGATGTAGCTAACCTCTTCTCAGTGGCTTGTGGGGATAGGACAAGGGGCAACAGCCACAAAAGGAAGTTCTGCACCGACATGCGAAAGAACTTCTTCACAGTGAGGGTGACAGAGCACTGGAACAGGCTGCCTAGAGAAGTTGCGGAGTCTCCTTCTCTGGAGATATTCAAGGCCCATCTGGACGCCTACCTGGGCAGCCTGCTCTGAGGATCACGCTTTTCAGGTGGGATGGACCCGATGATCTTTCGAGGTCCCTTCCAACCCCTACAGTTATGTGATTCTGTGATCCCTCAGCTCCCTACTTTCAACTTCCTACTAAGATTCTGTGATTCTGTGATTCTTCTTTTTGGGACATTATTTAAATTGTTCTAGGCTCATTGTTTTAAAGCAAATATTTACAAGAAATAATACATGCCCAACTATCTCATATCTGTAAAGAATTTGTCATGAGAGAAAGTAAAACCAACCTATTGGGGAAAGTTAAACTGACGATTTTTTTTTTAGCAGAAGCATAAAAGTGATTGTAATATTTTATTATTATTATTATTACATATACAAGCAAAAATAATTGTGGGCCTACCAAACATCAATAATATTTGATATTGGCAAATTATTATTTGAGTTTGTCCCTTTAATACTGCTAATGTTTTTATTCTGTCAGTTTTGGAAGGTAAACCAACTGCTGCAACAGCAGAGCCATCAAAAGAAAAGTATCACTTCTTCAAGTAGGAATTCAGAAAAGTGATGTTGATGACAACCAAGCTGGCATAAAGGTGGCCAGATACATTTTTTTCATCTGGACACCACCATTTAATCACTGTCCATCACCTAAATTTTCACCTTAGCATGGTATGGGTGGAGATCCCTGCAGACCATGCTGTTCTTTGCTACCACTGTGTCTTTTCCCCTGTGGTATTCTCTTAAATGGTGAGTGAAAAAGATTGCAGTCCCACAGAACAGGAGACCTGTTAACCATATATCTCAACAGACAGCATGAAAAACTGTATGGTAATTATTAATCAAAATTAATTTGGAAACAGGCTAAAATTAGGCCATGAGCTACAGAAAAGAGACTGAAAGAGTATTTCATCAATGGACTTGCCTTTATGAATGAGTTTTCCACGTTTTGACATCAATCTGAGGATTGTTACAATTACTTTTAATAGGCTCTTTAAAATGTCTTTTCTAGGAATGGAGATTTAGGGTCAGAGAGTAAAGTACTTCACATTTTAGCTTTATTGCGGACAGCAAGTGCTGTCTCTGCACAAAAATGACCTTAGAAAATATTTCTGAACTAGAGGCAAATGGCCATAAATGTTAATTATGGCTCTTGCCCTTTAGATGTGTGGTGGTTTTACCGTGCTAGGCAGCTGAACACCACAACCGCTCTCTCACTCCCCCTCCTCAGATGAGGAGGGGAAGAAGTAAAGGAAAGAACAACTCACGGGTTGAGATAAGGATGATTTAATTAAAGAGAAATATATATATATATTATTAAGGAAATATTATTACCTAAACAACTAAAGGGAAAAAAGGGAAAGGGGAAGAGGGAGGGGGAAAGGGAATAACTAAACAAAACAGGTAAAGGCTATGTGGGAGTACAGAGGAAAGAAATTACTCTCTACTTCTCACAAATGAGCGATGCTTGACCACGTCCTTGAAGCAGGGCCTCAACGGACATAGCTGGTGTTCAGGAGGAGGACAGATGTTTTCACAATGAGAGCCCACCCCTCCCCTCTTCTTCCTTTTTCCACCTTTTATTGCTGAGTGTGACATCATATGGTATGGAATATCCCTTTGGTTGGTTTAGATCAGCTGCCTTGATGATGTTTCTTTCTCACTTTTTGCCCACCCCCTAGGAGGGTCAGAGAGAGTCCTGATGCTGTGCCAGCACTTCTCAGCAGCAGACACAACACCGGTGTGATACCACTGCTGTTCTAGCTACAAGTGCAGAGTGCAGCACTGTATGGGCTGCTGCAGGGAAAGTTAACATCCCAGCCAGACCCAGTACAAGATGTTAACAAAGTGGCAGGGAATATAGAGTCTGTCCTCTTGGCTGCAAAAGATGAGACATAGTAAAATGAGGAACAATGATGGATAATGGCATGGAAAGAAAAATTCAAATATTGTTCTTGGTAATCAACAAATAGTGGTTATCTGAAATGAACACTATGAGGCTTGGCATCTCAGGGTCATGCCCTGTATCATCTTCAGGGGTTGTATTTTGCACTTCATGGAGCAGGGGCCACATTTTGGGGCCCTCAAGCAGAGACCTCAGTTCTAAAATTTTCTTGTTACATTAGGACACAGCATCTTCTTAAACTGACTGTTCACTGTGGTTCATCCTCCTTTGCTCTGAAAAGCTCCCTTCCTGTTCTGTCTCTCCTCTCAGCCCTATTCAGACACAGTCCAGTAATGCTGAGGCTAATGTGTCAGACCACAGGTAAGAGCAGAGTTTGCTTTTCAGATATGTTATCAGTCTTTGTGATGGAAACATGTGAACAGATACTGGTAATAACAGTATTGGAGAGCTGGACTGTTCAGGAGACCTCAATAAGCAGGGGCAAAGGAAGAACATAACTATTGCTGGTTCATTCAAGAGGAAACTCACCTTAATGCATAAATGTCCATTTGCTATCTGAGTTTTCAAAGGACTTATGTTAGTTGGGATCACACATTGCTGAAAGCAGGCCCTCTGCACATGGGTAAAATTCACTTATTTGAGGGGAAACTTTCCATTTAAAAAAAAAAAAAAAAATCATGCAAAGTTTGGCCTTAAAAATTCCATCCAAAGGAGGATAACATTGTTTAGCTGACAAATGAAGAAGGGAGGGAAAGAAAAAGAGAGGAAGAAGAAAGATAGGGGAGAGAGAGAGAGAGAGAGAGAGAGAGAGAGAGAGAGAGAGAGAGAGGGATGGAAGGCAATAAAGAGAACTAACTTTTAAATGAGTTTTACTTACTTTAAACAAGTTCTGGTAAAAATTAAAAATAATAATAATAATAATAATAATAATGACTATCCCATAGTGGAAATAGTTTTCTATATTTAAGTAGCAGTAGTTTCCCTCCTGTATGGCTCTTCCAGTTCAAGTAACTCTTCCTCTATAGCTCTAAAACAGCCTTCTTTTTAGGATAACAGACAAACACATTTATTGTTTGACATGCGTGAGTTTTGTGCAAAACAATGTGTTGTGCCTCCTGATAACTTTTTTCAAAATCACCAGATCCAAGCTGAAGCAGCCTCTTCTAATCATCCCCTTCTCCAGGCAACAGCCTCTTGTAAAATCTCGGAAGAAAAACAACACAGCGCTGGATTTTCGCAGATCTTCTCGAGGAGCTGGATTTACCAGCCAGAGCCTCTCTCTTTTTTTTCCAGGGCTGCCTTCTGGGCCGTGGCTTCAGAATGGCGAAGGCTACCTTCGGGAGCAGGATCGGTGCCTCGCCCCGGCCTGCCAGGAGATGGCAATATTTCAGAGCAGTGCCCTCCCCGGTCGCACGCCGCAGCATCCCAGGCAGGGTTGTGCTCCGGGAGAGAGGTGCTCAGCTTTGGCGGCAGCAGCAATACCACAGCCTTCCTTCCCCACACCAGCCCCTCCAGCCCTTTCCCGAGCGTGTTTGCTTCTTACTTTCAAGGAGCAGTTCATCTTCAGCTCTTGTGCTCAGGCACTTCTAGGCACACCTGGTTTCTCAATTGACTTATACCGTGTTTCCACCACAGAGAAGCAAATCGACTCAAATAAAAATGTGTTGCTGTCCCAGGTATGCAGTCTGGGAGAGTTATTTTGCCCATAACCAGATGCTGATGATGTTAAATTTTCACTTAAACCTGTCTAGCAGATACACTGAGAGAAAAGTACATTATTTCATTTATTAGCAGAGAACCTGCTTCTGGATGTCTCTTCATAAAGCACAGAGGGTAAATCTATTCAACACAGAAAGATAATTTAATTTCCTAAATCTACTCTAGTGTTAGAATTTAATCTGGTACATTCCTCAGCTGTGGCTAGGTATAGCAATCTTCCATTTAAAATGTGCTTTTAAACATTGCCGTGCTAGATTTAGGTTATCAGACATAAAAGCTTGAGAGGAAATAGACCAGCTCAGTAAAAGGTCAGAAGCAGGAGACTCCCAACAACTGCAGTTTGGGTCCGCAAATATAGGAAAAGTAAGCTTGAGAATTGCTCTGACAGGTATCTGAGATATCTGACCATATTTAAGACTTGACAGACCCACCCAGAGCCACCTGACAAAATTTAGATCTGTTGTGGTAACAATCAGGTGGCTGCAATTAACCTTAGCCTGAAATCAAATTTACACCTGAACTTTGGACTTAGTCACCTGGTCAGGCTGCAATCTGACTCTTCTCCTGAGGCAAGCAAACCTTAATTAGAATCAGGAAACTCCAGGAGAGGTGATTTGCGCTACAGTTTGTGCTAGGTAACTTCTGCCATTAGTGTCAAATAATTTTTATATGTGCCTGAGTCAGATTTTAAATTAACCGATCCAAGCCATTAGGAGGGGATCAACTGGAGTTACATTTAGGCTTTGTAGGGGCTGCCCTGATAAATTTAATGCTCACAGAGAGACTTCTATTAACTATATAATTCTACATCTAGGGCATGCAGGCACCACCAGCTAAGATTAAACGGTAGGGGTAATATCACAGTGCATGTATATGCAATTCCAGATTACTGTTGATAGGTTAAATCTAACACGGTCAAGGACCTGCTCAGGGTTTCAGGTGGACACTGATAAGGGATTTCAGGAAATTAGGGTTACTTACCTAAACCATGCATCTATAGTAATTGGAAACTTGGACTTAAGTAAAGGTGTAAGGTATTATAACTGGTTTGGAAAGGCTTTGTCTAGGTCTCACCTAAACTTGCAGGCAGTGGATGGGCTAACAAGGATAGTATGGGGATTAACATTCATTCTGACAGGGGAGATGAGCAGGAAGGATTACATTTTAAAGAGAAGTTTTCAAGACTATGCCTGTGGGCCTAGCAAAGGTCATAATGAAGGCTACGTGACCAAGACCACCAAGAAAAATGTAAACATAGGTCATAGTGGTCCTGGCTGTGGTTGTTGAGTATGTGAATGTCTCTAAGAGATGCTTTGCAGGAAAGTGCATACTATAATGTCTGAAACAGTTTTCCTAGTCTGGAGTCCAAAAAAGAAAAGAAAAAAAAAAAAAAAAAAAAAAAAAAAGTGCTAAACCTACATCATAGGTGTGTCTGGGGTTCAGAGCAAATGAGATAGTTAGAGCTGGGTACAAAATGGCAAGTGGTATGGCTACAGCTCATTTAAGACTGACAGTCGGGGCTAAGGTTCAGTCAACAACTCTGTTTCAGACCAACAGGAAAATTAGGTTGATAAGGACATTGCGACAGATCTACATATCATCCTGGTTGAATTTGCTTGTTGGATACAGGGCCACTGTGCTGAGGCTGCAATGAGGTTGGAGGAGTGCTTCAAGTGCTTACTACATTTGGAACTGATCCTCTTTTCACAGCAAAGCATTCCATTGATAAAGATATTTTGGTTAACCTGAGAGGACACTGGTATGTGGTGTTCGTTTGTTTATACTTAACAAATGCATAACCTGAAAACCATCAGCTGAAAATTGTGTGTAAACAAGTCAGGAGAGTGTTACAGTTTGGGTATGCTTTACGTATCTAGGCAAAAAATAAGTCAGACTATAAATTATTTTTCCCCTTGATCCCTACCCATAAAATATTAGTGAAGTTACAGTTAAAAGCTGACAACAGGAAGACTATTGATCCCATTATATTTGTTGCATGTTTAATATGTAAGAAATGGAGGGATAGAAAGTAATTCAAGCCACTTAAAATAATGAGCTATTTCCTTTCCTTCCAATACTTAAAATAATTGTCTTGGGGGAGGGTGAGGAGTCATTCCTGGAAATAATTGAATGGGTTGTCTTTATTCATTCCTTTCAAAGATACCCAAGCTGTCTGTAATAAATGAATCTTCTACACCTGGCAGCTTTGATAACACTGTTCATTTCCCATAATAAATAGGACCAGCCTTCAGCACCACTTTCATTGGCATCTATCTTGTGATACTATGTTTTCTGTCACTGCAAGGCTAAACACAGAGCTTACTGTGTTTGTGCAAGATCTTGAGCCGATCTGCATAGCTGCTACTGCAGTCAATAGACATCTGTTTCCTTTACCCAGTAAGTAGACTAGCTGACATCAAGTGGTAGGCAAATGAAAAAGGGGGAGTTTGCATAAAGACTATCTTTAATAAAATGTCAAAAGTGAATCTTTCAACAGCAAGATAAAGTAGGACAGTGTATTCATGACTTCTTTTGTACGCATTTCCTGACCTCCCATGCTCTTCCACTGTCTGCCTGGGGAGGGTGAGAAGCATTGTAATTTGAATAATGAATATGATATCTTAACTAGGAAGACCCAGAAGGTTTGAGCCAGGTCTGGGTTTGGGTTGTTATCTTCTCCCTAGGAGACTTTATTTCTTCAGAAAACTCAGAGCTGGTAGCAGAGTGAATAATGTGCTTGCAGCAAGAATACTGCTTTCCTAGCTCAGAAGACAATACTTCTGCTATCATCTTGAAATTCCTGAGGAATGAAAGTTTTTCTTAGCAGCAAGCCACTACTGTTAATACGCATTATGAAATCCCACCAATCCTAGAAACTATTTTAGCTTACTGACAAACATGAATATATTTAATTCCTGATGTGAACTTGTTTAGTATTAGAACACAGAGAATTTAATCCCCCAAACCCCTCTTGCGCCCTCCACCCCAAAAAAAAAAAAAAAAAATCCAATACAGTATCTCAAAAATCAAAAAACTTCATTCACTTACATGTCTGAAGTAAGGGGGAAAAATCCATTGTACTGGCATTTACATTTTTGGAGACAGATTGTAAACTGTACACCTTTATAAGTGTATAAATTCTAGTGATATCAAAAGCATTTTGTCCCCATGAATCTTCCTTCCTCTCTCTACCCTCTCAGCTCTACAAAAGTTTTGATGGACAAAAGTTTTCTTGAAGAATTGACGTGCAAAGCAGTTTCTTGCTGATAACCAAGAACACACTAACACTGTTTTTAAACGAAATTAAACATGGATCATAACAAACCCTGAAACTTTTCAGATATCACATAGGAGCCAGAGCAAATAGCAGTACAAAGTTCTGAGGACATAAAATCATCAAAGGCGTGAGTGACAGAAGGAAGTTGTTTTGCAAATGATCAGCAGTTTCCTGGGGGAGGGAGTGAAGCAATGAGAATCAAGAAGACAATACCTAAATGATGGCATGCAGCAGACTTTGCATGGATATTTGCATGATTGGAAACAATGGTAGATGTATTTAGACAAGGTGTCTCAATGGGTGTCTCAGTGACAAGTTACATTCTTATAGTTTCTCTTCACTAAGAGTTTTACTGCTTAGTTATCAATGGTATATTCATATAAAAAAACTGATGAGTACCCTCCCTTGAAACTGAGTTGGCAGAAGCTGAGAATAATATGCCTTAGCTTCTCCTGAGACCGTGTAACCTCTGGTGATGAAGTTTTGTCCTTTATTACTGTGGTTCTTTTTCTGGGAGTCAATTTTCCCTTGAATAACTGACCAGCTCCTACTGTAGGGAATAGGGCTATCCTGAATCTTTTTTATTTTGAAGTCTAGAAATGAGCATAATGCTGGAGATATTTATATCATTGTGGAGCAAGAACAACCCTGTCTTCCACTTTTTAACATGACTAATATGTGGAATGCCATTCACTTATACTGCTGGAACAACAAAAATAGGAATGAACAGTTTGTTTCCCGTGTTTTCACTGAAACTGCAAATATGCACCACCAAATTACTCAGTTTCATGTCATACAGAAGTTTCAGGATGCTGAAAGTCTTCATGGTGCCAGAGAGTAGTAAAATATCACAACTGGCTAATAAAGCCACAATGTTTTCTCTGTCCAGCCAAGATGAACCAAAAGAAATTTGAATGTCTTTGCAAGTCATGTGTTCCTTATGAATCAGTCTAATAAAGGAAATCTTACATACTCTCCATTTATTGGTTGGATTGGTGCGACTGTATGTGTTATTAATGTAACTGTTCTTTAAATTAATGATCTCATTTCCCATGCTTTCGCTTTTCATCTCTTGCTCCAGGCAGTATTTAACTATTTTGCTGCCATTTTCCAAATAAAGCAACTTAATTTCAGTCTAGTATGAAAAGATGCTTCCATCCAGGTCTTTCAGGTGGAAAACAGAATTTCTATTCCTTACTCAATGAGTTGGCCCCAACTGTCCCCTGCTTGAACCTACTTCTAGTTTGCTCCTTTGTTATTTCTCAAAAGTGTAAGAATGACTATCCTCCCAGGAATAGTTTAGTGAGCATATGAGGTCCTTTTAGCAGTTCTGGAAGCCCTAAGTAGCTTCAAATTATCTGCAGTCATGTTCTGTGCTTTATAGCAGAGATAACCTTTTCATAAAATACAGATTTTCTTCTCTAACTCCATTTATCTTGCACAAATACCTACAAATTATATATATAATATATATATGATCCATTCCAGGATTAAACCATGAATCCTAAAGCTATAACATGACTTCAGTGTGGAAAATGTGTTGTAATTTGGTGAAGAGGCAGGAGTTGGAATGTCTAAATTGTCTACTCTTGTAGTGATGATATTATGTTGATTTTGGTGTTGGGAATTCCTTTTGTTGATGTAAATGAAGTTTGTGAAGATTGTGTGATGAATGTATATTTTAATGATAATTCAGATACACGGCATTTTTTTGTTGTTTCTATAAATGTACTAGGAACACTAACTATTTCACAGTACTAAAACAACGAGTTCACCAGATGGCTGTCAATTTCCAATAATAAGGCTAAGACCTGGCATACCTGTAAGAGGAAGCAACCTGCAAGGGGTGATATGAAGGGTCTTATGAGCTTGCTAGGGCACGTCAGTCATGGCACTGACATGCCCTCTTGGCTTGCTGAGCATGTTCTACCTGCAGCAGCCTCAGGCAACTTTGTAGTTGCTTGACATCTAGCAAAAGTGTAGATTTTCATGGCAACTATTGAAATAAGATAAGGGAAGATTTTTTGTTGGTGATGGTGGGTTGTTTTTTGTTTGTTTGTTTGTTTGTTTGTTTGTTTGTTTTGCTTCTGGTTTGACAGGGTAGAGATAGAATAGAAGTGAAAACTCATTCAAGAGTTATAAGACACAGTCCAACAGTTTTCACCAGGAAAAAGAAATTGGTGGCTAGAGGAGGAGGAGGGGAGAAGGCAAGCACTTTTTTATGTTTAATTTTTCCCCTTGGAAACTGTTGCTTCTCTTCTAGCACAGCCTTGCTGTCCAGTTGAAATATTTATAATATACCTCTAAATCTTGTAAACCTGGCAGCTGTTGAGAACAGTAGCTCACATGTGTTCTCTGGCTTTCTCTACCCTGAGCTCACAAAACCCTCAGTGATTTATGCTTCCTCAAGTAACATACTCCCTCAGTGAGCAGGGTGGGGGGCATTCTATTCTCATACAACTGCAGTCAATGAGAAAGCATATGCACTATTACGTTGGTCACTGACTGTCAGTACAGACCCTGATGTTTGTTTTCAGCAAGTCCAAATGAGGGGTCAGGTGCCAGATATGAAAGCAGGAAACTAATCTAAATCTCCCCTCTTTTATTAAAACCATTACTCCTTGTCCTATCACTACACTCCCTGATAAAGATTCCCTCTCCAGCTTTCTTGTAGGTCCCCTTTAGGTACTGACAGGCTCCTATAAGATCTCTACTTCTCTCCAGGCTGAACAACCCCAAATTTTTCAGCCTGTCTTCATAAGAGTGGTGTTCCAGCCCTCTGATCATCCTCAAGGCCCAGAATCACTGTGTCTTTCCTGTACTGGGCATCCCAGAATTTAACACAGTACTCTTGGTGGGGTCTCATGCAAGCAGAGAAAATGGGGAGAATCACTTCCCTGGGCCTGCTGGCCACGCTGCTTTTGATGTAGCCCAGGATACAGCTGGCTTTTTGGGCTGCAGGCGCACTTTTTTTGGCTCATGTTGAGCTTCTCATCAACCAGCACACCCAAGTCCTTCTCCACAGAGCTGCTCGCAATCCATTCTCCACCCAGCCTGTATTTGTGTTTAGGATTGCCCCAGCACAGATGCAGAACCTTGCATTTGGCCTCCTTGTTCTTCATGAGGTTCACACAGGCCCATCTCTCAAGCCTGTCTAGGTCCCTCTGGATGACATCCCTTCCCTCTGCTGTGTTGATTGTCTGTCCATGTAGTTGACAAAGATGTTAAACAGTGACAGTCCCAGTACTGACCCCTGAGGAACACCACTTATCACTGATCTCCACTTGGACATTGAGGCATTGACCGCAATGGCACCTTGAGTGTGACCATCTAGACAATTCTTTATCCACCAAATGGTCCATCCATCAAATCCATGTCTCTCTAATTTAGAGAAGGATATCATCTAGGACAGTGTCAAATGCTTTGCACAAATCCAGGTAGATGATGTCAGTTGCTCTTCACCAATGTTGTAACTCCATTTTCCCATAGTAAAACCATACTAGTTGTCACCCATCACTTGTTTGTTCTACCTGTGCCTTAGTAGAGTTTCCAGGAAGATCTGCTCCATATTACTGATGGGCAGAGAGGTGAGACTGAATGGCCTGTAGTTCCCTATATCTCCTTTTTACCTCTTTTTAAAAATGGAGTTTACGTTCAGTCAGTGGGATCCTCACTAGTTTGGCATGACTTCTCAAGTATGATGGACAGTGGCTTAAAAACTTCATCCACCAGTTCCTTTAGGACCCTCAGATGCATCTCATCAGGTCCCATGGACTTGAGCACCTCCTTAGATGGTCTCGAACCTGATCTTCTCCTACAGTGGGTGTTTCTTCATTCTCTCAGTCTCTGCCTTTGCCTTCTGCATCTTGGTGGTGTGGCTAGAGAACTTGTCAGTGAAGACTGCCTTCTCCATATCCCAAGTAACTAGGTGTCCCATTTCCTTACGGAGAGAGCCCACACTTTCCCTGGTCTTCCTTTTATTACTGATATACTTATAGAAACCTTTCTTGTTGCACTTGATGTCCCTGGCCAGAAGAGAAAGACTGAGATGAGAAACCTGAGAAGAGGGCAGGAACTGAAAGAGTCAGGTGAGAGAAATGAAGTTGAGTCAAGAAGTTAATTGAATTGAATGGGAAGAGCTGAGATGTGGGTGAAAATAAATCCTGTAATCATATAATAAAGATAATAAAGAGAGTATACATAAAGATATGGTTTGAACTGACCTGCACAGTTATATGTGTTCTTGCAACACTTCCTAACTTTCAAGTGCTTGATTTCTGTAACCACTATAGGATGGATACATCTTGTAGGCAGGAAGAGGTTCTTTAAAGAGGTAGCAGGGCTAAATCATAAATGAAAACTCATGCTCTATAGTGACTAGCCTTTAACTGCAGTTGTCATAGAAGGTGTATATTTTCTCTAAAGACTTAAAGAAAGATGCAAAGTCACTGAGTTCAATGATACAGTACAGTTGGTTTGAATGTTTACAATCAAAAGCATGAAAGCATCATACATTACAATGGTCTACTATTTTGTCATATATGCTAATCTTGGAGATGGTGAGCAAGACAAGCTTGAAGGGTTCATTTGTAAGAGTATGTTTATCTCATGACACCACTTTCCCAAGTCTTTTTACTGAGAAAAATTTTATATACATAGTAAAAACAAATGCAATTGCACCGTCGGATGTGGTAATGTAGAAACTAATAGTGTAGAAAGAGCAAAGCATGCATGTTCTTCAAAGCATGTGAAAGCACGGGACTGCATTTAGCCAAGACTCAAATGTGTAAGCCTGCATACAGGCATGTAAAGTTGCCGACTCTTCTTTGACAAGAAGAAAACTGAAATGTGGAAGGTAACATATTCTTAAATGCTCAGGAGAAGTTCTTCCAAAACATTTTCTGGTTTGTTCATTTTGATTTTTAGAGTAAGCAATAAGCAAAATTGTACACTTTTGTGTACAGTTTCTGAGAGTAACCTACTGAGTTGCCAGTCAACTCAACTGTTCCTCTTCTTTTGAATGCTGCTAAGAAAATTTCTCAGAAACCTGCTGAATTTTCACTGTAACTTGATAGAAGGACTGAAAGTTGTACTCCTGTCACAAAAACTGAACAAAAACTGTTGCTGTTTGCAAAGGTATTTTTGGCACTTGTGTGAGATACACTGGATGCTTTCATGAGAATATGTGAGGATTGTTGAGGAAAGACTGTGGACTTCTGGGCCTCACAAAGGCAGGTGAGTTTTCAGTAGCATGGAAACTCTTTCCCTTTGTGGACAAAAATAGACAAAATAGATTTTTTATTATTATTATTATATATTATAATATATTATTATATATATTATATTATTATTAATATATTATATAATATATTATATTAATATATTAATAATATATATTATAATATATAATATGTTAATATATTATATAATATATTATTATTAATATTATTATTATTAATATTATTATTATTTTTTTAAGTAAATCAACAGAACCAAAATAATGACAATAACAGTATACTTCATTATTTCACATTTGGATAAGAAGAACTATCATAATTAGAATAAAGCTTCTTTGAATCACTGCTTTTTCACAGAAGTTGTATTTATATCCTTAGATTTTACTATATTGTCTTTTCTTTCCCTTTCTTCATTTTTTTTTTTTTTTCGTTGATTCTAATCCCTATTTAATTCACGCTACATATAGGGGTGTGGTATAAACAGATCTGAAGTGATTCTCTCAGTGTTCAGAAGGTCTGAGCACTAAACTAAAAGTCTCCTTTTACCAAATGCCAATTCAGTGTTTTTAGATTGTCTGTGCTATGTTGATGCATCTCACTCGTTCTCTTGATTTTTTCCTGTCCAGCACAAAAGAGGTAATAATTCCACGTCAATATGGCAGAAACTAAAAATTGTCCCCACAGATTTTCCCTAGCTAGTTTTTTTAGTATATTTCACTGTAGACAATGAATGTTGTTTTCTCACCTCAATGCACAGGCAGGGATTTTTAATAGAATAAAACAAGTGGTGCTTCTGTTCATGTCAACTTATTCAGCAGTAAAAATGAAAATGGCTACAAAGTGACATTGTCTGGAAATGGCTTTGGAATAAAACACTAACATTCAATTTCACAGCAAAAGCAATCCTCATACTCAAGTTTTGCATTATGGTGCATCTGTGATATTAGGGAAGACAGTCAAAAAATTAGAAATTCCCCCAGGCAATTCTCACATTTCTTCCTGGAACATGTCAAAATAGCAAAGGATAGGCATGATTCATAGGATGCTGTTATTCTGCTTCTTCTTTATGTGTCAGATCCTTTTGCTCCTAGAAGTTTAGTTTGCTCTATGCTGTATACACAATGTAACTCAACACTTGAGTCTGATACAAGAGTTTTGGCCCAACTGCAGGGGAAACAGGATGACAGAATGTTTTTTTGTGTGTGTGTTTTGTTTTGTTTTGTTTTAACTCTTACTAATTATTTTCTGGGAAAAAAAAAAAAAAAAAAAAATTTCATTCTGGACTGTCACATTGTCTAGAGTTCTCTTGTTCATTTCATTTTATTTGTAAAACTCACCCAAATTATGAATTGCACAGCAGCTAAAGGTTCACAGCAGCTATTGGTGCATTAGAAATACAGCTCATTGGGAATACTGCTCATTGGAGTTGATTTTCAGTCAATGGCTCACAAACATTGGGGGATCTATGAACTGTCAGTACATTTAAAACTATTGTACCATGACCTATATTTCTGTAGGAAAATATTATGAATTTTGCAATTGGGAAAAAAATATGTTAAACCACTGTACTGGGAGGTTACTCTAATAGGTGCATGCTACTCTACAGTCTTCAGTGTTACTTAGAACCTTACATATATCAGTGTATAGTAACTACGGTAATTCTGAGATATATGTTTGCCATAAAACCTACTCCTTCATATTGAGCATGAACCATAGATTAAGTTCCTTTTCAATCCGTTTTTGGAGTAAAGACTGGGTTATATAACTCATTTTATTATCTTTGCCTGGTGGCTGTAATGGCTAATTAAATCATATGTGTACATGGGCAAAGTAGCAGAGGAAGAATAACAATGCATCAGATATGCTTCTGTGTTCTCTGCATGCAGTGACTAATGCCTCTGAAATCAGCAGGGTGCATTAGTACAAGTTGCTGTGAACAAATCAAAAAACTGGGTCTTCTCTGTATGCCTTCAGTTCTGATTCATCTGGGTTCTTGTAAAAGGCTGTAAAACAGCAAGGGCATCAGTCTCACCTCCTCCCTTTAAACAAAGCCAACAAAGTATTGAACTGTGTTCCTAAATTTTTTTTATTATTATTATTATTATTTTTCCTCAATTTTTCTAGCCCATGGCAAGGAGCTTAGGAAAGGAAAGTAATCACTTTTAGAAAGCATCACTGAGACAATGTGCCAAAACTGACAAAATAAAATGCCCTGCTCTCTCCTCCACCCCAGTGACAGCGTTGCTCTATTCAGAGGGGTTTGGGTGCAGAACAATGCATTGCAGCAGTCCTCCTGCTGCTGCTGAGACATTTGTCAGTGCAAGATGCCTGTTAGCCATTTCAGACGATCAAAGTTCTTTTCCTTAGAACTTGGTATGGTCATAAATTTGGGGAAACCCTGTTTTGGGGTGGACTAACAAGATACTTATCCCACATTTCCCTAGACAAAAGTAAGGATATTGGTATGCCACAAACTTCTCCTGCTCTACAGGCAAGCATCAAGTTTTATTTTGTTAGTGGGTCAAGTAATACAGTCACTTTGGTGGTTGTTAGTCTTCTTTTAGTCCACTTGGCCTTACTCATCTGCAGTATTTCTTACGTTCTAGATTATCTTCATTCCTCCTAAAGGGACCTACTTGGGAAGTTCAGCATTATCCTGCCTGAGTAAGAGTCACACAGTGTGACACTAAAGCACAGCCAATGAACATCCAGCTTAAACTGCCTCACCCACCTTTGGGTGTTGGCTTGAATAAACAAATAATGATTGCTTCCTAGAAGCTTCTGACAAAGAGTATCGGCATTAGGAAGGTAACTACTTAAAAGCAGGTAAGGCAGGACTACTGACTACCACACCCTGCATTCTCATCTATCTGGAACTCATTTAATGCTCTTGCAACCTTTCAAGAGAAGACAAAGGCCCCACTTCTCTAGCCCTTACTTCAAGGGAAGGTCCTACAGCAATTATTTATGTAAGGCTTATTTACTTCAGTAAGACTGTGGGATTCATTCAGGACCTAGATTGCTAAAAATTTATCTATTATGGTTATTCATCAGAATGCCCAGCTCTTTAGCATAAACTCTGTAAAGAACGTTAAAGAACATTGTCTTTTTCTAATGCTTATGAGAAAGCATTATGAGAAATGCTTATTACTGAGATTTATTTTATTTTATTTTTTTTTTTTTTGAACATCACGAAAAATAACCCTTACAGAAAACTGGCTGTCTGCCAGCCAGAAATCTTATTATTGTTGTAACTTGGTGGTGTAAACTTGGTTGGTGTAAACTTCAGGTTAAATGTCAATCAGACTTAATGCTGTATTGTAGAAATCTGTCTGATGCTATCAACAAATTAAGGAAGTAGAAAATCCACCTGGACCTAGGTACCTGCTGACTACTTTCAAGACATCCTGCCAGTATAGTTCTTAGAGAGGGGAACCAATAGTGACATCTGAGCATTCAGCTCAGTATAGCTAAGCACTTCATGTGGCTTAAGGTACAGATCCAACTGATTGCTCACACTGTTCAACCGGAAGCCTTGAGCAGACTCTGGATTAAGCTAATATTTACAATTTTGTTAAGTAAAATTGGACAGCATGAGGGAGGGCCTGACTATACATGCCCCCTTTGGAACTGGCCTCAACAAAATTTCTGCATTGCAAGATCATATTCCAACTACCTTTGACCTCAGAAACATCTTAAATAGCTTATTTACTATAAATTTAAAAGAAATATATTACAAAGATATATTATTATTAAAATTGATTATATAAATAACTTGAACTTCTATCTCATCCCTTAAGTATTACTTGCCTTTAAACCAATTTGCTTTTGTTTTTCTGTTCCTTCCCACTTTGTATTCTAGCACTCCTTGATAAGCACTATCTCTTCTTGAAGGCAAGTATAAACTGAAAATTCTTCCTCCTCAATGTGTCTTTTTTTGTTGTTGTTGTTCTGTTTAATGACCTTTGTCCATGCAGCTCCTGTGTGATTAGCTTCAGCAATCATTCAAGAGCTAAATCTGCAAAGAACTACTGTTAAAATAAGGATCTTACCTTACAGGGTGAAAAGTAGTAACCAGGTTAACCATGTGACTGAAGTTCAAAAAACCAAGCTGACAATGTGACCTTTGGAAAATGTAGGTGTGTTGTGGGGTGGCACCAGGTTTTTTTTCACAATATTTTCACCCTTCAGGACAAACACAGTATCACATTTCAGATCTCATAGATTTAAGGTGTTGATGAAAACTAAACAGTGCAATCTTTTAGGATCACTAGTTTATGTTCAAAGTACTTATTTCTCCAACTTCTTATTTTAGGAAATGTAAATTGTGGTTTGACCTAAGGGAAGCCTAGGACAGTGCTCAGTACAGTCATGTGATGAAACTTATACCTTGGCTCTTACATCTGGTAGAAGATGCAGAAGAAATAGCATGAAAACTGACTGCCTACCTATCAAGGGATCAGATAGTCTCATTTATTGCGTACTCAAGCGTTGCCACTTTGAGGGAGTGAACTACCAAGAAGTGATTAGTAGGAGGATATAACAAGGAGCTAAACCACTGAAAATGCTATCAAAGATTGCTCTATATGGCCATATTCAAACAACAAAGGATTCAAAACAACTCTGAATCTCACCTGAAGATTGGACAGCACAGGACAGAAGAGAACAATAGTATTAAAATGAAGATAGAGGATTTTCATCTTACAGAATGAAAATACAGCTTAAATATTGCTTTTGTTTACTAAAAGAGAAAACAGTATCTTTGAAACAGAGACTATCAAATCTTGTAATGCTGAAGATCTGAGAGGGTGGGTTTAACATAGATACATCTTTTTACCCTTGTAATTCAAGAGTAAATCTATTGACTGGCATGCTGCTATACTAATGCAAAAAGATGAGAATCACACCATAAGACAGTAAAGCATAAAATCCTGAATGCATAAGGTACATCATATAGTTCTAAATGTTGGTCATCTGGAGCAATGAGAAAAAATGTTTTCATTATTTTCAGACTGTTTCAAGTATGGTTTATGGAAATTTTTATGAATTGAAACACTAAAAAAAAAAAAATAATGAAACTTTGGTTGTTTTTTCTCATGTTTTCATTTTAAAAACAAAGTTCAAATATATTTTAATCATATTTTATATATACTTAGATATAAAGTGTATATATATAAAGTGTGTGTATATACATATATATATAAAGTGTGTATATATATATGTGTATACAAATATATAAATTACTCCTTGTAAAACAAAGCCTCCTTTTATACTTCAGTAGTGGAGCAACAATAATAAAAACTTAAACTTTTACTTAACAAGATGTTCATAGTTCACACAGGAAGAACTTCAGCATAGTCCTTGCTAATTTACAAAACAGCACAAATCAATATTGATTTAATGATATACAGAAACTGTTCACCAAATATATAGAAATTAAAAGAGAACTTTATAACAAATACTGGGGGTGGAGGGAAGCCATAAGGATGATTCTGATTTTGTATGTGTGATCGTTTCTGCCTTTCTTTTCTGATAAGAATCTTTATGTTCTTTGCTTGTTTGTTTTCTGTCATCAGAACTAAATAGACCCATCAAATACGAGAGATATAAAAGGCTCTGTGTATGTCTCCAGCAGAGGACTTCCAGATGGTTTGATTATATTGACAGAGTAAGTGTCTTGGCCTTAAATCAATGCACCTATGAAATTCTCACTCGTGCCAGCAGGATTTTTGCTTGACTGTACTAAACCCTTTCAAAGCTCTCTGATTAAAAACTCTTAAAGTACAGATGAAATTATTGGACAGGGAACATCCAATGTGTTGTAACAATATTTTGTTTTCCTAGGCTTACTTTTTGTGACTTGAGTTGCTGTAAAGTACATGTCATGTGATCAAAGTGGCTTTCTCAACCCCCCCGACATGTGTCAGCTGTAGCTCCATGGATGAGACTAGTCAAACTGCAAGTTTCACCACGGAAAGGTCTTTTTCAGTGCCGTGACAGGCACATGGAGCAACACACCAGGCCAAGGATTACCAGGGCACTTCTGCTACTGTGATCAGCATGACCAGCGCATTATCAGTATTATCAGTATTATGGTGATCCATGAAGCTAACAAATTTTGCTTTTTAAAGGGAGGATGGGGGTACAAAAGTAATAATGGGGTGGTGGAGGAAGGGGGAAAATCAGCCTGTCTGCATTGAAACCTGTTTGACAAGTGCAAATAACATTCACCCTGTAGCTACATCTAGCCTTGTTAGAAAGTGATCTAAGGTCACAGCACTCTAGGGGTTGTTCTTCTTTTTTCTCTTCTCCTCTCTTCTCTTCTCCTCTTTTCTCTTCCTTTTTTTCTTTTTTTTTTTCTGTTCTTTTTTTCTCTTCTGTTCGTTTTTCTTATCTTTTTTCATTTCCTTTTTTATTTTCCTTTTTTTTTATTTTTATTTTTCCTTTATCTTTTCTTTATTTTTCCTTTTTCCTTATTCTTTTTTCTCCTTTATCTTCTATTTTTTCTTCTTTTTCTTTCCCATTTTTCTTTTGCTTTCCCCTTTTCTCTCCTGTCTTTTCCTCTTTTATTTTTTTTTTCTCTTTTTCTTTTTTCTTTATTTTTTTTTTCTTTCTACTTTTCCCCCTCCCGTTCCCCGAAGCCCGGCAGCTCCGGGCCGGGGTGCGCGCTGTTGGCCGCGGGGGTGCGCCTCTTGTCCCGGCATTACGGTAGGAGGGCCAGGGCGCGCCTCTTCCACCTGCCAGCGGCCTTTAAAGTTGCAGCGGGCCGGGACACCCGATGACTCGGGTCGCGGTGCCGGGGCCGGCAGCCGACAGCGCGCATCGCGGTCCCGGTCCCGGTCCCGGTCCCGCAGCGGGGTCGGGGCGCTCCCGCCGCCTGTCTCCTGGGGAGCTGCTCGCCCTCGCTCCCGCTCTATAGTTTTTGTCTCCCCCCACCCGGTGTCAGGGGGGCGGTGTGCCGGGAACCCCCATGTCCGCCGCGGGCCACCCGGGCGCCGGCCGCGGCGCTGCCGCGGGTCACCGCTCCTCCGCGCCCCTGCAGCGGCCGGGCGGACGCGGGTAGCGCCGGAGCCGCCCCGCCGCGGGCCCCTCCGAGGCCGGCAGTCATGGAGCCCGGCGCCCCCCCCGACCTCCGCGACGTGGAGCAGAAGCTGGGCCGCAAAGTGCCCGAGAGCCTGGCGCGGCCGCTGCGCGGGGAGGAGCACCCGGGCCGCGCCGCCGCCACCGCCAACACCGCCACCGCCACCACCACCGAGCCCGCCCGCGGCCCCGCTGCGGCCCCTGGCCCCCGCCGCCGCCGCGCCGCCGCCCTCGCACGTCTGGAGACGAAACTTCACCTCCTGCGGCAGGAGATGGTGAGTGTCCGGGGGGCTCCCCGCAGGGCCGCCCGGCGGGGACGGGGTCCCCCCTCGGAGCCGGAGCTCGGCAGGGAGCGGGCGTACCGATGGGCACGGTCCGGCGCCGCCGCCCTCCCGCGCCGCACCTGCTGCCTCTCGGCGGCTTGTAGCTGGAGAGACACGGCAGGTTTCTGCACTGGAAACGCGGCCTGGTGTCCTGGGACTCTGCTTCTGGACGTGGGTGTGCAGGGGGTTACCTAGTTCTGAACGGATACCGTGTAAATGCGCGGTGGTTCTTTGCCAGGCTGCTATTTATAAGGTGGCTGAGAGGATTTCTGTGACTCGACTTACTTCGGGACTTCTGACCTGCTTACTGTTTTAAAGCAGGTGCTTGCCCTGCATTGTGTGCTGGTGTAGTTGAGAAATTTAGTTTTTCGATGGTACCGTAAAATTGCCAGCTTTCAGGCAAAACTAAAAGAACCATTGCGCTCTTTGCAAGCAAATGAGCAACCAACCAAAAATATTAAACACTCAATAGTTGCAGTTCTGACAATGTAGACTTCTTCAGATGTGTGAGCCTTTTTGGCCTCAGTGTTTATTAGACTGTAATCGTTGTGTGAGATCCCAGAAGAATTTTTTTGGTAGCAGCTCTTTCCACAGTTCTTGACACATAACTTGCTTGGTCAAACTCCATACTATTTTCTTGTTGGGATGAGGATTTCGCTGGCAGCTTGTGGAGGTGGCTTTATGCAACTGTCTTGGAACTCTGCCACTCAGAGCGAACAAAGCAATCTCATCCTATGTAAACAAGTACAATGCTATACCATTGTGCCTGTCCTGGCGCAACCTCACATATATATAAGCAAAAGGTCAGTGGGTGGGTGGGAGAGTTCTGAAAGAATAAGCAGGCTAGGAGGAAAGGGAAATTGGGAATGGGCATCCTGGGAGTTCATAGCCAAGATTATGACCTTAATCTTGAAAAGTCACTTTTATATCACAATTAGTGCTTTATGGCTTCATATACTTTAAGAGATGCTCGCTAATCTAAACTATCATGCTAAAATGCATGTGTAATGACCATTGAGAAATTTAGTTTTTAACACTGTTCCCCATCATTAGGTTTCTTCATGTTAATTTTCAAAGTTCTAAACTTGTACGAGGGTTGTAGAGTGACCTGTGCATAGGTTATAATGTAAAACTCATAGGGATGTTGAACTGCAAAGGTTGCAATAAGGCAGATGGAGTTCTTGGCCTGACTGTCTAGGCTTGTCATGACAGTTATGCCTGTTAACGGATAAAAATCAAGTGACTTGCTCTCATGATGTTTTCCTTACTAGTTGGTCTCTTTTTCATCTACTTTACATGCAAAGTTTCGCATCAAAATCTTCAGTTGGTCTATATTCTTCCTTCTACTTCCCAATTTCTTCTTTCTCCTCCCTGCTCTTGGAATGAACAAGTTTTACTCTCAGCTTCCTGGATCTCTCCTATTCTTTCTCACTTTAATGTCTGACTTTATTTTTCACATCTAAACTCATTGCTTATGTTAAGTCAAGGGAGTTCTGTTGCATACCTCCTCATTTGACTTTCATTCTGTGCGTGCCCATTCAGCTACTTTTATAGTGACTGTTTGCTGTACAAGGTGAAACATAGGTACTCTGTCTACATACTTTGTCTCATGTCATCTGTTTTCTGTAATCTAGAGCTTGGAAGTTAGCTGTATCTTCTTGTGGCTGTCTACAGTAACATAGGAATTCTCCTCTGTCCATAAGGTTTCTTCAGGTTTTTAAATCTGTCCCTTTCCCTTCTGCAGTTTACTTGTGACAGTGTACAGATCTGTACAACTTAAGAACAACCGTAGATAAGAATGAGAGTTTCTATGTCTCTTCCTCTTCTGAACATCATTCCTAAAACAGAACCAAAACTTTTCATCTGTTGTCTCACTATTTCACATCTATTTGTAGCATATTATTCTTTGGTTCTGATGAATATCTAAAAGGCCTTGACTGGGGAGAAAAGTAGTTAGTATCTGCTACAATAGTAAACAGATGTAAAAAATAGAATAAAAGAAGTTTAGAAAACAAAGTAACATCTATCATGCGATCTCTTCCTAGTTGCTCTTCTGCAGCCTACTCACAGAAGTTCAGATGTACACCTGTGAGGTTTTTTTTTGGCTTGCTTGCTTCAGGCTTGAGACAACCTTTTTGTATATATTTGCAAACCAAGGTTATTCAGGCTCACCTAGTCACATATGAAAAACTTGAGACTGACTGGTGTGCAGACATCTTCATCTTTAATGTTGACCAGTGCATTCTCACTATCTCACTGTATTATCTTCTTGGTTTTGTTAATTAAGACATTTTGAGCAGATGTGGCTTTTTTTAAAAAAAAAAAAAAAATACCTTCATACAAATTGTGCATTTATGTAGCTCAACTTCTGTTCTTTCCCACAGGTATTGTTTGTCACAATGGCTGTGCCCATGTTGACAAATTTCAACTAAATCTGAGAAACAAAGCTATGTTATGGATAATATGAGTACATTTTGACCTTTCATTGCATTGAAATCACAGTGATTCCAAAGCTTTTGACTGTGCTAAGGATGTATTTTACTGTTAACTAAGTTGTTATGAGCTGTTATGAGAGGAGGAAAATCAGTGTTCCACTGAAACCCTGTTGTTTGGCCCCTGACAGTAAAGAACAAGGAAAGCACATGTGAACTTGGTTGTAACGCTTGGGAGTGTACATTAAGCCTTATCTTAGGTAGTATGTAGTCCTGCCAGTGACCAAAGTAAATTCAGTTGTGCAGGAATGGAGGTATGTATAATTTTTCCTCATTTTAAAATCGAGGACCATCTTCTCTCCTTTCAGAGCACACTTTTTCCTCCAGACACCAATGAAATTGTTTTTTTCTGCTCTTTCAACCACCCTATACGTTTATCATGCTTCAGAATGAAGTCCTAATATCTGTTGATTTGGATACTTCTGAGAAAAAGAGAGATGGTGGAAGCTCTGAGATGTTTGTCATCACATTGCCATGTCTTTGGGCCTGGAATAGCATGAATAAAAGCTGCTGACTGAGACCTTGAGGCTTGCATCTTGGGTCCCCTGATCCTTTCACTGTCTTGAGTGGTTTGTTCTTTTTCCCTGGAGCCCAATTTTGTTGGTAGTCACTGGAATCATGTACAGAACGTCACGGAATATCTTTCTTGAACTCCAGACCTGCTGAGACAGAGCACCTTCCCCTTATTTACCTTCACTTTTCCCAGCTAAGTCTGTGATTGCGACTGTCCTGGTAATACCAAAAACCTTTGAGGCGTAAGGCCATTGCACAACAAGAGGAGCAAGGTGTAATTGCTAACATGGGTCAAAATGCTGTTCTCTGGTGAACCTAGAATAAATACTCCATACTGCTCACAGCTGCAACCCTGTTTCTGGTGTGTGATGCTCGTGAGGTCACCACTCAGTACAGCTACACGCTGCTGTAAGTAATCAACATGGCTCATAACTGCTGAACCTGAGGGCTGCACACTAACTGCTGCTGCTGCTTCAGAAGCCTCATTTTTCCTTCACAAGCTCTGTGTTTACTTAAGGGGAGATTTTTACTAACACCACCTGAAAAAACAGTATGTTGAGGTTTTTTCTTTCAGATCATATTTTTCTTAAATCAACTTTTTATTGCATCTTTGAAAGCTAAAGAAGTTAAACAGAGTGTAGTCTGTCTGCACTACACACAATAAAATAATAACAACATGCTTTGCATAAGAGTACTTGGGTCCAAGAAAAGGTAAACGGTGTCATGGAATTAAGAGGGAAATAGCAGTGCTGGAACTTTTAGATGAACTTCCTTCCAGTGAACACTGAGGATCAAACATCATTAATGAGCTTGAAGGCCAAACTGGGTATTCTGAGTGCAGGAGTTTTTTGTTGGTTGGTTGTTTTTTTTTTTTTTTTGGGGGGGGGGGGAGGGAAGGGGTGTAAATAAGTGGAAACAATCCCATTGCAAAGAAATTGAGTATGACAGATTTAGGCTAAAGCTGGTTGAGAAAGAGACATGTGCCTGTGCAGTCTCACTAGTAGATTTTTTTTTCTCTCCCTTTGCTCTAATAGTTCAGTTTTAGTATAACTATTTTAAAGGCTAATGAACATGAAGCCCTGACAAAATGAAGTAGAACTAATGGTACTTGTACTGATTGTAACTGAGGCAAATAAAAGCATTATGATGCTAGTCCTTCCTCTTCCTTCTTCTTTCTTTTTTTTTTTCTTTAACAATTTTTGCTTATACTTAGCATGTAAATGAAGATGCAGATTGAAGGGCAGACTTCCTGTAACTCTCTCTTACCAGCTCTTAAGATTTTGAGCAACTTCAGATTTGCTTAAATTTGTTAGAACAATAAATAGAGGGGGTCTGCTTTTATTAGCTTTTTTGGAAGATATTTTTAGAAAGACAACAAATGTAACTTAATACATCTCTTCTAACACTTGCTGTAGGTACAGGCAGCTACGTTTACTGTTTCCAATGATAACATCAATTGGCTTAGTTGAAGCCAAGGTATGATTCAGTGTGTCTAGTCAGCAGTGCAAAGCTCTGTATCAGATGCTGGTTTTCTGTTAGATTAATTGGAATTTTTGCTTAAAAACTTGATTGAAGATAAAATCTTAAATATAAAATTACTAGTGGCTAAGCCTCAAGCCTGTGTAGGAGGGTTTGATTAACTTTGGTTTCTTAGTGAGAATATGGTTTCTTAGTTGCTCAATGAACCCCTGAAGTGAGGCTCTTCTTAGAACTAAAAAGAAAGAATGCAGAAATAGAGATTAATTTATTTCCACAGGTCTTCCAGAAGTTCACTGAAAAAGCTCATAATGTTGGATCTTGCTAACAAGTTCTCTCTTTTATACCCTCCAATTGTCATGATGTGGTTGAAGGAGTTTGTCATTTTTATGTGGCATTTAGGTTGCATAGTGATATTAGGATGATCGGATTAAAAGGAATTTGTAGATTGATCATTTGGGATAATGACCAAATCTATCAAGAAAAAATTAAAATCTAATTATGCTACCATAACTTTGCCAAGCTTTCTGACTTTAAAGACCATCTTCAGCAGGACATGGTAAACAACTTTATTTAACTTGGTGCATACTTAAGCATCTTTTGGCTGGCAAATCTCATGCAGTACCTGGTAAAAGGATTTGAATTCTGGATCATCATTGTGTTGCACTCAGTCAGCGCTTACGGCCATTCCTGTTCAGCTGTACTAGCTAATGAAAGGTTTAAGTCCCAAGAAAGTACACGTATACTTACATAATTAATTACTGCTTGACCAGGATTCTGTGAAACACTGCAGATACCTGACCTAGCATCATCAGTGTGAAATACATGCAAGAAAAGCAATCTCATGGATGCTTGATTGTACTCAAGAGATAGAGTTAGTTTGTCAAATTACAGGCGAGACTTTTGACAGTCCTGATTTGAAGCAATGCACATTAGCATTTCATGCTGTTTCTTTCCTGATTATTTTATTTCAAGGATGGAGGAAGAATTTTGGCTTTGAACTTTTTTTAAAAAAAAAAAAAATATCTGATTGATGACAATTCATAATGAAAAGATGTGGAGTTTTGCTGAAAACTAAACACCTTCTGTACAGACCTCTACAGTTTAAATGATTTACAATAGCTTACAGCAAACAGATTGCAAACTTTCTAATGAAATCAGCAGAACGGTATGATTTTGTGTGGATACTTAAGGCTAACCATAGTTAAAAAGAACCTTTTGTGTGTAAACTCAAAAAACTTGAAATTCATAATACTAAATACATACATTGACCAGAAATGACTGGCCAACAAATGCTGATAAGTAATTGGAACTTTATGAAATCAAGGGCAATTTCTGTCTTGAATTTTCACCTGCATTTGTAACCATGACACTTGGGAGTCTTACATATAAGCAGCTCTAAAAGATTGTTTGTGGATTATTATTTGTGAAAATAAAGACCTCTGAACTGATCTTGTAATTAAAGGGGCAAATTTCTGTTACAAAGGCAGAGTTGTAGCCTTTTCTTTCCAGTCCTCACCCTTATAAGTAGGGCTGCTAGCTGTAAGCATTTACCACTGGTGGATTACTTTTTGCCATCAAGTCAGTTGTTCTTTCTGTTGAATTTTGGCTTCAATGACCCATTTATCCTCAGTGTTATAAAGCTGGGGCCAGTGTTTATTAGGGCAGCTGAAGCCTTAGAAGGCATCAGTGCATCATTATGTTTCTTACTGTCAGATCTCTGCTACTACTTGCATAGCAACACTTAGGTCATTTCAGGTCAGAGGATCTTTGTTCTATGCACTCTATAATCTTATGGATAGGTATTTTAAATTTCTAATTGAGACACAGGTAACGTTCAATACATGAAATTTTAGCGTGATTTTTGTGAATGCAGACCTGTACTGGAGATACATAGGAAAATGGTGACTTTTTAAGCTCTGACTCTCGTAATTTGAGTAAGCCCTGCTCTAAAACAACTGCAACAAAAGTGGCTACTTGCAGGCTTGTCAGAAAGCTATTAGACATATCTACAATGCTGAAGAAATTGTTAATTACAGCTGTTACAAACAACTGAAGAAGGAGGGAGGAGAAGCATGAATTTGGACTAAGTGTAATGGCATCCATCAAGAGAGAAATTGTGAGGAGCAAGATAACCTGGTTTGGGCCAATAAAATTACTAGATGCTTAAGGAAAAATAACTTCTTTAAGACTTTCCATGTGTCCAGCTTTCTTGTTAGGGAGGTCTTGGGTGTATTTTGATAGTTTAAGCTGTTCAGTCTTGGTGTCCTGTGGCCTGTTGTTTTCAATTACAGTTTGGAAATATCATCCTTGTCATTGGATAACCTCAGTTAATGCCAGAAGGGAATCCCAGTACTAAGAATTTCAAACCTGTGAATCTTGACCTTTTCAGTCACTTAATAATAATTAACTTTTCAGCAGTAGATAGGATAAGTTATTCAAGGACTAGAGAAGGACTGGACTAGAGAAGGACTGGAGAGAGAATTATGTGGGAGTAACTGCTGTGGAATTTCAGGAAGATGTTGAAATAATTGTTCTGAAATATATGTCTTCAATGAGAGTCAAGGAGATTAACAGTTAAAACATTTATGTTTCTTTAATGTAGAAGATAAAACATTCTTGCACATCTGTACTTTGCAGCGTGAGGGGCTCTTTGGTTATCAGCTGAATGGCTACAAACCAGATCTAGCTGGAAAAACTTGCACCAGCACTCACCATATTGCTGATTATCAAGTAGTAAGCCTTGCTTTGAGGGTAGGTAGGTTTCTGGGCTTGATCATACTCGGCACAAGAGTGTACAGAGGCATATGGTTATATAAATGGCACTGGCATCCCTTGAGCCACTTATGCACTTATTTTGTGTCTATAACAATCTGCTAGAGCCTCCTATCACAGAGACAGTATATTTTGTATGTTGTCATTGTCATATGGTCAGGTCCACCATAATCTATATTACATTGCTGCTTTTTTTTCCTTTTTGTAGTCCAAAGGAGTGTGACTAGAATACTTAATTCAGTAGGTGTTGAATTAACAGCTATGTTTCTGTCAAATTAAGTCATCACTGTGCCTACAACGTGTGGACTTTCTTTCATAAGGTAACCCTTACTGGAAGATGTGATTTGGAGAAAGATTTTAACTTAACTTGTTGAAGCATCTTACTACTTTTTCATAGTTTTTAACATGTTCTGTCTTTGGCAGCTGCTGTGTGAAGCTTAGGCATCAGTGGTGTCTCTCCATGTCTGTCTTAGTCTCTAATGAGAACTGAGTTATGTCCAAAGTGAGCAGTGGGCCCTTTAGGCACATTCTGTCTTATGTCCTGAAAAACCTCAGTCAAGTACCTGAGCAGTTTGCAAGCTCCACAGAACCCTTGGTTGTGGAGGTGAAGTGTTCATTATAGCCAGCTGGAATGACTCCGGTAGGTCTGTTGACCTCATTTGTAGAGCTTTGAAAGGTATAAAACAACTCTCACCCAGGTTTTATCAAATGTAGATGCAGATACAGATAGTCCGTTACTTCAGAAACACACTGTATACTGTTCCAGCAGTGAGTCTCACTGGCTTCCAGCCTGGGGCTGATGTGTATGTGAAATAAAACACAGCTGAGGATTCCCCTCCATGTTGCTCCAAAGGAAGTTTTCCTCCTTCCATAAGAGAAGGACGTTAGAGAATTTAAGTGATGCATGCATGTCAGATGTTAGCTACTCTGTTTTGTCAGGCTAAGCAGCCTCTTCCCAGAGCTTCCATAAATACGGAGAAGAGAAATACATGCACAGCTATGCAACCCTATTCTCATCAGTCTAATCCTTCTCCCCCCTTCATGCCAACCTGGCAGCTCTTAATGCTTTGTCAAACGAATGATATGACACATTTGTTAGGTAACAGGAAGCACAAACACACTGAGCTGCCAGTGGAAGTTATCTGCATGTTTCATTTGCTGTGCTGTAAAACAAACTCTCTGCAATATTGTACAGCCCTGCTGGGTGCATTGACAAGTGAAGTGAAAGCATTTAGTGCCTGTAAGGCAATGCTGAATTGCTGTTTAACTACTGGGAGTTGCAGATCTTAAAAATGTTTTACTGGCTTAATTTTGTTCAATGTTGTTAGATACCAGCTGCATTTATGGCTAAAATGCTTCCAGAAAGAGAGTCAATTTACTGCATTGCTGTTTTGGCCTCACTGTAGATGCAGAAGGAGGTGCACATCCAAGAATTACAATTTAATAAATAGGTTGAGTATTTCCAAGTTTCGTGTTTTTTCCCACAGGGTAAATAAACAAATTAAACCCTGCCTTGCATTTTCTTGTCAGTATCATATTTTTTTTTTCTGTTCTATAGAATTTCTGCTGGTTTAAATTAATGTTCAATTTGAAATTGAACTAGATTTTGTGACTAGGGTGCATGCTTACAAGGCATAGCAAACATTGGATACTCTCAATAGTGTATACTGAAAAATAATCTTTTTTATTTATCAAGGTCAGAATCTGAAGCTTTATTCTTGCAATAATTATACATGACTGGGAAAAACAGTCCTAATAGCAAGGAGAAAACTGAAGCACTTTTATATAAGCAGAAGTCGGATCTGCATGAGTTTGATACCTTTTCAAAAACTAGTGAAGTGAATGGTTCTGGGATGAGACTAACACTTAAGTCTGAAATGGTTGCTAGAGGAGAGTGGCTGCTCCTGGCCCACCATGAGCATGAATTTGTTCTCTACATTTGGCTGTTAACTGGGACTACTTACTCTGTTAGTCAAAGCCAGACAATGTGTGTTTAGAATAAAGCACATGTGAAAAAAAAATAGTGGTAACAAGGTGGGTTTTTATGTTGTTTAATACTGAAGAATCCTTTCTGTGGGCAGAAAGGTCTTCTAACTAAGAGTTTGGGTGTTTCTTCACACAAACATGCTGAATTTGAGAAGTTGTGCCAGTAGTCATTGTAGACTCCAACTATTGTTTGTTCTAGGCTTCTCAAAACTATACGGTTCGAGGAGGAGTGGACATGCAACCAAAGTGGTAAGAGGACTCATCCTGACCTGTGACTGCAAGTTCATTTTGCTTTCACAGGGACAGTTCAACCACTATAACCATTAAGAGGCCTAATTAATATCTCTTAGGAGGACTTCTGCGTATTTCAGAGTATGTCAATCTCAAGTGATGGCCTATGGCTGGTTCCTAGTGTTACAGGGTTTGTAGGGGAAAACTAAAATCCTTCAAGAGTAGAGGAAAGTCTGCAAGAGAAGAAAGCATTAGTAGTATGCCAAAGCAATAGTAATTTTCTTCAACATCAAGTGGAATTTACTTACTCCTTTGTTAGTGCCTAGCATGAGTTGCCTGCGTCTGGAACAATAGATGGGAGGTAGCTGGTGTTTTCTTCATAGGCAGATGAGGCAGCTCACAGTGACCATCAACTCATATAGTTTGTTATCTGTTCATCATTGCACAGCAGCAGTCCTCCCATTTCCGAAGAAAAAGAAGGTTAACCCCAACAACAATATGATGTCTAAGCTTTTCTTTTTGCTTGGTCATTTCCTTCCTGTTCTGTTGAAGTTCAATGACAAAATTACACTAAAAGAGCCCTATCCAGCCCTTTTAAGATAAAACCATAGTTCTCTAGCGCAGTCCAATAGTGTTGTGGCCCAGGTTTCCTTGTCTAGTTCTCTCACTTCTCAAGTGATTCTGATTACAGAATTTGGAGAGGGTCTCTTTATTGGAGAGGGGCTCTTTATCAGGGAATATATTGATAGAAAAAGGGGTAATAGTTTTAAGCTAAAAGGGTAGGTTTAGATGAGATATTCAGAAGAAATGCTTCACTCAGAGGGTGGTGAGGCACTGGAACAGGTTGCCCAGAGAAGATGTGGATGCCCTATCCCTGGAGGTGTTCAAGACCAGGGTGGATGGGGCTTTGGGCAACCTGATCTGGTGGGAGGTGTTCCTGCACATGGCAGAGGATTGGAATTGGGTGGTCTTTAAGGTCCCTTCCAACACAAACCATTCTGTGGTTATTTTCAAAGTCCTTATTTGTCTTTTCCTAGACTGGGACAAATCTTGCACTCTGTTTCTGCTCCCCAGCTAGTCAGTATTTCCATAGTAGTAAGAGAAATGGTAAACGTAATCAATTATCTTGATTCTTTCCCATTCTACTCATACCTCTGGTAGTATGAGGTAGCTTTTAGTAATACAGATTAATATTCTGTGCTGAACTAGGATCAAGACACCGTGCTGTAGTTGTATGGTATGTAGAAATATTTGCTAAGAAGCTGTTAAGGTATTAAAATTGAGTATGAATCGAGCCAGAGTGGTCTAGGAGAAGCTGAGGTCTGCACCATGTCCTGTGGTTGATGGTTATTAGTCAGAGCAAGGATCAAATAATGTGGAAATACAGGTATCCTGAGTGCCTGTTTTTGACATTTTTGGAAGTTTATAGTTCATGACTGATTGCTCCTGCTAACTTATGAGATGTGTTTGGCTAGAATCTAGGATTCGTGTTTATTTGATTTATAATATATGTTTCCACCTTAATTGCACAATCATGCCTTGCAACTTCCAGAATGGATTACTTTAGTGTGCTCTGTAGGAGCCTACCTATGAAAAAGGCTTAAAAGCAGCAGCCTGCTTGGTCAGTTGTGTTAGCCAAGTTCAATGTTACTGCTTGCTAAAAATGGTACTTGTTTCTTGTTTGCTTCTAGTTTTTTAACCTTGATAGCCCAGATGCAGATTGTCTGCAAACTGTTTAATCCCTTCTTAGTGGGTGAGAAAGAGATAAAAGGAGTTAACTATTTATAGGTATCTGGAAGTTTGAAAGTGTATTTTTAGTTTCAAGACTCAAAATAGATAATTTGGCTTCACTTTATCCGAGAGATCACAAATTCACTAGTATGTTCAGGTGGGCACAAACCATGTGGATGAACAGTACTTCGGCAGGATGATGATTACACCAGTGGAGAGATAAAGCTTGTTTGATGAGATGTTCAGTATTTTTTATTAAATACTTTTAAAACAGATTTGGCACAGATATTTGTTCATAACATTTCCATAGTAAAAAACAGTGATCAGCATATCAACTCCTAACTCTGATAAACCAGTTCTAAGATGACATGTGATCACTTACTATTACAAGGTTGTCTTGAAGTTCCTTTTTATTTGTATTCAGATAAACTTTCAGTAAATAGGATGGGAGTGTGCCAGCATTAGAGATTTGACTGTTAGATTAAAACTATGCTTTTAACAGAACCGACCCAATCACCAGGGCCACAGAATTATTCCAAACAGAATCCTACTTTGAACTCTGGGAAGGCAAATACTTGAATTTTTTTGAATCTCATGTGTCTCTCTGGTGATACTGCAAAACCAGACTTGAATTTCAAGAAAGTTTAGTTTTGTCCCAAGTAGTAATATTGTCATGTCTCAGTTCTGACTTGAATAAAGCACGTTATTGCTTTCCTTTTCTTCTTTGCCCTTTAAAAAGAGTAACAAGCTGAGGATCATTATTGTCTAGGTACAAGCAATATCTTCAAGTTTCAGATACATCTGTAAGCAAAACTCGTGATCATTGAATCATAGAAACACAAGATAATCTTCTATCACCCTTCTACTTTGGTGCTTTTGAGCATATTTACACAGTGCCAGCATTAAAATTAATTAATTTTAAAAGGATAAGTAGAGGGCTGGAGTCCTCATTAACCTAACCTAATTCAGAAAAGAATAAATATTTTTTCCAGTATTAGCACTGCATTTTTAGGAGCATGTTTTGATCAAGGTAAGCATAGGTAAGTTAATGCAAGAAAAAAAAAATAAAAAAAAATCTGGATATGCTATTGAGCCCCAGTGCTGTTTCATGCTGGTGGGGAAGAAACGTACAGTTGCTGTGTTGTGACAGATGCTCAGAGCACATTACAATGGGGCTGTGATAGTCCATCTGCTGTAACACTTTCTGACACTGTTTGCAGCTGCTTCGTATTGACCTGAATGTTTGTAGTGTCATTACCTTGTCTGTCAACACATGTGGGTCTGTAGTGTGGACTTTTCTGGACACTTTCACCTCTGTCATCAGAGATACGTTTCCAAGGTCACATGCTGCTGTCATAAAAATAACATATGATACTTAGAAACATGCAGTAAAAACGTCATACTGCATTAGATGCTTTTTACTGTTCTTAAATTGTTACAGTTCGTCCCTGCTCCCTTTCATGTTTCTTCAACTCAGCTTTAAAATAATCAGGAGCTTCCTTTTATATTCTCTCATCCTCTTGAGGCGGGATGTTTCTCTCTGTGGCACTTCAATATTTAAAGTTCTGATTTAGCATTTATTTTATTGGGGGGTAGGGGGAGGGGCAGAAGGTGGTGAAATACAGGTTTAACTAATTTTTTCCTGCTACTTGCTCTCAGATGTGTGGCATATTTCTCTCTGATAATAGTCATCATATATACTTAGCAGATACTAAGTCCAGCTTCATTTTCACAGTAGAATAAAAAGACAACAAAAAAAAGCAAAATGATCTTTCCCATGTGAATTTAGTATTATGCTGGAGTGTACAGATTATCTCAAACAGTATAACATTAAAAACAAATCAATATTTTTGCACCCTACTGAATTAATGATTCATCCAAATCATGGAGATTTTACTATGTATTAATGCAAATGACAGGCTGCCCACTGATACTAGCAAGAAAAGGATGATTGCGGGGAGGAGGAAAAAGGCATTGAGATCCACTTTGTTTTATTACAGAAATAATGCAATTAAACAATTGCACAACTTGATGGCATGTATTTTCCCGTCAAGTCTAAAGGGGATCAATTAATATGTATAAAGCTAATATATTCAAATAGGGTGTTGTAAGAGAAATGTAAATAATACTGTAGTTTACAAGAAGATACCAGAAAATAACCATACTGGCATGATGTTTTGTTCATGTATTTGCAAGAAATGTCTTTGAATCCCATTAATAGAATTACTTAGTGCTTACTGAGCTAAATTTTTCCCTCATCATCTTCTGTTCTGCCTCCTAATCATTTGGTGGTCTCTCAGATCTGGCCTAACCACTTCCTTGTTGCAGAAAATGAGTGGTTTGTTCCAGGTGCTTTTTTTCCTCTAGTGTGAAATACAGAGTTCTGCCTGCAGAAGGAGACTCCTCTCTGGCTGATGTCAAATCACCCAGTCCTCCTTTTCCCCTCTTAGTTAAGAGACCCTGTTTACAAAGCTACATTATGTTGCTACCAAATTTTATATAAGGACCTGTAGAAATATATGTCGTAAGCACTTGGTGTGGTATTGCTTTGGAATCGCAGCAGGTTGAAGAGAGATCGTGACTAGACTAGAGCCTCTTTATTAAGCTAGCAAGGTCAAGGGCGCAGACAGAAACTGTAAATTTAATAACTGCTCGTTCTCTGGGCTTCATTGTAGGGAATGCTGCCTAAAAATCTACTATGCCTTTTAAAATTTGTGAGTCTTCAAGAGAAACACAAAGATAATGTCTTTTGCAAAATAATGGAAAAAGTGAGTTGTCAGAACTGCTTCTGTAGCCTGC
This sequence comes from Oxyura jamaicensis, assembly GCF_011077185.1. Taxonomy (NCBI): domain Eukaryota; kingdom Metazoa; phylum Chordata; class Aves; order Anseriformes; family Anatidae; genus Oxyura; species Oxyura jamaicensis. The sequence continues at coordinate 33,446,879 of NC_048926.1, forward strand.
CAAAATGTTTTAATTATGACTCATTACACAAGTGCAGCTGAAAAAGGTCAGTGTAATTTGCTTAATTTGCAGAAATAAACTAGATCGGCAAACTGCAACTATAAATCAAGGATTTATCTGGTAAATTGAGATTTGTATAGGTAGCTTCTGTATGTGCCTCTTATTGTTTGAAGGCTACCACAAGTGTAAAAAACAAAAGGAAAGAAATGGGAAAACCTTTCAGCAATGCATTGTGACTCAAGTCTATACTGAAAGAAAAGAAAGAAAACAGAAGTGTAAAAAGCTATTGATCTACCTATAACACTTTATTAACTGAAATTTAAAGAATGTATGTGTTTTATGTGGAGTAGTGTGAGGTAAATCAGTCTGACACACATGGCCCTGATGAGCACTGTAGCATCTACCTCAACCTATTGACAATCTAATATGTGCCAAACCATGGTTACTACATTTATTATTTATGCATATTAAGAAACTGTGGAAATGAGAGAGCTCACATGCAGTGTCAGATAGGTTGAGCTAGCTTCAATTATTGTAGTGCATGAGTTTAATCAAATCTAGTTGATTTTGCAATGGAGTAGATGTGGAAAGTCCGCACAAGCAGTTGCAGTTCCACCAGTGAGTAGCTGATCCCTTCTAGCTAGGGATAGTTAACCCGTGTGCTTTTGCTCTATCACGTGGAATCTCCTCAGCTTTTTGACAGGTGATGATAAAGTTTTCATTCAAATTCAGAAGTCAGACTAGACATTGATTTTTTTTTATTATTTTTTTTTAATCTTGATCCTGAAATACCATTGCCCAAAGTGGCTTATTACTTTAAGAACCCCATGCAAATACCCTGGAATCAGTAGGACAGTTTGGTGGCAGACAAGAGGTTTAAAGTCAAGCACATGCACAAGAACTACTTAAAGCAGGACAGAGCTCATGCACAACTTGTTAATTAACCTGTATGTTTAAGGAGCAGAAATTTTACCCTTAACTGTCATTTGTGGTTTTGGGACATGTTAAATGAATGGAAAAAAAAACACTTCTTTCTCTCCCTGTTGTTGAGAAGCTATTGTAATATCATTCTGAGCCTGCTAACTTTCAAGCGCATGTGCTGTGTGGTTGTTTTGTGGTGGTTGCCTAATAAACAAAGTCTGTATGTGTGACCACATTCATTCCTGTTGTAAATACATTAGCTCAGTGACTCCAATTAAGTAATGCATGTATTCACATATTCTGAATCTTTCTAGCTCATTATGCATGTTCTCACAGAATCATGTCTCACAGACGATGTTTTATTGATGAATTTTATATCCTTTTATATTTGCTTATTGAATTCTGATCTTCTTAAGACTAAATTTGCTCAAATAATTAAACATTTCCAACCAATGTTTATTTTATGCTTCATCTCTTATCTCTATCTTTGGGAATTACGTTTCTTAGTTACTTTGAAAATTGTTGCTCAGTATTTGTAATAGACAAAGCAATTCCAGGAGAAACTAGAATAAGCTCGGCTTCTGAGGAGAAGCAGACTTCTCTGAATTCAAAATAAATTCTTATTTGGACATTGACTGTTAGATTTATTTAATTTTTGTTGCATCTCAAATGAATTCATGGAGTTCATTATTCTGTGGAAAACCAAGTTAATCTGCCATTAAAAAGAGAAAGGGGAGGAGCTAGGTATAGGTGGGTAACCATAAAACTGTTTGACTGTTTATGATGCAGGAGGGTGGAAAGCTGTCTCTGACACACCCTAGGAAGAGGAAGCAGCAATGTAGTAATGGTCCTAAACTGTAGTGGTCACACAGGCCTGTTTGTAGTGGAAAGATTGTGTTGGCTTGAAATTCATTTTGTAAAAAAGGCAATACAGATGGATGTGGCAGTACTAACAACAGATGGAATTGACTGCAGTACCCATTTCATCTAACCTCTTCATGTGCTAATTCTTTCTTCAGGATTGTTCAACCGCCAAACTGCTTGCAGTGGGGCACTATGTTTTGCTACTGTTCCCATGCAACTTCCAGTTATTGTGTATAACTGTACTGTGGATAACTGTACAAATGTATACTGCTTCAGAACCATAGATCCCATACTACTGAATCTTTGATGAGTGTTTGAGCCCTAGGGATCCTGTGCAGAGCAGCAGGGTGACTTAAATAACTACCTGAATCCACTTAGGTTTAAGACTTCATGTCTTGGAGTGACTTAATTCACTGTGCTATGACTGAAAGATCTGTATTGAAATAAATTCTTTGTTATACAAGCATGCTTATTTCCTTTCCTTTTTCTTTTGTGCTCTTTACAACACACAGCATAAAGGTGTTGAGGAGAAAACTAAATAAGTATAATGTAAGTAAATTTAGAAATCTCTTTTCTCAGACCACACTTAATAATTTCCATTAATATCACTGCAGATTTGCTGTTCTTAAAATAAAGAAAAGGGGGGGGGGATGAGAAGGAGGAAAAGGGGGGGGGAAAAAAAAAAGTATGTGTTTCTAGGAACTTAAAAGAAAACAGACTGCAGAAAGGATCTAGTGTTGCAGATGGCTTTGACAGATTAAAAGGATATAATGAAATGAATTTTTTAGCTTTCTTGTTTTTAGAGGGGGAGGGGACCCACTGCGTGTGGAGCTGACTGGAAGCTATGTCTACAGAATATACAGCAGGAAAATACAAGTCCATTTTGCCAGTGGCCTGAGTGCAAGTGCAACTTTGATCTAAGAGTAAAATGACCAGACTGGGACCGCTAATGCACTATTTTGGACAACTGCCAAGAAGCTTTAATTGTCTTTGTTAATAGCCATAATCATTACAAGTTTTTTATTCTAAACCAATAACCTAGTCAAATCCTGTTTGAAAAACACTGTACGACAGGAATATGTGTATATGTTTTTGTGTACGTGTGTGTGTGTGTACACTGATGTCTGTCTGTGTATTTATAAATTTTTTGTGTGTCATGCAAGTGACAGTGTTGATTATGGAAGCCCACAAACAAGGCTAGATTAGTAAAGTTCTTGTTAGAACAACCAGTGTGTATGGGCAAAAGAGGTGTAAGTGGGTGTTTAGGTCAGATATTCCTTCCAGACTGAAAAACTGGTTGTGTCTGAATGCTAAACTGTTCTGTCCACTAATGCTACAACACTGTGTTACATGAAAGATGCTCACTGTCACTTTAATTTCATTATTTTCACATGCCACGACTAGCTGTTTAATGTTAAGCATTCCTAGGGATCTGTACTATTGTGATTATGCAAACCAAACAACAGGATATGTAAGCTAGGTTGTAACCAAAATTTGTTTTTCTCTGTCTTACCACAATTTCTTTCTTGCTGTATGTCAGAACATTGTGCTGAAGACTGATACATACTCAGACACACCTTCCCTTTGGTAGTGTTGTGCTCTACATTAAAGAGCAGCTGTAGAAACTGTTCCAAAATACCTATATTAGATACAATTCACTCTATTTAGATTATTCCTGAACTGCACCTGTTACTGCGCCTGGAGCTGTCAAATGTAACGAGATTGTATTGTGTTTAGTCCCTTTAATTGAGACCTCTTGGAACTGATTGGTCTGCTCCAACAGTTACATGAATTGCAACTGTGTAAGTACAAAATAATGTGATTGTGTCTGGGCTGAAATAGACAAGAGGCAAGAAATGTCATAGTGACATTTTTGTGTTACTAGTTGATGAGATAAATGTCATTAAAGATCAATCTTGGTGGACTACTTCTTAATATTTGCTTTAGGAAACGTACACACTTGACATGGGAGACTTGGGACTAAATAGTAACTTGGAGGAGGAGGACTCGTCAGCAGGAATGCAAAGAATTACTCTAATAAGCCCATTCCCCAGAAATTCTGAAACCATAGATACATGAAGAGGGGAAAAAAAAAAAAAAAAAAAGTCCTCTGAACTGAAACTGAAATACATAAGATCTCCATTTTATCTAAAAGTGACTGTTTCATCAGTGGTGTATTGGTGCTAGTTCCATCAAACTCTGCCATAATCAGCCTTTTGGGAAATTGCTGTCTCCAAACTCACATATATACAGGAAATTGGTGAAGTCTGTAGTTGCAATTGGGAAGTTAGCTAATTTGCTGCTGTCATGACAGCCTGGTTGCCAAGCAAATGGTTTATAGTGATTTATGGGTTGGTGAAGAAAAGCTGGCTTGAATAGGAGGGCTACAAAATAGTCAATCTGTTTTCAAAACCTCACATCTGAAACAACGATAGATGGGCGTTATTGTTAAAACTATATGGTAAAGCTTTTTTCCATGGTAACTGATCACCTATATAAAATCTTGTGAAACTGGAGTGAGTATAATGCAGAAGTTGTTTTAGGGACTGGGAATACTTATGTGACAGTTACCTAGACAGTCTGGTATTTGCAAAGTTTGAAAAATCTTTGTGTTGGGTTGACTCTGGCCAGTAACTCAACACCCATCAGCTGCTCACTCACTTGTCTTACTGACCTCCAGTGAGAAAGAGAAGAGGATCAGAAGAGGGAAAAGTGAGGAAAATTCATGGGTTGAGAGAAACACAAAAAAAAGTAAAGCAAAGAGAAGAAAAAAAAAAAAGAAAAGAAAAGAAAAAAAGATAAATTATGCAAAGGCACCAAAAATAAAGTACACAAAATCACTCACTATCTCCCACCAGCAAACTGATGCCCAGACAGTTTCCAAGTCACAGCTCCTTTGAAAGATCAAATGAATCTTCTAATGCTGGACATGACATTATGGAATAATGGAATACCTGTTTGGTCAGTTCTGGTTAGCTGTCCCAGCTGTGTCCACTGCAAACCTCTTGCTCATCCCCAGCCTTCTGAGGGGCAGAGTGAAAAGTAGAGCAGGCCTTGACACTGTGCAAGTACTGCTCTGCTGTAGCTAAAACACTGCTTTGTCATCAATTCTGATTTGTTTGTAGAGCTAGAACACATCACCTGTAGAGGCTGCTATGAAGCATCCCAGCCAGAGCCAGTACAATCCTCTGTTGTATCTAACAGAATAAATAATATATTAAATTATTTTTTGAAAGCCATAACAAGTCAGGGTAATTTGGGACGTTGAAAAGAATTTGGCATTTGAGTATGGAAAGAATCATGTACAAAAGCATTGATTGGCAAAAGAAGAAATAGCTTTTGCTTCCTGAGAATATCAATCTCATTCCAGTCCATTGTGGATGAACAATACAGATGCTATATTTCTGTATAATAATCATGGAATTGGAGAATAGTATAAAATGTCTATTGTCTGGCATAACAGATCTTATTTGTTTTCTTGTTTCTCAGTGGACTAAAGCTGTTCAAATATACTGCTTTGTCTTTTGAATTGTCTGAAAGTAAACATGTAATGATCTATGGAAGAAGAGTATTTAATATATTTAATGTAATGTATTTAATACAGTCAGAGATTGTGGCACAGATTTTTGTGTATGTAGGCCCAGATCTGTGTGGATGTGGAGATTGCAAGTGTGTCTATTGTGGAGTTGAACATTTAGTATTTCCAAGGTGCTACTGGAAGGGGCTGCAGAGCTGATGAGGCTGCAAACTAGCATTGCCTTCTCATCTGGATTTAGCTCAGATAGACTTGCATGACTAAACAGTCGTTTCACAAATTCACACTGTGGATGGGAGTAGCTGCTGCTTCTCCACACTTAACCATATGGGCAAACCCTGAATCATCTTCAATTTGTTAGATTACCTTCTCAGTATTCTCACTTGTTTCATGTGACGAATAGGAGACTCCACAGAATCTCTTGCCAATGCTCATTGGGGTTCAGATGAAAAGAAAGAAACAATGAATTAAACACTACGGCATCACCTTTATATGTCATTTCATTGCATAAATTTTAGAAGTGTCTTGTTAAGTTTCCTTTTATGTAAGGAGAACATAAAGTGCTGTGAGATTCAGCACTGCAATATGCCAGTATGCTTTACCATTAACACTTCTATGTGTGTGAATCAACCATGAGAATTATGTTGCAAAATAGGAGTTTGTGTTTGGGGAGTATTTTTTCTTCAGTTATTTTTTGCTGATTGTCAGTCTTTATGTTAGTCTATAATACATGGTTGACCACAAAGTCATAACCTTCTTCTGATACGAGTTTAAATAATTTGAAATTTACAGTTTCAATAATTAGACATATCTGTTTCAACTCTTGGAAATTTGTACTGCAGGTTACAACATAAACTCAGATGTAGTGTGAATAAACGTTTAAGATCAACAAGCCTTTTTGCATATAACACACATCCAAAAATTTTAGATTACTATCATATCCATAACAAAGAGAACGTGAGGTGAATGCTTAGCTGCTTGGATCTGCTAAATAGCTGAAAGTAACTGTAACACGGGTTTGTGTCTTGCTTCTCTAAATAATGAAAAGTTATCCCCAGGAGTTGTCATGTCACAGCTATGTCACCTGCTAGCATCATAGTGGTATGATTACAAGTCTTGTTGATGACTAACATTCTTGTTAATGGGCTGCTTATGTAGCATGACTAGGTTCCCACCTGAACTTCATTGAAAGAATAGTAATAGTTACATATATTTATATATGATTATTTAAACACATTTGTGCTAGATACTGAAGGCAAGATTTAAATAATCCTTCTATTGCCTCCAGCCTGCTATTTACAGTCTGATTTTAGAGCAAATCACTAATCTTTTTAATTGCTTTTGCCTTGTAGGTTAATCTCCGAGCCACTGATGTCAAGCTTATGCGCCAGCTACTTATCATCAATGAAAGTATTGAATCAATCAAATGGATGATTGAAGAGAAGGCCATTGCCAGCAGAGGTAGCAGTTTGAGTGGCAGCCTGTGCAGCTTATTGGAAAGTCAGGACACATCCCTCCATGGCAGCTGTAACAGTTTACAAGACTGTAGTGATGGACTGGATGGAATATCAGTGGGGAGTTATTTGGACACTTTAGTTGATGATGTCCCTGGTCGCCAAACGCCTTCTGATATGGACCAGTTCAGTGATTCTTCTATTATGGAGGACTCACAGTCTCTGCATAAACATTCCAAAATTGATTCTGATGAGTACTACTGTTTTGGTTAATAAAAGCAAGTTTCAATGGGACATATATGCACTTGTATTTATCCTTTTTCTTTGCTGCTATTTTATTTCATGTGCAAAACCCCAAATTTCTGTTGGAAGGAAATCATGTTACAATATTTTGATTCCACTTCAGAACTTTTCTGTTGCTTCTAACACATTTCCTCCTTGGTGGGTTATCTGCTTCTGTCCTGCTCAACTTTTCTTTCTCTTAATTTATTATTGCATTTTGTTTTTGTTTTTGTTTTACAGTGCTGTATTTACAGATCTTCCAAAGTGGTGAAGGAAAAGCTTTATCTTTAAAATGAGACATCAGGGGATAAGAGCATCAATTTTGTACTTGTAGGCAATAAAATACCTTCTGATAAATGTATGTTGTGGTAAATTTTCTTGACTACTGGGTTTGGCTTTTCCGAAGAAGCTGTTCTTACTGAGCCTTAAATCTGAATCTTGAAAATACCTCTACAAAATAATTTTGTTTTATAAGCAATGATATTGGATCCAGTTAAGCTGCCTTCACTTGGAGTTTAAAATATCCTAAACAATATGGGAGGGGGGGGGGCGGGGGGGAAGAGGGGAATCCATTCTTTCTGAATTTTCTCATGATTCTTGTCTAGTTACAATTTTAAATTCCTGGCTTCATTAATGTCTTGAAGTGCATTCCGATACTGGAAGCTCTGCATGAGAGAATATTTAATTTTTGTGCTTTGCACCTTCCATTTTTATTGAACCTGATGTTTTGTTGGCACATCGTATATGTGTAAAAAGAGTGAAGGAGGCACCCCACGTTCAGAATACCTAATTCTGATTGTTTGGATACTGAGCCAACAATACTCAACAGAATTATTTTTAAAATAGTATTTTTTAAAATTAAGTAATTTTTTTAAAATGATGGTTTTTTACCTTGAAATTTTGAGGGATCTAGTAAAACATTTTACAAGAGGCATCCTGCTAAAAGGCAAGTCCTGTTCTGTTTTTTTATGCACACTCCCACCCCTAACAGGTTTACTTTGTTTTTGCAAACTATTATTAATAAGAAGTGTTTCCCACTGGTTTTTTTGTTTCCTGTTTCACAAATAAGAGTTTCTTCTAACCTTTTTGTGCCTACTGTTATCTACTGTTATGGTTGAGAGCTACAGTTAGTCTTTTACATTGAAAAGGTCTGAGAAGAGAAACAGGAGCAAACTTCAGTGTAGAAAGTTCCTAGCTTTGAGACTCCCCTGGAACATGATTTTGTGTAGATTAGGGAGCAAATTTTTGTTTTAATTGGTTTAGAATCATGATGAAAGAAGATTGTGTCCACATACAGTAAAGGAAAAATAAGAAAAAATACATAATTTAACTGGGCTGTCATGAAGAGATTAATGAATTTGTATTTCCAGCTTATATACAGTGAAATAGGTGCTGATACTTACACATTATCTGGAAGAGTCTTTTCATGTCTGTCTGTATTCCTACTGCCATAAAGTATGAAAATTATGGTATAAACTAATGTTTGCAAGGCTGCCTGTTTAAAATATGTTTTGCACAATCTGAAGCAGTAAAGTCAATACATGTTTCAGTCAAAGGATGTTGTCTGTGTTGATTTTGAGAAACAGTAGTTTTCCAGAAAGGTTCTGCTCTTCCAAGTCATGATTCCATGGATGTGTTTTGTCCAGGCTTTATCAAGAGCAAATGTGGAGAAAAGGTAAAAAGTCAAGAAATTGAAAGTGATAATTTGTGCTTTGGGGGTACCTCAATTTTTTTCTCAATACAATAGGTGTTTATGTCCATCAAAATTGAAAAGCAACATATGTATTTTTTACTTCAGACATTATGATTTGTTGAAATACAGTGAAGAAATTTGTGGTTATCAAGAATGAGGCTTCTCAGTGAGAGAGAGGCAACTGATCAAACAGGGTTTTGCGGGTACCTCAGAAGTAAGCTTCTGAGATCAACCAGGGTATTACAGATAGCTTGAAGAAAAACAGATAAGCCCTGAAATGACAATGCTATGTGGGCTTAATTTTTGAAGTGTGGGGTTTATTCATTCATTCATTTTTATTCATTCCCTAAATTATGATGGCTGGACATAGTTTGGAAAAAGAGAAAAGTCTGAAGAAAAATCTTGGAAAATTTCTTTCTCAGTGTGTTATAAAGTAGAATATCATCTGTGAATTCAAAATGGGTTTTATTACTTCAAGTTACATAAACCTAAGGAACAGAACACCATAGTTTAAAGCTGTGAACCTGTTGAAAAAGTTTTTCTACCTTCTTTGTTTGTCATAGAAGTTAAACATCAGGTTGTATACTCCCTCTGAATGTAATGAATGTGCAGTATGTATAGTCTTTTCTTCTCCTGCTGAGATTTTGGGCAGTAGGCCAAGATGCACATAAAATCTTTCAACTATGAAGGGAAGTAAAAATATATTCTTAACATACCTTCTCAAATTTCCCCTAGAGTTATGCTGAAATAACTTCAAGGAAAACACAAGCTATAACTGTCACCCACCCATACTCACAGCTGTAATACTGGATAAAAAGTAATTACATCAGTGACAGATTGATCATACTATGATTTAAAAGTTCATTTACATGGGAATCAGAGCCATTAGGAAAAATAAATAATAAATAACATTATACTACTACTAGAAAAGGTGAAATAAAATGATTATGTGCTTAGAAGCTTTTATTCCTGTATGTCTCTTGACTGGAAATGGAGAAAGAGTACAGATGACAAAACAGAGATGCCAGGAGACTCTCAGAAACAATTTCCAAGTGTCATGTTTCTCATAAGCAGGAAAAAGAATACCTTGTTATTTTGATTATTTTTAAGCATAAAAATCTCAAAGATTTAGGTTTGACTTAGGGTTCTTAATTTAGTAGGAGTTCATAGTGAGCAATCATTTAGTCCGACTTCCCACTTAGGCAGACTGAAATCTGATTATCTCGTACTAAATCCAAGAATTTGCAATTCAGTTAAAAACTCACTATTTAGGCAATTAAAAATGTACAATGATACATAACAAATTCAATTGTTTAATTAATTTTTCTTTTAAACACTTTACATAGCTTTTCCAGCTTCCTCTTGACTTGGTCAACTTTGGCCTTGTAAAATCTTTGTTTGATAAAAAGGGATCCAGGTGCCCTTTTCTAGCAGAGCTGAGGTTTTTATTTTTTTGATTGTCAATGCAAATTTATACATTTGTATAAATATGAAAATATTTAGCTGTATATAGCAGAGTATCTGAAAACACTTTATGAATGTATGTCTGTTTCAAATGTGTAAAAACAGATTTTCTAAAAAAAAAAAAAAGAAAAAGCATGTGAAAAAACAGCTAAGATAGTTTATTTGTTGTTTCTGTCATTCTCTGTTATTTCTTACTTTTGTATAGCTTAGTTTCTTCTATCATTTAGCTTGTTTCCAGGCATGACGGGCAATTTTTAGACAATTTGTGAAATCACAGGATACAGGCAACACCCATTCCATTCTTACTTCAATGCTGCTTTAATTTTTTATCTTTGAGAGAGATTCCACTATGTAAGCTGTGTAATTCAGAGGCAAGAGGGGACAATCCAAAAGATAAATTCAGTATTTTTTCTGTTTTTAAATAACTGTTTCCAGCTAATAAGAGGAACCGACTAGTAAATGGATGTTCTCTGATTCACAAACAAACTTGTCAGGGGAAGAAAAAGAAGCTCAAACCTTCACATCTGAAAACAGGTGCTTTAAAGATTCCACCAACATGTGCCTAGATGTGAAGTTTTGTTGCACTTTCAAAAGAGCAATTCTTTGAAAACTCTCTGCTAGCTGCCAGGTTTAGTATTGATCTCAAGTTCGCATGACTGTTTTTGTCTCCACAAATTATGGAAAAGGATGTAGAACTGATCAGAAACTCCTGGATCCACCAATAGGCCAAAAACAATGTACTCGGTAACTGAAGACAGAACAGTATCTTTGCCTTTGGAAGGGGCATTATCATGATCACAGAAATTGGAAGAGGATGATAAAGAAGGCAGAAATCTGTTGTATCCTGTTAAAATGAGATGTGACATTTACAGGCAGTCATAAAATACATCCTTTTAAAGGCTGGAAGTACTGGTGAAATGTCTGAAAGTTTGAAGTTACAAAATTCTTCTATTGATTTCACTTTGAAGAAGGGAACTATTTAGCAAAGGTAGGTGAAGTGCAGTCTGAAATAATGTCTGGTTACACCATATAGCTGCATCTCATATAACCCTGTATAACCCCCTGAGATTCTGTGAAGTTTTTGTTTAGTAATGTTAAGCAGTTACTAATCTGTCTTAAAAGCCTGTGCCAGTATTTTTCACGTTGCCAACATTTCTAAAACAAGCCTAAGAGAAGTGTCTTTGATATAAAGAATTAACTTACACTCCGTAAACATGGTATTAGTAGAAAATATCTATCACCTTACAGTGAGTCACAGTAAAAGAGGCTTTATTTTACTTTAACTGTGCTCTTTTACAGAAAGTTTGTCTTTCCCAGTATAGCAATGAATTTACTATAGAAACAGTGTAAGAACATTCTACCCTGAAACAAATAGATGCTTTTCCCTTACATGAATTACAAAGAGATTAATGTTGTCTGCACTTAACCTTTGTACCAGGCAGAGATTAAATTTGCCTAGTAAATATAGAGTAAAAATGTCCCCCATGGAATTTTCTACATTGTAACGTAATATTAATAAGACAATATCTGTGAAGTCTTTTTAAAAGCATGCTTTTCCAGCAGACACCTAGTTTTCAGGACTGACACTTCTCTGTAGTCTTGGTTGTCTTTGTTAACTCAGTCCTGAAAGTAACATGTTTGGAAAGATATGTCTTATTTACTCTTAAAGAATGTCATAATACAAATGTCTGAGAAAAAAAATAACACAATTTAACTTCCCTCTTTCTCCCTAGTTGGCCACAGAAACTACATTGGTATCCTTGGTCAATGTCTTGTTGCTGTTCTTTTGTGTTTTTGTTTAGTGATTTGTTGTTTTGTTTTAGTTCTATTTTTGCATGACATCCATATGGATAGAAAGCAGCAGACTGAAGCCAGAGGTCTGAAATTCTGCATGTACTTGCAGACTGTAAAGCACACATATCCTGGGTCCAAGGTTTGAAACTAACAATTGTTTTAGTACATTAAGACCCGTGCATATGATCACTGTTAGCATATTCAAGAAAACAGCAAGAACACTGAAACCTTGTTATTGTTACAATTTTAGTAAGAAAAATTTTACTGTTAGAATAGTGTGGCTTTGGGGCAATGTCACTGTTGCTACTAATTTCATTTTAAAGAAAAAATAAATAAATCTCAATTTTGACCCTCAAGCCTTTTTTAATTTGCACTCCAAGTGAAGTTCAAAGAATCAACACTACAGAAAAAGAACAACAAATGTTGCATGTGAGAGTATTTGTAGTCAATGACTTAGTAAATCCTTTTTTCAAGTTTTAGTGCCAAAAATGTTTCCATTATTTTATACACTCACCAAATGAGTGTATAAACAATAGTGTATGAATTATCAGGCAAAATAGAATTAAGCAATACAGTGTAAAGTGCTACTTCTAATAATGCAATTGTGCTGCCTACTTAGGAAAAAATATTCTAGGGGAGAGAATAACAAAGTGGAACATAACTAAGTCCTCTGTACATCCAGATGATAGGGATCTCATAGGTAAAGACAGATCTGACCAGACCATCTGCTTGATGATAGCTTGCAAAGGTCAGCCTAAAGGTTTTATACATAGAAAGCAAATATAAATGTCTGTTGTGCATTTACCATGGCTAACCATTTTCTGAACTGTACTTAAAAGTGTTTGTTAAACCAATGAAATAAAAATGTTCAGACTAGCGCTTGGTAGTCAGACTCCATGGATAGCTTATCCCAGCCTTAAGTCACACCACTAAAATATTTGAAGGCAAAGTGCTACACGTCTTAAAGTAGTACAGAAATACATATATAATAAAAAATATTTAAAAGGTAAATGTATTTATTCTTCCCTTATGCATTATATGAGAGCCACATCTCAAATAATAGCTGGTGCTATTATTTTCTGTAAATCTGTCTTTTCCTGTGAACCTGGAAGCATTCTCCCAGTATTTATTTTTTGCAATAAAATTCTTTAGGCAAATTTATTTCCTTCCCAAATGATAGAAAAAATAAATAAATAAATAAATAAAATAAAAAATAAAAATAAATAGATTGGGGAGCACCTATTCACCTTTTGTGAATCTTTGAGTATTTTGATTGCTCAGAAGACCATCTCTTTCTTTCAGGAATACAGTGCCCTATGTTGCCTTACAAGTGACTATCAGTTTACAGAGCCAAGTAATCCTAAAAATATTTTGAAGATGAGGGAGGAGAAAGGCAATTAAAATGTTCCTTGCTTTTTGCACAGAGAGGCTGTGTTCGGAATAGTGACATAATCTGTAGTACAAATATGGCTTTCATTGTTCCACCCCACCTCCCCATTGCCTGAAGTAATGTAAATATTTGCTTTAGTCTGTGAAGCTACCCAAAGTCACTGCTGGGTCACTTTCTTTTTGGTATTTGACATGCTGATATCAGCCCTGGTTTCCAAAATGAGTCACAGTGCTGTATCAGAAGTTACCAACTAATTTTAAACTACACATGATACCGATTACTTCTTCAGGTAGCATCATTGCCAGGAAGGGCAGAGTTGAGAAAGGCTGTTAGATAGCAATTTTTAATATATATATATCTATATATCTATATAGATATATATCTTTTAAGGTAAACCTCCAGATTTTACTTTTATCATTCCACTTGTCATAGTGTAGCTTGAATTACTATGGCAACTGCAGAAAGCTGAAGGGTGAGCTTCTGGTTGTAACAGTTATTGATGATCCTTTATACAGAAGCACAAGTAAAAGAGGAAGATTCCCCCCAAAATGTTAATACGATATTATCACTGTACTTTTTCTTCTGAAATGAATTCTAATTTTTAATATACCCTTGAATTTGCTAAAGGACAACACATTTATTTAATACTTTCTTTGAGAGTACATGAACTTTTTAGGAAATGTATTTATTTTGTGAACTGGGACATACAAACAAGGGAGTAAATATGTAGTGAATAATTTGAATAAACAGAGGACCAATGGTCTGATCCTAGTGAACTATGTACTATGTATAAATCCTGGAGGCTGCCTAGAACATTGAAGGATTTCTAGAGGTAAACCTTGCACAGGACAGAGAATTTGATATGGCATTTCCAGAGACTTCTAAGAAAAAGTTTGCTGGTGGTATTTTTTGTTCAGTTGGTTGGGTTGAGGTCAGTTTCATTCTGAATGGTTTAGCTGTTTTTGCCAGCCTATGGCTTAGAAGATATAATCACTTCCCTTTTTCTGTCTGTATTTTCAGGTGTTTGGCTATCAGAGCCAGAACAAGGACAGCTCCACAAAACGTTTCAGGTTAGAAACGTGTTCACTGAGTAAAGCTGATCCATAACACCATAAATGGGATTGGACTGTCTGTTGAAATGCTGACATTTCTGTACCTTTAAATATGAATACATAGAGTAATTCAATATATATATTATTTTCTCTATTTGGAAATCAGACTTCAAGCAGATTTACTGAGAAAATCATTCTTAAACCAAGATTCTCTTACAGTTTCACATAATGTGAACCCCTTTGATTTTTGTGGCTGTCTTTTTCTGCCTTCATGTACAGTAAATTATAGAGCTTTGTTCCTCTTCCCTTAATCATTTCAGCCAACAAAGTTCTAGCAAGACCACTTGTTAATTCATAAAGATGCAAGTTATTTAGAAAGACAAAAATTTATTGTTTTTTCCTCAAGAGGGTGTTCAAAATTTGTACAGGACTTACTAGGCAACATCTCTGTTCTTTTAGAAAACAAATAAACTGTAAGTTTTACCACAGCAATTATGGCCATAAAAATATCCATGTTTAATGTCCTCCACATTTATGAATGGATGTTAATCTTGATATGGTGACAGGAATATTTAAAGCATGAATTGCCAGTTTTGACATGTCATTAGGCTGATGAACCATTGACAATGTAAAAATGATACATTGCCATGTTTTAAGACTAGCAGGTATATGATCTAGCCTGAGAAATGCATTCCATGAAGCATGCTAGGAACGGCTGATTTGTACTACCAACCCAAAGTTGATTCTTATGCTTTTATACATCCGAGTATTAATCAGATAGGGCCTGGGGTGGTTACTGGAATGTACAGGACACAGAAGATTGTACCATTACAGTCTCTCATGAACAATGTGCAATTCATTCAATTTCTTAATGCTCTGTTTCCCCTTCAGGCAAAATTGTTTCACCACTGTGTGATAATAAAGGGCTTCAGTCAGACACTTTTGACAAATTTGATACATTATTGGATAGAAGCCTTGTTCTCAGACATAAACTTATGGCTTGCTTTGCTGAGTTTTCTCACAACCAGGCCTGGAAAAGGAACACACATTTCCATCAGTGCCAGATTATTTGATGCAAAACTTCAGAGGCTGTTGGTATGCATACGGTATTGAAGACAACTGTAGCAAGAAAGATTAGGAGTTGGAAAAAGTGGAAAAAGGATTAGGACACAGCCAATGACAAAAGATGCTGTTTCAGTGTAGGTTCCAGACAGTGGTTCAGATCCAAGAGCACAAAGCAGGATTAGGCATTAAAGACAGGAAATAGTGAGAGAATTGCTCCTCTTCTGCAGGAGGATCTGGAGAGGCTGGACCGATGGGCCGAGGTCAACTGCATGAAGTTCAACAAGGCCAAGTGCCGGGTCCTGCACCTGGGGCGCAATAACCCCAAGCAGAGCTACAGGCTGGGAGATGAGTGGTTGGAGAGCTGCCAGGCAGAGAAGGACCTGGGAGTGATGGTTGATAGTCGGCTGAATATGAGCCAGCAGTGTGCTCAGGTGGCCAAGAAGGCCAGCAGCATCCTGGCCTGTATAAGAAACAGTGTGGCCAGCAGGTCCAGGGAGGTGATCGTCCCCCTGTACTCGGCTCTGGTGAGGCTGCACCTCGAGTACTGTGTTCAGTTTTGGGCCCCTCGCTACAAGAAGGACATGGAGGTGCTCAAGCGAGTCCAGAGGAGGGCTACAAAGCTGGTGAGGGGCCTGGAGAACAAGTCTTACGAGGAGCAGCTGAGGGAGCTGGGCTTGTTCAGCCAGGAGAAAAGGAGGCTCAGGGGTGACCTTATCGCTCTCTACAGGTACCTGAAGGGAGGCTGTAGCAAGGTGGGGGTTGGTCTGTTGTCCCACGTGCCTGGTGACAGGACGAGGGGGAATGGACTTAAGTTGTGCCAGGGGAGTTTTAAGTTGGATGTTAGGAAGAACTTCTTTACCGAAAGGGTTGTTAGACATTGGAACGGGCTGCCCAGGGAAGTGGTGGAGTCACCATCCCTGGAGGTCTTGAAAAGACGTTTAGATGTAGAGCTTAGGGATATGGTTTAGTGGGGACTGTTAGTGTTAGGTCAGAGGTTGGACTTGATGATCTTGAGGTCTCTTCCAACCTAGAAAATTCTGTGATTCTGTGATTCTTTTATTCAGTCAATATCATTTCCATCATTGTAGATCTCATGGTTTTATACTTTATAGGGCACTGAGGCATACAATCATAAGTCATTGTTCCTTTTCATTGTTTTCTTCTACATATATGGGGAATAACTTCAAGAAGCCTTTAAAATGTGACAACTTGCTTGCCTTTTCTACCCCTTTTCCCAATACTCTTTCCTTTTCTACGTTAGGAAGAGCCTGAAAGAAACCCTACCATGCCCCCTTTAATACTCATGGAAGGAACACTGGCAGAAACAGAACTGGCCACTAAATCCATTTTTTCTTCTCAGAAGTGTATATGTTTTGCCAGATGCTGGTTTATGTTAAGCAGTACAGTAAACACAGCTTTAATATTAGCCCAAAAGTAGTGGTGAGAGGACAAAGTTTATAGATTTGGTAATTTCTTAATTCAGTAAGAGTCTATATTCTATATGAGTTTAAGTTTCAGCAGTTTGTAGGCACTCAGAATGGGGCTTTGTTGTATCTAAACATCACTAAAACAGGTAAGCAGATAGGAAAATCTAGGCTTTACCATGAAGAAATTTAAAAATAAAATAATAAAATGTAAAATAATAATGAAAAAAAAAAAAAAAAAAGTATTTTCTACCTCATTGATATGGAGCAATAAGGTACAAAGGTTTGTCACTTTTCTATGATAATGAGGGAAGTTCAAAGTACAGTTTGGAATTAAGCCCAGAGTACTTGAAGTCACATATCTTTATCAAGAGCCACATTTTTCTAATGAGAAGATTCTATTCTCCACAGAAGGTATCTCACTTCCTGTTATGTCTTATGACTTTCATCCTCTAAGGGGGAAAAAATGATATACAAAATAAATCTTCATGTGTTCTAAGTATTTTATGCCATGTTTGTATATATACTTTATTTGTAAAATATACATTTCTTTTCAGATGAACAGTTCATAATCATTTCTTGACTAGGTAGCCTCATTTTGGAAATTCAGCAGGTGTTTTTTTGTTTACAGTCTTGTCTTTATGCTGTCTAAAATTATTATTTTGTTGTTGTTGTTCCTGAGCACCTCGTTTTCACAATGCTAAAGATGGACATGTGTTTGCCTCTTTTGTGTATCTAATTGAAGCTAAATGAGAAAGAATTTTTTCAGTTGAGAATGACGATTATTGACAGTGATCAGGGACATCATTTGAAACTTCTTGAATAATGCTGTTGGGATATTTTGGCCTTGTTTAAGAACAACCAACATGAATATAATTTTGCAAATCTTGCAAATCGATTCACACTTGTTCTTTAATTTCATTTTAGATTTGTATCCCAGGAGCATTTGCTATATTAATATGCTCACTCATAAAGATTCAAATATAAGAAAATCAAGTCCAGAAAGAAAAAAAAAAAAAAATGTCTCCCTTGACAGGCAAGTGGAAGGAGGTTACTATGTGCCCCAGCATAATTTTCTTAAAGAGCAAGGCAAAGGACTATTTTATCTGTTTTACCTACATACTCCAGCTATCCTAGTGGTTCAATGAGGTGGAGAAATGTACCTTTCATGGGAAAGCTCTGACGGACTTTCCATACAAATATTACTAGGCTGTTTTGTAGCCAGTCTCTGGTAAACAAGTTTCCTACAACCATTCTACGTGTAGGCGTCCATTTCAGAACGATACTTAAACGTGTGATTAACTTCAAGTACATGAGTGAGTAATCTCATTTACTTCAATGGGACTATTCATGTTCTTAAATGCCTGGCTGAATCAGGAGCTAAATCTTGCTGGTTATCCTTTCAGCCTGCACAGAGCAGACTCTGCAGACACGGAATCTTTCCAAATGATGTTTGCCAAATGGTCTTCTGAAGAGTCACTTGGTATCCAGAGTTCATTATTTTCCCTGTTGAAATGCCTCCATAATCATAACACTACTGGAAGACAATTCAATTTTCTGTTCTTTTCTTTTAAATCTTTAAAGAGAGAATCATGTAGCAATATTCTCTGGTAATTGGCACTGAAATTGTTACCATACTAGGATTCAGTCAAAAGGTAGTAATAAAAAAGCATGAGCTGGTCTTCTGTGTTAAGAACTAATACTTGTTTTAAGGGTAGTGATAATCTAGGCCAGTTTTTCAGTCAGTCTTTCTAAAAACTGGAAAATGTGCATCAGGCCAGGAATAGGGGATAATTCTAATCATTCAGCCATAGCTAAATCAGTACTGTTTTATGTTATGGCATCTGCTAAAGATATTTAAAAAGCTGTATTTTCCTTGTCAGCTAGCCAAAAGTCTGCAACTTAGCACCAGGAGAAAACAAACAAATGAACAAACAACAACAACAACAACAACAACAACAAAAAACTAACAATGCCTTTTTTTCTTTTTTCTTTTTTTTTTTAGAGATGAGATAAGAGATATGGAAAGCTGTTTCAATCCATCAGTCCAATAACTGAAGAGCAGTCCTTCACATTGCTAGTATGTAGTCTTGTGAATTGTGCACTAACTGTAATTGATGCCTTAAAACATTTCATGTGTTATTAAAATCCAGAAAAGTGAGGGCAAGACAAATTTGGATTTCTCTAACTGCTCTGTAATAATACTGTTACTAGGTCCCTATTATAATCTTATAGATGTCTTCATTCCATTAATTGTCAGGTGGTAGTGACTTAGCTCAGACTATAGATAAAAAGCCCCTCCCATTTTCTAGTGTGGGATTTACAAAAGAAACAATATCATTGTGAGGACTTTGTATATCTTGTGATCAAGATGTTCAGATGTATTGAACACCCCACAGTAACTCTGGAGTTGGGTATAAATTAACAAAAGGCCATTGCTTTTTCTTCAAGTGAGGAGAAAAAGTTAAATGTGTTGTAGCTATCCTCATTTTTTCTCACAGTCCCCATAAGCAGAAAGTAGGTAGACCTTAGTGTTCTAGGGATGAGGAAGCAGAAATGTGTAAAAACAGCTGGCATTTAAAATGAAAATATGAGAATAAGAGATTAGTATGAACTATATCCTTCAAAAATGCTTAAGACCCAAACCTCTATCAACAGCTACACACTTGCTTAGATTTATTTATCCAAATAGTCCTACAGTCTTTGATAGAATGACTAGTGTGTGACAATAAATGGCATACCATATACCAAAGCTTAATACTACACAGTATGACTAGTGTAATTTACTGTTTTCTCAGCTGCTATGTTATCTTCACCTCCCAGCTGTCTGTAGTGACCTTTAAAAATCATAGACCTAGTAGGGAAAACCAAACCTGAGACTATAAGCACCCAATTAGCATAAAACCAGAAGGAGCTGGTAGACTTGGAGCTACCAGTCTTCTTACAAAACAGAGGAGATCTAAACCCTCATTGCATGGGTCAAATCCATTACTATTATATATTGGCTGCTTCATTTTACATGGAAAACTGTGTTGTAGGGAAAGATCCCACTATTTAATCCTTGTCTCTGTATAACTTTGTAATTTAGAAAGGTGAATCTGCATCTATTTTGTTTTCATTGAAGGTGCCAGATTAGTTAGGGAATGCTCATTTTTTTCACTGTGAAGCTCAAGGACATTCAGACAAATAGTTGGCCGGATCCAGTTTAATGGATTCTACCAAATAGAATGCAAGAATCAAGGAACCTGTATAACAGGCTGTGAAATTAAATAAATATTGACCAGCATAGAAGGAATCAATGGCTGCTGAAATAAGAATGATTATAGTAGATTGCATCCCAAGGGTATAAGTATATAAGCACATTTTTGAGCCTTTGAAGCTTTATTCTATCTAGACACTGAAGCCCAACATTATGAAAAATATTAAAAAATAAATAAATGCTCAATGATTATTTGATCTGACCGTTGCTTTCACTGAGAATAAAGAGCAGTACAGGGACAGTTATTCTTGTCAAAATAAGATAATATCTTCATGGCAAAAATATGGGTGGCATAAATTCCTTCAGAATTGTCTAAATGTTTAACAATTCTGATCTAGTCAGACAAGAGCTGGAATGCTTATAATCTCATTGGGACAAAAGCATAAATTTATACTCACTTCATTCTGAAAAGCTGTGCAGTAGAATGGCTCTGAGGCATTCCATACTAATTACACAGTTAAGATGTCCAGTCTCTTGTGGACAAACACATAAGTATCTGAGCCAGCATCTCATTGAAGTGTCAGACTAAATCATAAAGATTATCAATGTAGCTGAAAATGCAATTTGTTTGTCCAAAAAAAAAAAAAAAATTAAAAACGATCTCACCCTCCTCTCAAAAAAATCTAGCATACCAATGCCTGACATTTTTTTACTGCTTTTCAGAGATATTTTTATGTGTGAGATTCATATTTATTTTTCCCTATAGAAAGTAGCCTGGTTGTTTTAAAGGAGAATAGATTTAGAGCTAACTATTTTTTCAATACAAATCTCTTATAACTTTGATCAAGTTCCTCTATCAACAGAAATAGCTGAATATTGATTTTCTTTCCAGCAGTATGAGATACAGCTTAACTACTTCTGTTCACTTCAGTAAGAGTTTACCTTTGACTTGAATTATTTGTCCTAAAGTAAAGGTCAACAGCTTAAAACTGTATCTAAAACTTATCAATTAAATACATGTTTAGAAACTTGAGAATGTGGTCCATCTTCCCAAAGCACTAAGCAGCAACAGGAAACTACATGTTCATCAGTTACACTTCCTAATTAGTAGAATGTATTACCAACATCTTAGTGGAAATGTAGCAACATCTTAAAATCTTAATGTTTGGAATTCTGTAGCAAGTGCACAAATGAGGTGTACACAGAGAGGACCAAGTGTGCTATTAAGCAGATCAAAATACCTGTTCCTTCCAGTTAGTTTGAAGGTAATGTTAGTCCTGCCACTAAAACCCCTCTGCCTACTCCTTTAACTCTTGTTAGTTGTATGACATACCCAAAACAAAGACAAACAAATCAAATTACTACAAAGCTGGTGAAGTGACTAGAAAACAAGACTTATGAGGAGTGGCTGAAGGAGATGTTTAGTCTAGAGAAAAGGAGGCTGAGGGGAGACCCCATCACTCTCTACAACTGCCTGAAAGGATACAGTGAGAAGGGTGTCAGTTTGTTTTCACAGGTAACAAGTGACAGGACATGGGAAAACAGTCTCAAGTTGTGCCAGGTGAGTTTGAGATTGAACATTAGGAAGAATTTCTTCATGGAAAAGTGGGTCCAGTATTGGAATGGGCTGCTCAGGGAAGTCAGAGAATCCCCATCCCTGTAAATATATAAAATATGTGTGGATGTGGCACTAAGGGACCTGGTCTGTTGATAGGACTCAACAAGTCAAGTTGATGGTTGGGCTTGTTGATTTTTAAGGTATTTTTAAAGAAAAAATAAAAAAAAAAAAGAAAAAAAAAAGTATCTATGAATCTATGAAGCTTTCAAGGCCTGATTTAAATGAGGACCTAAACACCATCGTTAGAATGAATGACACAGAAGTTCTTCCAGTAGTCTCTACATGAAGCTCATTATTCAGCTTACCATTTGGATGTGAAAATCCTTGTTCAGATCCATTCTACCTCTTATTTCAGTTCCTGTGTCTCTAGATACTTCTGTGTGTACAACATTGTTTAGAGGTTAAAACAGTCCCTGGGAAAATGACATGCATGAATTTCAGTCGTGCTGTCAGTAAGTATATACGTGTAATTTGTGCAAAAGGAAACCACATAATCAGGAGAAACTGAAGGACTTATGCAGAATACCTCCATGCCTGTTTCTAAGGGCATTCTTCTGTGAAACAGCTAGCTTTTGTTCAGATGTCTTTTCTAAACCAAACAGAAAAAGAAATAAAATTAAAACAATATTACAAGCTAGATAAAACTTTTAAGTTGATCTGAAACATTTTTTTTAATTATTTTTTATATTTAACCTCTATACCAACACATCCATTATTGAAAGGGATTTGAAGGAAGATGAAAGAGGTCATTTGGAAGACAACACAGAACATTTTTTTCAAGTATGTGGACGTTATGAGAGTAGAAGTAGAGCCAGATTTGTGTCTTATTTATCTTCTTCCTTGATGATAACAGTTCTGAAGTGTTTGAAGAATGTAATCACATCCCCTCCTAGTAACTATTTATCCAAACCAAGGTATTTAGTTCATTTGAACTTTCCTCATAAATTAATCCCTATAACCACGTTTGTTTCTGTTTCTTTCTCTGAACTCCCTCCAGCTTGCTGATATTTTTTGGCACAAAGGTGCTTGTAACCATAAGCAGTATCTGTGGTGTGGTCTCCTTTATGCTACACAGACTAGAGTTATCTAGCTACTCCATACTATTGTGTTTCTACATGTACAGCCTAGACTTACACTGGCATTTTTTGTTGCTGTGTTCCTTTGCAAGTGCTCCTATAATTTGCAGTCTGGCATCACCCTGAGGGAATTTGGCTGAATCCCTTTCAAGTTATTTTTCCCCTAGATGCAATGGCTTACATATTTTCAAGATTGGACTTCATTTTCTTATTTCCTGACTAACTTTCTAACCTTTCTCATTTCTCAGCTGGCTGTAGTGTTCTTCTTTTTCACCACATCAAACCTTATAATCTGTAAATCTCATTTACATTCCATTTATCATACTTTTTACTTCCTCGATGAACAAGTTAAATGAGATGAAGATTAAGGTGATTCTCTTTTGTGTCCACCACTCTCACTCTGTTACTGGTTATTCTGCCATTTAAAGCATTACTTTTTTAATTAATATTTTTACTATAACCCTAGCAATCTGAATCTATGCTAGCATGTATTTTGTTTTCTTGCTCAACTTCTTTGTTGTGGCAACTGGTAACATGAGAATTCAAATTAGTAACATGACTTTGGAATAAAGAGGCATAGCTGTGTAAAGGTACGGTACCTTGAGAATTTATATGTAGCTATAATTTTTGCATGAGAACCTCAGAATTTCAAATTTAATTAACTTGTCATTATTACTGTCCTAATGTAAATGCAGGACTGAGGCACACAGAGACTGAAGCTATGACTAGCAGGAAATCTCAGTTTCCCATGCTTGGACCCTAACCACTGCATCAAGCTAATGAACTGAAAGTCCTTGTCTTAAGCAACTCTCTTAAGAAAACTAAATCATTGTAGAGAACAAATAATATGATTTTGCTAATAATAATAATAATAATAAATGAAGAAGAATGATTCCTATTATGATCAGGGAATTTTACTCAATGAGGTATATATTCTTATGTAGTGAGAACAGTAAGGCTACAAAAAGGTTTAATTTGCCCATAGAAACGGTAATTCCAAGGCTTGCTTCAAAGTACTTACTCTGTAATCACTGTGTTGTTGAAAAAGGAGGCTGGGGCAATGCAAATCACCACTCTTTGAGGTATTCTGAGAAAGCATCAAAAGGAGTTTAATAACAGTACTTGTAAAGACTTTGTAGATGAATAATAGCAGTGGAAAGACTTGTTATTTCTTAAGGAATGACAGTTGCTTGATACATCTTTACTTGGAATGTGGAAAGGCATCAGTTTTATTAAGTACAGGTCTGGATTACACTTTCTTGTTAGTGGAGGGCCACTGAGCAGATAAGTATCTATGATCTGAAGAGGATGTGATATTTTATTTGAGATTCTATTACAAGTAGTATGGAGAAATGTGTCCCTAGATGTTTCAGAGGCTCACCTAACCAGCAAATAACATATCAATTGTTTTCATCAAGAAATAAAAAGACAGGGTAATGCTTTAAAGATATTTTTTGAAAGTGTACACTTATTGGATAAGTTTAAAAACAAAAAACAATGAAGCCTTGGAAAGTTAAAGTTGTCCCTCTTAATACTGTAGACATGCAACCTTTGATTAGCTGCTACCATGGAATTTGATTGAAAGTACTGTGGAACAGGTAAAAACAATTGCCAAAGACCTGTAACATGTCAAAAGGAACTTCATGAAACTGAATACTTCTTTCCATTAAAGACATTTATAAAGGCAGTTAAAAGTGGACTAGCTGGGTTTGTCTACCTGGACTTGTGCAAAGAGTTTGACACTGTTCTGTATCAAACTTCTCTCCAAAATGAAGAGACATTGATTTGATGGATGGACCACTCAGTGGACAAGGAATTGGCTAGATGGCTGCACTCAAATTGTTGCTGTCAGAGGCACAATGTCTAGGTGGAGATCAGTGATGTTCCTCAGGGGTCAATATGGGGCCCAGCACTATTTGACAGCTTTGTTGGTGACATGGACAGTGAGACTGAACCATCAGCAAATCTGCCAATGACACCAAGCTGTGTGGTGCAGTCAATACAATGAAGGAAACAGAGACCTAGACAAGCTTGAGAGGTGGGCCCATGCGAACCTCATGAAGTTCAACAAGCCCAAGTACAAGGTCTTGCATCTGGGCTGGGCGAGTCCTAAGCACAAATAGGGGGTGAGTGCAGCCCTGCAGAGAAGGACTCAGTGTTGGTTGATGAAAAACACAGCAAAAGCTGGCAATGTGCACTTAAAGCCCAGAAAATAAACTGTATTCTGGGCTGCATCAAAAGAAGAATGGAGTATTGTGTCCAGTTCTGGGCTCCTCAGAATAAGAGGGACATCGAACTACTGGAGTGAGTTCAGAGCAGGGCTACTAAGATGGTTAGGGGACTGGAGCACCTGTCGTACGAGGACAAACTGAAAGAGCTGGGTCTGTTTAGCTTGGGAAAGAGAAGACTGAGAGGGGATCTCATCAATGCATATAAATATCTGAAGGGAGAGTGTCCAGAGGATGGAACCAGACTCTTTTCAGTTGTGACCAATGACAGGACAAGAGGCAATGGGCACAAACTGAAGCACAGGAGGTTTCATCTCAATATGAGAGGGCACTGCTTTACTGTGAGGGTGACAGAGTACTGGAACAGGTTGCCCAGAGAGGTTATGGAGTCTCCTTCTTTGGAGATATTCAAAACCCACGTGGATGGCATCCTATGCAATGTGCTCTAGGTGATCCTGCTTGGCAGGGGGGTTGGACTTGATAATTTTCAGTTTCCTTCCAACCTCAGCCTTTCTGTGAAATTCTGTGAAGGCACTATGTAACAAAACTCAAAAGGCACTTTTCATACAGATCTCCTCACTGCTTTTTCTTCTCTAGGTGTCAGCATACCTGTCATGCTTGTTATAGCACTGTTCTAGTGCTGCCTCTTGGAGGATGCAACATACTGTTGCATTAAATGAGAGGCTTTTGTTTGATAGGCAGAAGAAACTCTTACTCAATCCCACACAGAAGCACAGTGCAGGCACAACCACTGTCATATTCTTTTACACTCTCTTTCCACCCATGAGGAAAGATTGGATTTGTTTGGTTTTGCTTTCACTTTCAAAGGAAAGAGAGGTGCAAACTGAGTTCTGTGTTGTTTCAGTTATAATAGCACAGTGTGCAAAATTTCAGTCCCAGTGTTTTGTTCTTTCAACTCCTGTGTTTTTCTTGGGATTCAGAGAAAAAAAAAGGTTTGAGTGAAAAAGTGTACTGCATATGCTTACTGATGTAAAATGTTTTGGTTTTCCCATTTATATCAATCTTAATTTAAGTTCTGGTTGGGCAGTATTCATTTCCACCTTGAGGGAGTGACTGCTACATAATCAGTAAAGCTCTGATACAAACATTATGTCTTCCTTTCTGTGGCTCACATGGATTTGGTGTTGCAGAAATATCTATAGGCTACTTGAGACAAAAGTGCTACAGAATAACATTGTAGTAATTGATAGGCTTAAGACTTTATTTTTTACTCTTAAACAGTGCTGAAGAAGAATATGATATCTTTACTGTATAAGGAGTCAAACCAAGATGGTTTTTGTCTTAGGTCATATATTCTGATTTTAAAGAACATACAGACAATGAAGTTTCTGTTCAATGGATGAGTTCCATTTAAAAGATAAAATGGAAATTACCATCTAAGGATGGTTTGCTTTACTTAAAAACAAACAAATTATTATTATTTTTTTTTAAAAAAAAAAGTAATTTAGAAAGAACCTTGAGAAACATATCGCTAATACAGTTTGAGAACAGAGAAGCTGGAAAATATTAGGAAGAGGAGGAAACCTCTATGGAATCAGTAAGGCTGTTACTGTGTCTGACAGACATTTAAAAAGTAATATATGAAATTGGAAAAGGTCTATGAAGATGGTCTGAAGTCTGAATAATGGACTACAACGGGTAAGATTTAAGACCCTTCTACCATGGAGGATTTAAGTATCAATCCATCAAATAATCCAACAGGAGGTTAGCCCATAATTTGATCTCATTTTCAAAGTATCTATGTAGGAAATATTTGTGTACTTAAGTGGGAACAAAAAAAAATAAAAATTAAAATTAAAAAAAAGTATAAAGAGAGAAGGAAGCTGGTGGAGGTGAACGCAAACTGAAAGTAAAGAACCATATTATTAACAGTGAAGTGGTTTCTGTGCCACTTGAAACCATTAAATCAATGCAAGCTGTATTTTCAAGTGATACACAATAATTCAAACAGAAATTATAGTTTTTGTGCAAAACCACCAGTGTTATGCATTGCTTAGGAACTAATTTCTCCTGTGTAGAATTGAAAACCTTCAGATTCTATGTCAGAGCTCAGTCTGTTCCACTGCCTGCAATTTATTTATTTATTTATTTATTTATTTATTTATTTATTTATTTATTGTGTGTGCGTGTATGTCAGAGAGAGAGAGAGAGATAACTGAGGAGACAGTATGCCACAGGGCAAAAATCCCACACATTTTTACCATGCGCAGTGCTGTTTCTGAAGTCCGTAAGCTAATGCCGTAGGTATGACATAGACACAAGGTACTTCGCTTTTTGCATGTTACCTAATAGGCATGTCCCCATTTTAGACTAATAGACTAGTCAAGATATATGAAATTATTATAGGTACCAAAATATTCCATGGGTTTTACTCTCTTGAAATGGAGAGAACATTAAGAATTAGTTCACAAGTTATACAGGCTTGGAGGTAAGATTCTGTAAAATGTGCTCTTAACTTGAGAATTCTGATTTACATGGTGGCAGCTTTGTATCCCACAACTTGTGTCCCTCCCAAGCTGTGTCTCTATTCACCACTAACGAACAGCTTCTTGTTATGTCTGAGACTTTTGAACAGCCTTAGACCCATGAGTGGTCTCCAAGAGGATTTATCATCAGTCCTTCATTCACAGTTAAGACTTTTTTGATGTTAAATCAGAAGTTGTTGTTTCTGATTTTTTCCTCCATCATCGTTACAGCAATAGCCACTTTATCACATGTGAGAGGCCTTCAGTTTATCAGTAGAGAGAGTAAAGAGCACAAAGCATATGTCTTGAGTGTAATTAAGAAGAATAAAATGCTGTTCTGTAATAGCTTTCTTCACCTACCTCTGTTATGGGCATTTTACATAAATACAGATCATTTAGACAATTAATCTCAAGTTTAAATAGTTTTTTGTTATTATTATTCTGTTTCTGGATGCCTTATCTAATTATTCAAGTACTTGTTAATATAAAAGAGAAATAAAATTTTCTGTAAAACTACTTCATAGCTAAAGCATATAAAAAAGTCAGTATATCTCTTCCTATATAAAGGAAGAGATTTATTTTCTAAAATTTAGTATTTCTAATCCTTTTTATGTGCTTGTAGTAGATTTTTATTTTTGTAACTGTTTAGACAAGAAGACTGTAAAATGTTCCAAACAAGTAAGGATTGTTGAATCACCATTAAAGTGTGTTGTTTTTAACTCCATAGATAATTTTAATTATATGGTGGAATGTAAAGGAATTAATATCATAAATAATAAATTAATACTGGATTTCTATTTGTCTGTGTCCTCAGATGTGCTTAGTGTTTCTTTAGCATTCCAAATCAGTAATAAGGATGTAAAAAATATAAATTATATTACTTAATTCCCTGTTCATTTGTACCTTGCTAATGAAAGTTTGTTCATAAATTGATTTGAAATATGCAGTTGAATGCCCAATTTGTCAAGTCAGTAGACCAGATCTTTACCTATAAACAAAAACATAGAGAGTAGAAAGGAAGGACTGCCAGATAACAGTGGTCTCATGAGTGTACTATTACAGCTATAAGTCAGGGAGCATTAGGAATACCTTTCCTCCAATTAATAAAGGATAATTTTTGGAAACTGAAGTCATACTAGCTGGTGAAGAAGCTAAACAAATGACGTGTATTGCATTCCAAGATCCTTAAGCCTTGCAGGAGTCGCAGAATCACAGAATCACAGAATTGTAGGGGTTGGAAGGGACCTCGAGAGATCATCAGGTCCAACCCCCCTGCAGGTTCCCTAGAGCAGACTGCCCAGGTAGGCATCCAGACGGGCCTTGAATATCTTCAGAGAAGGAGACACCACAACTTCCATGGACAGCCTGTTCCAGTGCTCCATCACCCTTATCAGGAAAAAGATCTTTCACATGTTGGTGCAGAACTTCCTGTGCTCAATTTTGTGGCCATTACCCCTTGTCCTGTCCCCACAAATCACTGAAAAGAGGTTGGCCAAATCCCTCTGTCTCCCACACTTCAGGTATTTATAAACATTGATAAGATCCCCTCTCAGTCTTCTTTTCTCCAGGCTGAATAGACCCAGGTCTCTCAGCCTTTCCTCATACGGAAGATGCTCCAGGCCCCATCTTCGTGTCCATCCACTGGACTCTTTCCAGGAGATCCCTGTCTTTTTTTGTACCGGGGAGCCCAGAACTGGATACAGTACTCCAGGTGAGGCCTGACCAGGGCAGAGAGTGGAGCATCACCTCCCTTGACCTGCTGGCCACGCTCTTTTTAATGCACACCAGGATCCCATTGGCCCTCTTGGCCACCAGGGCACACTGCTGGCTCATGGTCAACCTGTCATCCACCAGGACCCCCAGGTCCTTCTTCTCAGAGCTCCTCTCCAGCAGGTCGTCCCTGAGCCTGTACTGATACATGCGGTTGTTCCTTCCAAGGTGTGGGGCTCTAGACTTGCTTTTATTAAACCTAATTTGGTTTCTTCCTGCCCATCTCTCCAGCTGGTCCAGGTCTCACTGAATGGCAGCACAGCCTTCTGGCATGTCAGCCACTCCTCCCAGCTTTGTGTCATTGGTGTACTTGCTGAGGGCAGACACTGTTCCCTCATCAAGGTCATCGATGAAGATGTTGAACAAGACCGGACCCAGCACCGACCCCTGGGATACACTGCTAGTCATAGGTCTCCAGCTAGACTCTACGCTGCCGATCACCACCCTCTGAGCTTGGCCAGTCAGCCAGTTCTCAACACACCTTACTGTTCACTCATCTATCCTTAAGCCTCATGAAATTCATGATTTTAAACACAGTTGCTTTAGACCATAGCGTGTAAATAAAGGTACTTAATGAAGTACTAGTACTTTTCAAAGTTCATCCCCCCTCTCTCTCCTTCTCTCATTCTCCCTCTCTCCCTCCAATTGGTTTGATGTCACATTTACTTTGTCTTTCTGTTCATTTAAAAAGAAAAAAAAACATAGTTTTATACAGGGCAAGATGATAAACAATTCTTCATTTTAGCAGATTCTTTGGCTTCCATAGTGACAAATGTTTCTGTTTTCTGCCAGCACATTGGCAAGGAATGACAAAAATTTTGCTGCCAATTTGTTCCAAGTCTAATCAAAATACTTAAAGTGAGTTTTACAGAGGACATCTTATGGAAGCTGTTTATCTTAACTCAGTGGAGAATCACATTATTTGCTGATATATAAATTTTCCCTTGGTAGCCATCAAGGAGCAAAGACACCTCTTTTTCCTCTACCATTTATCAGTTATCTATCCATGTTGTCTTTTTCAAAAATATCTTTAGAAGAGAAAAAATAAAGTGGCCAAAATCTCTCAGTTTCTTCTTTGTTCTGCTAGTAAGCAGCAGCAGTTATATCAGTTCAGATTATTTTTACAAATATGTGTTGTACTTTCATTTATGCTAGGTTAGAACTAAGAACAAAGATTCATTTTAATAAATTATCCTGATATCATTTAGTAAGATTAATTTAGATCTTTCTATATTTATGTAATTCATGCATATTAACCCTGTTGCCATGGGAATTACTGGGAAGAAAGGTCAACATTTCCTCTCACCTCTGTGGTTTAATTTGCTACTCTTTTTCATGGTAGACACCTAGGTGAAACAAAGATTTTAAAGACAATCTTAGATTGGGATAACACTACCTATCTTATCCCTCACAACCAAAAATAAGAAAAAAAAAAAAAGAAAAAAGATGTTGCTAGTATCATGAATGCTGTGTGCTTTTCAACAGAGAGAAAAACATAAATGAGAGTAATTTAAGAAGAATAGCTCTTCTTTACCTGAGGAAATTGAATCTTTTATTAACGGAATTTTGAAGAATATAATAAATAAATTTGTTCTGAATTCTTCTTTGAAACAATATTTGGACTTTTCAGAATGTACACAATATGACACAGTGGCCTGAAACTTACAATGTCAGTTTACTTAACTTCAGTTAAAGAATTACTAGACACTTAAAAAGAGTACAATGAATAAAAGAATCACAAGATTATTATTCTTTTTTTTTTTTTTTTTTTTTTTTTTTTAATAGGAAGTAGTCCTATAAATCTCACTCATTGGTATAGGATCAGGCAATACTAAAATATACAGTACATGGTAACCAATCTTACTACTTGCTCCTTGTTTTACTGTTTTACTTGCTTCCTCTTATTCATCCTCACTGTGAGTTTGTGAGTCACTAAAGTTTTTTAATGTGGATAATATCATGCTGTAAACTGGAATAATTCTGGGTAAAAGGACCATTATTGGTCCATGTCAGAGTCAAAAGATACCTGAACACATTTTAATTTACAATGTCAATATAGCAAAGGCAATTTCGACGCAATGGATATTTGACTTGACATTTTTCAATTGTATTTGCTGGAAGCAGAACACATCTAAAATCATTATTATTCAAAAACCCATGAAACATACCACCAGAATGCTCAGTGTATATATATCTGCTTCACTGCAAGCTACAGCAGCCCTGAACTAAAACAGGACTATTTATACACTAAGGAAGAGTTCTCAGAAATGTTTGAGAGAATACCAAATGCAGAACATCCTAAGTGAATGCCCTTCCTTTTTCCCTCCTTTCCTTTTCCTTCTTTCTTCCTTCCTGCTTCCTTCCTACCTCACTTACTTGTGTTGGTTTGCTGTAGCTGTTGAAATTAAGCCAAGAGAGAAATTACAGAGCTCCAGTGCTCGAGCACTAATGTGTTGCAGGTTGAAACACAACAAAACAAATAAACAACAAACAAATTTGTACTCTATGAGTAGCTCTCAATAACTATTTTCTGTCCTCTGGTTTATATATCTGTTTGTGTCTGTAATTCTTGGGGATTAGCCTAAACCTAGTGCAGCAAATAACTAAAAATATATTGAGTAGACCGATCAATTATAACACATAGTCCTTTTGAACTTAGAATGATACAGAACCTAAATAATGTTGTTTCCTATAAAACCTTTAAATATAAATGGGTGTGCTTTTAACAATGCTTTCAGATATTTGCTTTTAGAGCACATGGACTGGGTCCTTATTGTATTTTACATTTTGTAATGTATTCCTAAAACTCTGAATGTTTTAATCATCCTCACAAAGGCTGAATATTTGAATTCCCATATGTCAGCTATCTTTGACCTGTAAAACTGTACTTATTTGTCTAACCCCATGAAATGGCAAGCAAGATATAAGTTTCCAATACTGAACAAACAAGATTTTCTAGGCAATAACAGCCACAGGTCTCTTCTTTCTGTTTCCTTCCTTTCCAAACACATTTCTAAGCACTACTTTTCATAACATGATCATGTAATAACAAACAGAAAAACTTTAAAAGTAAGTGTTATTTAACTATCTCAGGGCAAGACAGGTTTTTTTTGCCGTTCACCAAGTTCTTATACAACCTTCTCTCTTATCATTTTCTTCAGTTTCTTAAATCATGAGTCCTAGACTCAGAATTTAAATAAGTCAGTGGTGATGTGAAGATGTGGCCTTACAACTCTCCCTACAGAATGAATAGGAATATATTGCTCTGTACTTTAACAGTGAATCTGAGTCAAACTGCACTTAAAATTAATAAATCATAGACTACCTTTGGGCTGTGATTAAATAAATAAATACATAAATAGAAAAATAAAATAAAATAAAAATAAAATCCCAATTTAGGACAAGGATCCTTCCTGTAGGTATAATTTCAGTCACCAGGAAACCATTGCCAGTTTGTTTTTTTCCTGAAAAACCTGTATTTCAGGAAAATATAGTTTTTGTGAATTCAGATCATTATGCAAGAAGTCATATTCCTATTACTTTTGTAACAATAGAAGTTTGGTGTTTCTCAAATGCCACTTACATTTTTTCTCCCTCTATATTTGGTAACAGCATGTGTGAGGACAACTTTGCTGCTTTTCAGATTTATAATCTCTCTGCCTCTAGTACTGGAGATTCTGTTCCCAATTAACAGTATTTTCTGCAGGATGTCAAGTAATAGAAATAATTGTAATTTTGAAGCAGCAGAATCTGGCACAGTGCTTTTCTTTTTGTTTCTTTTTTTTTGATATTTTTTTTTTATTTTTTTTTTTTTCATCTGAACAATCACTAGTGATTACTAAGCAAGAGATTCATTAGATTTTGAAACTGTTAACCAACAATGAACTCATTTAAAACTGTGGCATACCTTAAACTCTCCTGTGAAGTAGTCCTCACCTGTTGGTTTAGATATTTCAAAATTTACTCAGAAGAATGAGAGGTGGTAATAAAGTATATAATCTCAATTCTGAAAATAATGGGTAGGGGGACAGCAAGAAGAAAACAACTCTCCAAAGCAGCTGAAAAATGATGACTACCTTAACAACTAACAGTATAACAGTAGTACTGTTATACTACTAATGGTATAATTATCACTAGCTGTGTTTCAGACACAGTTCATTGTTTTGTATCCTGCCAAGAATAACCTTAGATGCATATTGTGATTTATTTCTTTTAATAAATGCAATACTTGTGAAATGCAAGCTACCCTTTATCTGTAAACTCCAGCATAACAACTAACTTTCATGTACTCTAAAATTAAAATTGTTTCCTTAGTAATCCATCCATTTTCAGGTGGCTGTTGTTATTGTCACTGCTAATGTCCCACATAAACCCACCCAGAGAGCTTCTACACAAAATAGCTAAAATATTACCTTCAGAATCATACATATCATCAGGAAAATATCATATAACTTATTATTTAGAAAAGTGATTAAAATATTTTAGAAGTCATTAACATACATATAGAAATAGATTTGTCCATAAAAATGGTGAGATTTTAATTTCCATGTTAAAGCTTCATGAAAACTGTTTAGTATGAATAGGAATATTTTTCGAACATTTCTATTTCTCTGTATTTCTTCAGGGTTGGACACACGGTTTCAATAGCCAGTGGTAAATTATTACGGGTTTTCTTGTTTAAAAGCTCCGTTACAGGATGCTGGTGTCATTACACAAGGGATATATTTGGATTACTACTGGCTCATTAGTACATTGGTACAGGACTGGTACTTTAATATGACATAAGGGTGGTAATTTTTAGATAGCCAGATTTAGTTACGTGGTTAAAATGGGTTTAGGTGTCTGAAGACTCATACAGGCAACCAGAGTTTGTGAGGTACTTTGGCATGTGGTTCTAAGAGATTTCAGTGGAATTAAGGACCAGATTAAGATCAAGTATATAATCTCAATCACCTTCATGTAGCTAGGCCAAGGTAGCTATGCACTTCTAAAATGTTACTGTCTTTACATCTTTAAATACCTGGTAGGTTTGGCCTTTAGTTACTGAGTCATAATTCAAAGGAAGAAATATCCAAGGTTTCCTTTCATTCAGAGATTACTTTTTAATCTGTACGTTAGAAAAGCCGTCCTCTAAGACACAACTTTACACACCTAAGTTTCCTCCCTTTGCAGCCTTATGAAGCTCATCTGCCTACCACTGACCCATGAAATTGTACAAAAACATTGTCTTTGAAGTGCTCTCACTTATACCTCTTACCAATTTACTACTTTCTTTTTCTTCCTTGTCAGAAGCCCCAAAGTCCACAATACAAACCTGTGGTAATGAAAATTATATTCAAAAGGACTCAATTTTTAGTGGTGAACCAGTATATTGTGCTCACTCCCTTGATGAGTATTCATAGCAGATAGCCTTCTAATATCATCAGCCATTTCGGAGAACCCTCAGAACCCTGTGTGGAGATCGCACACCAACAGGTTGATGCCTTTTTCCATTGATTAATGTTTGACTACTTGTGGTGCAGTAGGTCCTAATAACTAGACCCAATATCAGAGTCCTACTTCACAAAATATTTGATATCATATAATGAAACAGTTTTTATCCAGAAGAGGTTATTTTTATTTTTATTTTTATTTTACAGATAGATTTTTTGTTTTGTTTTGTTTTGTTTTGTTTTTGTTGTTGTTGTTGTTGTTGTTGTTGTTGTTGTTGTGGTTTGGCTAGGTTTGTGGATTTTTTGGGGTGCATGTTTTTCATTTGTGTGTTTGTTTTTGTTTGTTTGTTGAACAAGAGTTTTGTTTATATACACACATACACCCTGTTCTCAGCAAGTGCTAGGAAAGAAAAACTTCACCCAAATGTTTCTTTATGGACTTCTTCGAAATATTGTTATGTTTATCTGTTTGGAAGTGTATCAACCTCATGATTGTACTATACAACAAGAAAAAACTCTGGTGATTAGGATAAATATGTTGTTTCTTTCTTAATATGCTGCTTTTAGGTACCTAATACTCACAACTCACTGTGGGAAACTGAAGGTCTGAAAAGTACACAGCCTCAGTCCTCTTTTCCAAAGGATCACACGAACAGAACTCTCTATATAAACACTGAAATACCAGAAATTCCTCTGCTGAAGGAGCTTATCCATCCTGAGTTTTACAGGGTTTGTCTGACTGGTTTGTCAAAGAGATTTGCAGATAGAAGGAAAACAGAACTATTTTGATGCCAGGTTTCTCAAAACAACAGTCAAAACAGTAAAGATATATGTGAAATGAATCAGAATATAAAAGGTTCCTAACTTTTCCGTTTTAACTTTTTCCCCTTTTCTTTCCTAGTTCTTTGGCAAATCTCGGTCTCCTGAGCAGATCAAGTGTCAGATTCTTCAATGTACATGAGAGGAAAATCTGAAATTTTCCACATAGAAGAGTTTCTTGAGCCTGCAAATTATATGTATGTGATATAGTTGTCTTCTCCATCACTATGACTTTGAGAGAAGCCTGATTTTTTTTTCAGTTTTTTATTTCTTTGTTTTTTTTTGTTGTACAATGCAGCTCTTGCTGCATTTTCCCCAATTAGCAGAGAGGCAAGCTTTCAGGATAACCCAGAACAGTCTAAATCTGTGAAGGGAATGTCAACTGTGTCTGAGTAAGGGGGAAGTATTAGGAGGAGATAAAGGAGTTCACTGAGGAAATGCTCATTTTTGTCATTCAGGATTGTCTGCTTAAAAAAATATTACCCTGTACAGCAGTTGTACACAGTGGGGTGTTTTGTAATTGTACTGAGCTGAAACCAGAGCCAAAAGAGTTGTCTGGAGCTCATGAAAAAATGAATGGTCTATGACTTAAAAAGTAAGAAGGACTTGAAACTCCATGGCTTCAGAGAAGCGATGAGAGATTTTCTGTAGTGAGAATATGTAGGCTGGTTTATTTAGACTCAGAGAGTGTGAACCAGAAGAGGCACGTACAATGTAAGAGTCAGGAAGTTGCTTGGCTGATGGCCTGTCCAGAATAAAAAGGCAAAACAATCATGCTCCACTGCCTAACAGCTGGTGAGTGAAGGACTTCAGGGTGAACTCAGGTGAAGACGTGGGAATCATCTAAAACCCTAACAAATATATCCATTAGTACCATGCATTATGACATCATATTGTGAAGAGTAGTTTGAATATATAACTTTCTTCTGTGATTCTTTCTAATTTACACAAGTAACATATTTTAATAAATATTCATTGATTAATGTTCATGTGCAAAAATATTTTCTGTAAATATTTTCCCATGTATTTTTCTATTTTGGACCTAAGAAATGCACTAACCATTAAATAATCTTTTAATTATTGTAGTTAAAACTATAGCTACATATATAATTCATCTGCAAAATGTTCACTATCTAGTGGCATAGAGCTAATCAGTGAGGTCAGGATAAAAGTGACTTTTAAAAGGGATAAAAATGATGGTGTGATTGAGTCCTTTTTCTACTTTTCGTTGATTAGAATATACAAGAGTCACAGCTAGAAAACTAAAGGCAAAAGACAAAGTTTGCCATCCATTATAAAAGAGGTGGTTTTTACTTCTTCTTTCTTCTTTCCTTCTTTTTTTTTTTTTACAACTCAAAAAAAAAAAAAAAAAAAAAAAAGAGGGCCATTCATTGAAAATAACAGGACTAGAATCTAGGACACAGCAATTACTGTGCTGAAAGAGCACTGAGGTGGATGAAATGCTTTGCCTCCATGTAGGCAAGTAGTGAAAGGACAAACAGAAACAAATGTCTGGGTAGAGGCAAGGTCTGAGTAAGTTCCAAAGTTTCTCAGTTCTATAAATATCTTTGAAGAAAACTTGATCTTTGTCACAAAAACAATTAATTTTAATGCTGCTTACTACAGATGTTCTACATTTTTATGCATTCTATTTGTGGAAATTAAAATAAGTGTGGATATAAAGCTGTAGATCCTTGTGAACTAGAGATATTTTTGTGATTATAATATATGTCTGTTATCCATGATTTTTTTTTCAATCATCTGGAGTGCTTTCTCATCCACAGATCCACTAGGTAAAAGTACACTTGCTCAATATTAGCACTATTGGCTATCTTGGTCTAATACAAGGATTTTTAGCATGAAAAAAATATTTAAAAATAAATAAATAAATAAAAAAGTTTTAATATATAGTTTGTATTCACCTCTTCTATTAAGATTCCTCTGATTTTATTGTTAAGAATGCATACAAAGAGATTATGATGTAGAGATATTTACAGAATGTTTACAAGCTAAAACTACCTGTGAAATCAAACCCCACTCATATAGCAAATTATAACTGATACTGGCATAATTCATTAATTTTAGGCTACAACAAAGGATTACATTCAGTTCTCCCAACTGCTGTGACTACTGCACAGAAGCATACTTTGCTGAATATTTACCTAAACTTCCAACTGCTTCTTCTTTTCTTATGGAATAATTTGGAGTTCTATTTTTCATCAAGTTTATTGCATATTATATCTTCTAAACATTTAGTCTCATGTAGAGTTTTCCATGACAATGAATCTGAAAATGCTGATAGCCTGCTACAGTACATTGAC
Source organism: Oxyura jamaicensis (assembly GCF_011077185.1). Taxonomy (NCBI): domain Eukaryota; kingdom Metazoa; phylum Chordata; class Aves; order Anseriformes; family Anatidae; genus Oxyura; species Oxyura jamaicensis. Next base: position 33,484,766 of record NC_048926.1, read on the forward strand.
TTTTTAAGTGTTCTGTATTTTGACTGTAGATACTTCCCAGTTCAGTGTATGTCACTGAAAGTATACACAGAGCAGTAAGGATGTACAACAGAGCTAATACCTAAGTGGAATATATAATCAAAACAAAAATTTTCATTGAAGATATCATGTGTTAAGCACTGGAGAGGTAACAGAATTGGTCAGGCTTAATATTTTGGTTCAGATTCATTAACAGTGGAGCTGAAATTGCACTGTGCATGCATGTCACGGCTTTAGCTAGCACAGAGTTAATTTTCTTCATAGAGCTTAATATGATGCTGAGTTTGGGATTATTCATGAAAACAGTAGTGATAACACTTTTAGTTGATTTTAGTTGTTGCAGAGCAGTGCTTACACTAAGTCAAGGACTTCTCTGCTCCTCTTGATGCCCCACCAGCAAGGAGCCTGGGGGTGCACCAGGAACTGGGGGGATTGGACAGCCAGGACAGTTGGCCCAGATAGACCAAAGGGATGTCACACACCATGTGGCATCATGTTCAGCAATAATAGCTGAGGTAAGAAAAAGAGGGTGAGGGGCAGGGTTAGGGGTTGGGAGTGGCGTTCAGAGTGATGCTGTTTGTCTTCCCAAGAATCCATTCCACGTGCTGAGCCCTGCTTTCCTGGAAGTGGCTGAACACCTGCTTGCTGTGGGAAGTGGTGAATGGGTTCTTGGTTTGGCTTTGCTTGTGTACACAGCTTTTACTTTGTCTGGTGAACTGTCATTATCTCATCCCACGAGTTCTTGCACTTTCACCTCTCCAATTCTCTCCCCCATTCCACCTGGGGAGAGTGAGTGATCGACTGTGTGAGGCTGAGCTGCCCACCGGGGTTAAACCTCAACAATGCACATGCGTATCTGCACTTCACAGGAAACACACACTTAACTGTGAAGACTTCAGAACTGTGTTTTATTATGCAGTCATCCTTTCAGATAGCGAACTGCAGCAGTGTAGGGGAGCCTTTCAGTCCAACAAAATGCCACCCCTTTTTCCTCAGAAATTCTCTTCTTTAGCCAATGACTACACCGTATTGCACAGAAGCAACATATCTTACTGCAGTACAGCTGTGCCTGCAGTTTTCCTCTGCTGGCCAGCCCCCAAGATATCTGTGTTACACTAGGGAAAATGGCAGGCAATATCCAGTCTGGGAAAAATATTTGTTCTGCTTAAAGGAACGTCAGTAACTGTTGAGAGCTATGCACTGCCTTGCTAGCTTGCCCACAAGCTGGTGGTATATAAATCATTTTAGTCCCTGGCACACCAGAAAAGGAAAGCAAGGAAAGATCAATCTATCTTTTTTATTTGTGGATAGATGCCCTATATTTTGAATTAGAAGTGGGATGCTGAGGGCCTGATGGGACTGAAAACATTCAGACTTTTGGACAATTACCAGTTCCTTGAAAAATATGATGGAAGATGAATCTAGATAGGCATCTTGGAGGACGTTTTCTACATAAGCACCAGATGTTCCATATTAGAGTTAAAAGACTTAGGGCTTTAAATAGACTTCAATAATTGCTCTAACTAACTTTTTATAATGATGTTTACATCTGTCATTATTAGAATTACCAAAATTTACTTTTTCCGAGGGAACTCATTAAAAATTATTTTGTTTTGCTTTGTTTTCTGTCATTTATATTTAACAAGAATATTTAATGAAAAAAATCTCCTTTTCTTATGTTGGGGAAGAAATAGACTTTCTGTAATCAGACATTAATCAGAATCTCTAACTTCATTGCTTATTTGTTAGTTTATAAGACCTTGCATTAATTGGAAAATAATAATAATAATTATTATAATAAATACATTTTAGAAGCTCTACTAATAGTTTCCACACAAATTAATGATGACACAGGAAAGATTTCTGACATGTAAGGGGGGGGGGGGGGGGAGAACAAGGAAAACAAGGAAATTCTTACTACTTTCAACATGAGGGCACTTTATTTTCAAAAAGTACAACTTCTTCTGACCTTCATCTCAAAACAAGCCAGAAGGAGGCTGAGTCTGATTATGTTCTTATTTAAGCAGCTTTACTCTTTTGGTACATGAAACTTTGTATTTTCTGTCTTCTTGAATGCAAAGGAGTGGAAGACCCAGACACATTTATGTTTTAAATAATATTAGAATCCCAGCTTTTCCCATTAGTATAGACACTTGAAACTACTAAGTACTTCAGACAAAATAAAGACATATCTTCTGGCTATATTAGCATTGTTAGTATTTAATCTTTTTAGATATTATTTTATTTAAAATTCTGATGTATTTCCTAGTAATATTATTGGTTTATTGAAGCGTAAAAAAATAATGATTTGTTTTGTTTTGTTTTTTGTTTGTTTGTTTGTTTGTTTGCTGTTTTGTTTTTTTCTCATGATTCTCAAGGTCACAGCTATTGTGATTTGGAGAAACACTTCATTCCAATGTCAATTATCACTGTCACAAACATCTGTACACAACCAGAACATAACATTAGCAAGCTGACTGTAAAATTACCATTCATAGATATTCTTGATAACCAAAACCAAGCAGAACATAAAGGAAGAACAGCAAATTCATTTAAAGTGCAACATGGTCACAGAAAATCTCCTGAAAGTATTTTACTGAGTTTTTATCTATTCTGAGACAGAAAATGCTATAAAGTAAAAACATTTTTTTCTCTCCTTCCTGTTCCCAGTCATAACTACATGAAATTAAATTCTATATAAAATACCATATTTTGCCAGCAAAGTGTACAGAGAAAGGAGAAAAGACTCCTTGGAAAACAAACAAACAAACAAAACAAACACCTGCATTTTCTGGCAATTAAAGAGTTATCTAAGAATCTGAAGATTCTGTTCTGTGATGCCCTTTAATGCTCTTCTTATTTTACTCTTCTGTCTGATACTTCTAAACAAATCTTTGTCCACTTTTTCTTTCATAAGACCTTTACCAGCTTTCCTCTTCTCTCTGTTGCCATTCAGCCTGGTAGCTGAATTTCTTTGACGCTGAAGCAAAGATAAGCTTCCTGACTATTTAGGAATGAGGGTTTATATAATAATATTACATTTATTTTTGGTTACATTTAACTGTGCATAATGACCATGGGGATGATTTGGGGGGAAAAATAAAAAATTAAAAAAATCCGTTCCTTATATTTAATCTGCTGTAGATGTGCATAACACAAGTGTATGGTAATTGTCTTTGTTTTCTAGGTATAGTAATAATAGACAGTGGATGTCCATGTTATGCTGCATTTTTGCAGTTTTAACAATTTACCCTTTTTAAATAATTCATTTTCAGGATGCTCCTTCACAGGTGTTCTCTAACTTATGGTTCTCACATTCAGCACTAAAGTATGCAGTTTTTGTGGAAGTGTATATTAAAGTTTGTGCAAACAGTTATTATGTTCCTTGTGTTTCCATATTTCTGTCTCCTAAAATTTATTCTAGAACAGCAACAGAGACACAACCTTGCTTTCTGGATTTGTTCTCATTTATATACATTCAGTCTGGTGAAACAGCAGAGCTAATGTTAGCATTTATCAGAATTTTTCAGCTGTTTTGGAGCTCTGTTAATTAGATCTCTTCTAGGTTGAGTGGAACATTTGCGCATGATCAATAATATGAACAGAAGTAGTTTATATTCTCTATTTTTATTTTCCATAACAGTCCATTTAACAACTGAAGGTGATCTGCTGGGGAAAATCCTGATTAATGGTATCTCTGTTCTGTTAGAAAAGTGGAGCATGGTCCAGCATAGAATGAACTGCTTAAGAAAAA
>NC_048926.1:33518537-33523122 GCF_011077185.1 Oxyura jamaicensis
AAAAAAAAAAAAAAAAAAAAAAAAGTCAAGCTGGCTCAAAGACAAACAAACTTACAGAAAACCAAAACTAAAACAAAATAACATCAGCAAAACCATATAAGCAGATAGAAAGCTCATAATAGTGAGAGTATGTTGGACTAGAAGATTTTCCCTGTAAATCATTGTCTCTGACTTAGTGAGCATAAAAAGTTTTGGACTCTTGCTAAGAAGGTTTTCCCATCTAGCAAAGAAACACCCTAATTAAGATACTTAGTCCTTCACAGATCTTCCTATTCCTGTATGTGTTATCTGATTTTTCAAAAGTGTGAGAAGCTGCTTCTATTGCCAGACTTTGAGAAGACAAAATGCAAGTAAACTCATCTAAAGTGTAAAAAATGCACTTGAAATGTAATGGTGTTGATGAAGAAGATATATGTGAACTTTTCTCAAATTACATACAAATCTGAAAGCTGCTCTTTCTTCTTTTATCTCTGTAAAATTGCTGTTCTAATGTTTTGTGGCCAACTGTTATTAAGAAAGAGTGAAGCAAAAGATCATCCTATTACATTAATTTGTTTGTTTCTAAGCAGTGATAAAAGAAAAGCACTATTAAAAAAATAACGTTCAAAAATGTTTAAAACATTAATTTCAGTACATGTTCTAGTCACGGTGATTGGTCAGTACTTCATAACACTTTCCAAGTATCTTTAAAATCCAGACCAGGCAGCTTGAAAAGAACATTTTATCTATCAGACATCTTCAAAAATTTAGAGTGATAGAGAGCATCTATAAATGTGAATAGGAGAAAAAATCTGGCATTCTGCTCTCTCAGCTCAAAGCAGGTTAGGGTGCCAAACAGACTAATAAAAATAAATGCCATGGTATATACTCACTGGCACACACACCAGCTGTGGGAAAAAAGACTCCTTTGGATTGGTTACATGCCATTGGTCTGGTGGCAGCACACACAGGGTGGAGAAAAGATATCCACTCGCTCCCTGTCAGTGAGTGCAGCTGATGCGAGTGCATTTCAACAGCCAGGAATTGCAAATAGATTTTCTGCCTGACATTTCATGTGTACATTGCTCCATTTAGTTGGTTTCCAGTTCTTTCACATGAGGATAGATATAGTGTATTATTTCATCCATTCACACCGTCAATGAACTTGTGAATGTGTCTTCCCTGGAGCATTACTCACCATACTCCATGGTTAAAAGCCATTGGAGAGCTTTTGTCCCTTGGAGCCCCAAGAGTGTTCACTATATTTGTGATGGAAAAAAACATATCCAAACTAACCCCAATACTGATCTAATTAAAATATTTTGTGATTCCTTAGATACTTAATAGTAGCAATTCTAAAGCTGTATGAATTCAACAGACCACTGTGGTTTTAAAGTATTTACTTCAGTGCACAACTAAATAGGGAAGTCAGAGTTGGGGCTTTAAATAATTTTTCAGGACAAATAAAATAATCTGTTCTAGAGTATGCAAATACCCAAAGACCAAAATACAACTTCCCTTTCCATGTCAAGTCCACTGCAATATTTTCTTGCATGAGAGAAAAAATAAATATTTAGAGTTGATTCAGCTGCTGACAATCCTTAACACATGCCACTGTGCTGTATTTATTTCATAGGCAAAGTCAGAGGTTAAATGGACTCTATCAACAAACTGCTTAGGACTTGACCTGATTTTCTTTAAGTAGAAAATCATGTTTTAATGCATTAACTCCATCTTCACTGGATAAAATTATGAAAAAAAAAAAAAGTAAAAAAGAAAAAAAAAAGTTTGATTTTACATTCATTTGTATTGCTTAACCGTCTCTCCCTTGTTTTGCTCTCCATCATTTGTTTCAGGTTTTTTCCCCAAAACCCTTGTTTCCAGTGGCAAATTATCTGATGCGCAAGTAGTAAATTCTGCCATAAGAGCACAACATTAAACACTATATTTCCCATGGAAGATATATATTTTTTTTTCAAAGCTTATAAGCAAAGTTTTCAGTTTTGGTAAGAGTAGATCATTTTGTGGGATGTTTGTTAGGTTTCTGTAGTAAATCTGATTAAGTCTGAAGTCAACTTCATGCACAAAAATGAAAAGAAAATCAAAACCAAACAGACAAACTCATGTGAGAAATTCAAACCCAACATTTACCTTGATTCCATTTATTCTATTCACCAACTTCATTTGTCATATAATATTAATATTATTTTCCAGTTTTTCAGTCCAAAACATATATCCTCTTTTCTTCCATCTAACAACATTTATTTTTCCTGAGCACTTTTTTTTTTTTTTTTTTTCCAAGCCATTGTCACACTGATGAGAGCTGTTAAATCTTCCTGCAGTACCTTCTGCAAATCTTCTCTTTCCTTTTTAAACATTTTGCAAAAAATTATCAAGTCAGGAGGTTCATAAAAACCTAAGAAATTTACAAGCAACTGCTGGTGTAAAATCTTAAGGAAAAACCCCTTCATTTGATTTTATTTGTATTCATCACAGTAGAAATCCAGATTTTCCACATGGTTTTCCATGAAATTACTTTTAGATCTATAACCAACTTGATAGGATTTAGACTGTATTTAAGTGATGATGGTTCTGAAATACCCTATGCGGTCACCAAAATCCAGTTCTTTCCTGAACCCATAGCCTACATGAATGAAAAGAAAGGGAGGAGTGAAAGATACGGTAGAGTGAAATAGCTTAGAGGACTAAAAGGTCCATCTAGTTTCACTGTTAAACTGTTGTGCCCATTTTTAGAAATAGCTGTAGTGAAAAAAATAATGAGTTTTCCACTTAAAACTTGCTTCTGCCCTAACACACAGGCAGCATTGCAGGTCCCATGTGTATATTTCACACAAAAGCATGACCCATCAACACATAGTCTAAATTAAGAATATGCCAACAACATTCAGAACCTTTCGTTGTCCTTACTTGGTCTGTATAGTCTGAAGGAATAATAATAATAATAATAAAGTCCCTGTCCAAAGTAGTGTGCTCATATTACAGACAATGATGCTCTCCAATGAATTATTTTCTGCTTGAGAAAAATTTTCCCCTTTGATTTACAGATTATTCCCAAGATTTCTCAATATCTACATTTAGTATACAAATCTATGGGCATATCTGTCCTCTTTCCCTTCTTCACATTCAAATCTTTTCTCATGTTTATGCTAGCTGTTGCATCATAATTCAAAAGGGTTGGGCACGCAGTGTTGCAGGTATATTGTGTATATCCTCTAGTGCATTCTTCCACTTAAATTGCTTGCTGACAGTCTTAGCAAGCACCAAAAGACCAATAAGTGTTCCTGTGTTGTATCCTGTGTATAGTAATAGGAGTGGAAGAGTCTGTACAACTGTACTCCAGATGGAGATAAACTCCCCATTACTGTTTGACACTAGTGACATCCTACATTCCCGTATGTAGTAATGAAAATGAGATTTCTCTCTCAGATTTTGAGCTAAAAAAAAAAAAAAAAAAAATTGAATTTTTGAAAGCCATATTAATGAATCATACAGAGGAGAGGTTTAGCTACTCAAACATAGTCCATTTCTATCTAATAAGAACATACAGCATTGTACCTTGGCAGCTAAAGGTCTTAGGTGACTTGCCAATTTAGGAATGTGGAGCACAGATATCTCTTCAACTCTTTTAGGATTAAGACTGGGAAAGACATGACTATGCCCACTTCCATGATGACAAGAAACTTAAAGAATTATTTCAGAGAATCTCTGAGATCACAGTATTTGATATATGCAAGCTTTTCTGCAAAGTTATTTTAATATTTCTCACTGCTTTCAGATATGCTCTTATATTAATAGACTATAACTTCTTTTTCAAGACCAAAGCCATCATACCTACCTGAAGCAGAACTCAGGCGAAGGGGAACACAGGAGTGCCCCAGATTAATGTGTATGCTCAGTACTCATAAGTATTAATAGCACTGTCTTCACACTGGTGAAGTGTAGAAGTAGTCTTCATGTTTCAATTTAATATAAGAACTGGAATAAAATTCCAGGGGAATAAAATTCAGCAGCTGCGTATACTAAGATACACAGGAAATCTAACATGAAGAACTCAGATAAAGTATTTCAGAGTATTGCTCCAATGTCTTAAGCACAAGGCCATCACCTATTAAATATATCCATTTGATTACAGGTAATAAGAAACAACTGTTTTTCTCTTTACATAAATATTTATATACCAAATATTTTCTGTCTTTCTGAACAAGACTGTCTGAAAGAAAAGAAAAAGAATCTTAGAAACTTGGAAGTTTGTTTTCTTATTTCATTTACAGATCTGAAGGAGCATATTCTGTAAAGAATGGGAACATATATAACCATTTTATTTAAAGTGTTTGCATTTTTTTCTCCACCTACTGCCCTTTTTTACCTTATCTTGATTGTGGTACTTGATATCTTGAATTCTGATCACTCACAGATTTTTTTAAAAAGTCTAAAATACAGTTAGTATCTTCTTATTTCTCATTCCATGGAAGAGTTTAAGAGAGCCTTACAGGAACAAGTGAAGAGTTAAGTTCATTTTTAATGAACGTAAGTAAAGCTTACCCTAAAGTTTATTCTACTTGTAAAGTTTCTTTCAAATAATCCC
>NC_048926.1:33523222-33529842 GCF_011077185.1 Oxyura jamaicensis
TCTTTCTTTCTTTCTTTCTTTCTTTCATTCTTTCTTTCTTTCTTTCTATCTTTCTTTCTTTCTTTTCTTTCTGTCTGTCTGTCTGTCTGTCTGTCTGTCTGTCTTTCTTGGAAGGTAATGGTTAACAATATTGATATGAAATGTTACACACTCAAAAATACATTTTCATATTCTGACTTATTTATGGCTCTGTTTTCTCTGTGGTAACTGAGAATATTTACATTCCACTGATTTTAGTTCTGTCAGTTCCATTCTACCTTTCAGGGACTCAAAGTAATGCAGTGAAAAATAGAACTAAATATCTATCATTAAATATTTTTAAATTTATTCAGTATATGGACCCCTAACTCCAATATGCTGGAAGTATTCTTATGCACCCATGCACCAAAAGTTATCCATCTCTCTTCCAAACAAATTTCCAGGAACTTCAATGTTAGGTTAAATTAAAGAAAGTGTAACAGTGAAGTGTTAGTAAATATAAACTAGAACTAACCACTTATAGCATCAGTTAACATTTCAGAAAACTCCAGTAAAGTAAAAGGGGTTAACAATTTTGTTTTCATTGGCCATTAAATCTAGAACAGAGTAAAAATTCTGACAGATGCTCTCTCAAAGTGAGACCATCTTTTGCAGTGCATCTACTTTATCCCTGTGTTACCAATTAGTAGCTGCCTAAAATCAATAGCAATAGAACAGTGCACAAACATTCAGACACTTAGAAGCTGTTGTACTTTTACAGCCAAAAGTTGATTCAAGCCAAAAATCTCACACTATGCTTTTTGAATGTATTTTTAAGTTACCATTGCCCTAGAGATGGCCATTTTTTGTTGTTATTTTCAAACACATATGGTGATGTCAGCTCTTGGCTCAAAGGTTTCTGCATGCTTTTGTAAGCTTGTACACAAAGGCTTTTGTACTTTAAAACAGATGCCCAAGGGACTGTGTCATTGTCTCTGGAGGCTGCGCTAGAGAAAACCAGATGCCTGCACTGAGACTGACATCCTGGTGATGTGTGAAAGCTGGGTCCTGGCTCTTCTGGGAGGCTCTGGGGAGTGTCTCCCCACTCCCCAGAGTGGGAGTCTGTGTCTCCCCAGTCACAGACCCTCTGGTGAGTTCACACACAGGCTACCTCAGCTGCCAAGAACTAGTTAAGCAGGTTCATCACCAAGGCCTGCTTTACATGCCCTTTACAAACCAGCAATACCAGAGCAAATAGAGCAAATCATGGGAAATAGAGTAATCTGGACAAGTTAGACCTCTTCTCCCTTACTGTTTCAGCAAAGGGAAAGCCATTCATCTGCTTCAGATAGAAACCTCACATCCAGGCCAGATGAATTGCTGCTAGATGAGCAAATAAAAGAGGGGTCAAATACTGCCAAGCCCTAGTTTAGGAAGTCTTCTGGTACCGCCAAAAAGCAGAGTTCCTCTGGAGATGTTTCAGTATCACATTATTGTTTTTATCATAGAGTTGTCACTTGCATCTAGTGACATTTACTGAGACCCATCCGGTGAAATGGTCTAAGATGAAAGAATGTTTGTCTTCAGGATGACAGAGGAAAGGTGGTCATAACCAGTTTTGAGAACTGCCAACAAGTGACATGGCACTCACACTGTTTTTGCTTCCTTCCAGCACATCATAATTTACATTAGCTGGAAATGTGCTACTCTGGTGAGTTTTCACCTGCATCTCCAGTTTTACCAGAATAAAGCTCAATCTGCCTTTTTAAGATTTGTTCACATGAGTAATGCTGGTGTCATCAACAGGACCATTAACACAGAGAAGCATTACTCATGCATACAAGATATACAGGGTTGGGGGGGGAGGAGGAAAGGGGGGAGGCACAACACAATACCCACTGTATGAGCTACGGTTAGGAGGAATAACCATACCTGCTGTTCATAATCCTCACCATCTTCCAGATATTTGACACACTTCTCAAAACAAATATTCACTGAATGCATACTAAATAAACAGTTGGGACATGAAAGACAGTCAACATTGGTCAACAGTGGTTATGTGTAGGTACAGTTTCTACAAGCCTCAGTGAAAAGTGAACATTGTAGTCACCACTGTTTATGTTTATGACTTATCATTACAGCAGACATAGTTGACCCCCTTTTCTATTTTCTTGAAATTTCCCTTTCATCTTCACTAGAATAGCTTAATTCTTTCCTCACACTGATGAAAACCTGTTTTCATACTCTATTTGTGGGAACAGTAAGAACCTAGAACTCGTTTTCCCTGCAGAATTAAGTTGTTAGTATTCTTTTCTTTATACTTTTAAACACACTTTATCCCATTTAAGTAATTGCACATGGACCTATAACATAAACACATTTACCAAGGGTTTTGTCAGAAGCATTTAAAGCTTTGCAGGATAACATTTTTAGCTATAGGCCAAATACAAGGTACTTTTCCTTTCTTATCTTATTCACTTTGTTTCTTACCCCAAGCGAGCATCTTCTGATATGTCCTAAACCTAGGAGATGCCTGCACTTCTCCAGCCAGCAGCCATTTGGTCACCATGGAGTAGTCATAAATTATGAGTTTCATCATCGATAACAATATCATTTTACTACATCCAATACCGGACAAGAATATTTATTTGGACTCCCATATAAAATAATAATCTATTCTACCATTTGTATCATGGTGCAATGTGGTAATTCTTATGCAATTTTACTCAGTAATCATGAGCTGAACCATGATTTAGAAACTGTGGAGAATAATGATTTGAATTATTTTTTGTTAAATACAATTCCAGCTCAAGGAAAAAAAAAAAAAAAAAAAAAAAAAAAAAAAAAAACTTCAGGATTTTCTCAGTTTCCATGAGGAAGGATTCAAAAGCAAAAGCAAATATTTGTAGCTTGCCAGAACTAACATCACCTGTTTTTTAACAATAGAATTCAAAATTAAGCTTGTGCACTGTTTTCTGCTACCAGTTTTTCAGGCCAGCTGCAGGATCAGGAAGGCAACACTGCAGTGTATCATATCTGGAGATTTTCTCAAAGAACAAGAAAGTCCAGAAAAGACATCTCTAAGGTCATGCCTAGTGAGGGGAATATAAATACATCCTTCAAGCACAAGATAAGCAGCAAGCCAAACATCAGGGAAGGGCAAAGAAAAGATATGGTCTGCTTCAGTATCAGGAAGAAACCAAGCTCACTTTCTTCCCTGAGAAGATCTCATGTGATTCCTGAATTCTGGCATCACAATTACTTAAATCATCACGGTGAAAAAAGAATAAGAATAACAAACAAGCTGTCATCATCTGTGTTTCAAATCACTAAATGGCCATGCATTAATAACACATCAACCGGATGCAGCCAAGGTCAGTAAAGAAATCAGTTTGAGCTAAATTCCTGTTGTGCTTTCAGCTTAGAGTCTGGTTCCTAAATGCTGTCTGCAATACACAGAGACCCAAAACTGTGCTTCCAAATGCAGCTTGAGAGTAGATATTCCAAACAGCTCTGACTGGCATGATTTTATTTTTTTTTTCCACAGTACAAAACCTTAGTCCAGAGAGTACTGTGTATTCTGCACTGAGCCACTGCTGTGTTTGACCTAGTAAGTAAAAACATTACTCTGAATCCAGAGTCTTGAGTGTTGTCTTCTCAACTGCACAGCCCAGGACACATATGGGGTCACATACTCCTCTAGATTTTTTTCTATACATTCATTGTGATATCTTTTTGCTCTGGGGGGCAAAAAGCATGGGTGAGGCAGGGGGAGGTTTACTCCAATATGCAGATATGGTGCTGCACCTGCCAAGCAACATGAAGCATGCATAGATGTCCAGCAAACAGAAAGAGTGAAAGTAGCACAGCTCAAATCCATCCTGGCTGTGATCTGCAGTGACAGCTTTCTGATATGGAAATGCAATAAATCATTGCTGTTCCTGATTTATTAGTACATTTACAACTCCAGATTTTTAACATTCTTCGTAGGATTGTAAGTACATACAAAAAAAAAAAAAAAAAAGAAAGAAATATTTCTAGGACATGCTGGGGCAGATTGTCTCGTCAATACAGCTACTGTAATTTAGATTCATGAAGATTGATTTGTTTATGCCTATGCTATAATATTATGTACTTTTTTCTTTTTCTTTTTTCTTTTTTTTTTTTTTTTTTTAATCAGAATTATTGTATTTCAATGCAAAATATGGCCACTTCACTACTATTTTAATATTCTAGCAAATTAAATTAAAATAAATAATAATAAAAAAAAAAACTGTGGCATGTCAGTGCAGAGGGGTTTAGCTTCAAATATCACAAACCCACGCAAAACAACAAATGAATAGAAATACATCATGCACTGCATCTTCATTTTGAATAACCAAATCAATGTTTTTCTGTCTGTAACCTCAGCACGAAAGATAACTGATGCAGAATAGCAAATCAGTGTCTGCTCAATTTTTTTGAAAGTTTAACTGAATATCTCAGTGGGGATCTTTACTATTATTTTAAAGAGAGGAATAACATAATAAAGAATGTTTGGTTCAGTGGTTACCGGCTAAGATAATATGACTCTATTTGTATGCCTTGACACAAGGAAGAGTCTAAAATAACTTTAAGAAGGGAATAATCTGTCTAGTTAAACAGAAGCAATATTAAAATTAATATTTCATAACACTTATGTAATCAGGTGTGTATAACTAGTTTATCAAGTATAATTTATGTGATGGCCTTAAGTTAAAATACAACAGTCGCCAGTAACATTCCCTATTCTTCAAATAGTGTTTGTTTCACTTAGACCATGATTTGTTTTTTTTTTCTTCGCCTTTGCACTTTACAAATCTTCCTTTCAAATCCATCAAGTGCAGTATCTGCAGGAAATTAATTTAGTTCCTAGAAGAACACTAATGTCCTTGTATTAAGTGTGCATCTTCACATGCAGGTATCGGTGCTACACATGTTATTGAACCATACAACAGAAATGCACAGAAAAAATACTTCCATCAACTTCTCAATATCTACAGGCTGGCAGATCCAAACAATGATTTTGTTGGCCCATTTTTTTGGAAAAGAGGAAATTCTCTTCTAGCTCTAACCTATGCTATGTGACTGAGACAAAGAATGAAAATGCAATTTTCTTATAAATACATGTTTCCAGCAACTATGAAAGAAAAAACAAACAAACAAACAAACAAAAAAAAAAAACTACCTTTTTTCCTGGAAAACAAACAAAAAAGCAAAGATTCATCTCATATCTCTCAGATATCAGTTGTTTCAAGAATGAGATGGAACATTAATAATTAGTGCAGAGAAAGATATAGATGATACAGATATATAGATAAAGATATAGATACAGATAGATATAAATACATGTATGTATTTATTCACATGAAACAGGTATAAATCTATATTTTTTTGTGTGTTTTACATTGCTCAGAAAATCTCTGGAGGAGCTGAGCTGCAGTTTAACCTTGAATTGAAAGAATTTGCAATTGATTCCAGAAATGATCGGTTTTGCTGACGGGAAAGAAAAAAAAAAAAAAAAAAAGGCAATTCATATAATAGACCTTTGAAATAGGCTATGTAGAAAGCCTAGTAAAGCAATACAAAAGGAGAACCATGTTGATTGCTTGGAAAATGTATGCAGCCCACACAGAAATGAACAACCATCACAGAAATTAACCTAGCACAGTGGCATGAACAAATACTGCATAAAGTAGACTGTAGGACAATGCTGCAAGACTTGACAAAAATCAACATCATTGAAATTATTACCTATCAGAAAACCTTTTTGAGAATTTCAGATATTTTAACTGCTGCTGCAGCATTAACTCTAAATTATTGCCTGTTCCCTGGGAAATAAAAGTTAGGTATAAGTGAGGGCCTGGTGTGCAGCGGCAGGAACTTTCTGAAAAGTACTCCCACCCTTCATCTATTAGATACAGAAGCCATGTTTCAAGAATGCCACTGCACATGATACAACCTGAGTCACTGCTGTTACTGCAATGGCACTTACTAATGTATCATGCCAGTCAATTTTGTTTTTCTCATGCAGTGGTGGGTAACAGCTTCAGACAGAGAGTCAAGAATAGTCAGGCCATTCGACACTGAGAAATCTGAAGCTGAACATTTACCTGTACAGACAGGATTCAAATGAAAAGCTGTATCATTGAATTGCTATTTAAGTTCCCAGATCTAAACCCAATACCAATAGCTCTTGTATTCTTCTTCAGCCTGTAAGAACAAAAGAGAAAAGGTTAGATATACAGCATTATGAACAGGTCAAGCTGAAGTCAGAGAAGCACTGTGACAGAATTCCTACCTATTAAATCCAAGCATGAAACCTTTCTTATTGCAATGATCTGAACTCCTGAATCTGTATGAATGTAATATGTGCTAGTTTTCATCATGAGGTATTTGTCGCAGGTCACATAAATGTGTCATTAGACAACTGTTACAAATTAAGTGATGGAACAAAAAATCAAGCAGCATGAAGAAAAAATAAAAATGAATTAGAGGTGGAAATCATCAAATTTCAAAAATATGAAAGAATGCTAAAGTCACACAAGCTGTTTTAAGTACTTGAAGCTGAGAAAAGCTTGCTTAGTAATCACTAAAGTTCTAAGCAGGAAAGCAGGAGAATAATCTGAAGAATAAAATAATCG
>NC_048926.1:33529942-33532293 GCF_011077185.1 Oxyura jamaicensis
CCCCCGCCCCGGCCGGCACCCCCCCCCCCCCCCCCGGCGCCGCGCCCCGCCCGCCCCCCCCCCCCCCCCCCCCCCCCCCCCATTTCCATGGAGAAATTTTTAAGCAAAAATGGCACTTAGAGAATTCTGCCAATTAGCAAAGACAAAGATAACTTATAGCACATTTTCACTGACCCAACATGTCTGCTGTCATTTCTACCCTGGAGTGATGTATTGCCAGCTCATTCCAAGTGATGTGCTTTCAGCAGAGTCACTCAGTTCAGACACTCAGTGCATTCAATTCAAAACAATATGCTATACATCAGCAGTACCATGGGATCTTTGCCATTCAAAAAAAAAAAAAGAAAAGGAAAAGGAAAAGGAAAAAACAAACAACCCCCGTTTGGGGTCAGTTTAATGGGGCTCCCTTAACCATATGATAAGACAGTGGAGGCAAGCCACACAACTGAAATTTATAAAACAGCTGTTTCTCAGCAAAAGAGAGGTTGGATTTCAGTCTTCTTGACACTCCAAAAAGTCACTCACAGGCTTTGCTGGTAAGGCAAGTATCAGTGAACTTGGGGAGAAGGGCCTGGGGCTACCCTGGTGGGTCTGCAGTACTGCCACACTGTCCTCTGCTGTCAGCTCCATCAACAGGGCTTACGCCTTTGTGACCTACAGGGAGGTTGACTTTATCATCTCATCTCTCTGTGGACTTTCTTTCTGCTCTACATTGCAGCATCTAAGTGCTCTCACCCCTCTGGGTCAGAGTTATGCAGCTGAGTGAGGTCAGAGCTGGGTCCTTGGTTACCAGGGGTCCTGTCTCAGCAGCAAGCATTACTGTGGGCAAGGGCACCTCACCCAGAACAGAGCATACTGTTTTCTTACCAGTGTCAGTGAACACATATCCATATGTTTGCTTCCAGAAATCCTATCTGGGATCTTCTTCACCAGCTCAGGGGAAGTCAGGGACTTTGAAGCAACTTTGAAAAGACTTTAGGTAAGAAAACATGAAGTGGTAGAAACCAGCCCATTGCACAATGTTCTTACTGAGACAGAACGATGATCCTGGAACTTGAATTCAAGGTTCCAGGAATGCAAAATGAAGGCTTCTCAAAAAAAGCAAAAGCTTTTTTGTTTGGTTGTTTGTTTGTTTGTTTGTTTGTTGTTTTTTTGTTTGTTTTTGCATAGTACAATGTCGTTATTTACCTAACCTGGCAACCAAGATGGTATTAAAAATTCAAATGAGGAATCTGTTTTAAAGAGTTTGAATCTCAAAATGATTAGACACTCAAAAAGATTAGACATAGCAGTGGCTGTATTTTTTTTCTACTGACTCATTTGGCCCTCTCAGCTTACTGTTTCCCAATTGTTTTTTGGTTTTTCTCATTTTCCTCCTTTCCCTTTCCATTTCCCTTTTTCCTTTTTTCTTTATGGCTATAATCTCCCTTTCCATGCATTTTTGTTGTTGCTGTCATTCTGTTCTGTAACAAAATTCACGAGAAACTGAAATAAGTGGAGAGAAGAAAAGCAACCACCTGCTAAAGAGCAACTAACCCAACAATGCATAATGGTCTAAATTTGAATGTGCCAAGAGACTTCAGTGAAGTTTAAGTGCTTCCACAAATTAGAGACAAAGCTGCACAACTTCAGGAGTTTATTTAGGTAATATATTACAACTGTAGTCAGGAAATTAGGCCCTAAAAATTATTCCAGCCCTAAGTCGATGCAAAGACAGCAGGCTAGGCATTGACAATGAACTAAAACTGGTGTCATAATGTAGAAAACAGGCCCAGCATTCAGTATGATCCTAGGAGGGAGCTGCTACCCTTTGTCTAGTGATTCCTCTGTTGTTTTAGTATTAAGTAGGAAGACTTGCATTAAAAAAAAAAAAAAAAAAAAAAAATCCTCTGCACAGCAACCATCAGACTGAGTGCATAAGCGGAGAACATGTGGAATCAAAGGACAGTTTGCTTCCCATGACAGGACTGCTTCACTGAAGTAGATTTAGAAACAGATATATTCACAAAGAAACGTTCACTAACAATTCTGCCTGTAAAGCAACTGGAGTAGACAGCATGGATGGTTACTTGTCACATGGCTTTCTGATTCTGAAGTGGAAGGCACAGCAAAGCTCTTTTGGACAAAACAAACTGAGAAAATGAATTTTCTCAGGCTGAATTTTCTCTTCCATCTCATTGGATATGTCTCAGATAGAGCACCTTAAATGACACAGTTGTGTTTAAGCAGTTCATTTCCACCTGTGCTTTGTTTATTATTGACTTTCTGTAGGTAAGTGTATTTATCTATGATTCAGAAGAAGGCAGCTTCTTTAATTTGGGCTCAGGTTAAAATCCTCTCTCCCCCTTCTC
>NC_048926.1:33532393-33542317 GCF_011077185.1 Oxyura jamaicensis
CCAACCCCCCCCCCCCCCCCCCAGTGAAACAAACAAACAAACAAACAAATGAAAAACTTAAAACCTTTAGATGAGAAAAGAAGAAGAGGAAGAAGAGGCTCAGGAGAGAATTTTGTACTCCACTTTATGAGAGTGAGAGACAGACAGAAAAAATCCCTTTATGACCTCTTCTTCAAGAGCACAGTGCACTAGTAAAGCATTAAATAACAGCTCAATAGGTTTTCATCAATGCAGCAAAATAATTATCTGAGAAAAGTTATACAACCTCTAACAAACAAGGTCAAAGGTCAAGATATTTTTATACCAGTCTGTAGGATTCCCTCTGCATAAAGTAACCTCTTGGATAGAAAAACAAAAACAAAACAAAATAAAATCAGAATCTTCACAATGCTGGAAACAAATTACCTACTATTTTAGCACCAATTAAGATTCCTCCATGCGGAGTCTAATAGAGAAATTCATTATACAGTCCCACTTTTATTCTATTTGTCTGTAACAGACATAACCATAACTCTACCCTGAAAAAGCAAACTGCATCTTTATTTCAGAAGCCAATTCAAAGGTGCTGCTTTTTGTTCTTTAGTTGAAACAAAATACCATGGGCTATTCCAATCTGTTCCACTGGCTTGTCTTTTCTCTTTTTCCTGGAATGTGTAATTACCTCACTTTAACAGAAGAGATACCAGGACACTGTAAATCAAACCCACAGGTTGAGATCCAGTTAGCAGCCAAAGTTCTAGATATGAATAAAGATTTGAACACCATGTCCTTGGAACAGTAGCTTTGAGTTTCAATTATTAACCCATCACAGGTACAGGTAAATAGATCATTACTGTCCATAACCAATCACCATCACATGAAAACTGCAAATTGCAAATACTTCCTATCTGACGACAGCTGCTTACCTGTCTCTACATATTACACCTTCAGGGCAGACATGGGAACAAAACAAGCACAACTGCCTATTTCTTTGGAGTTTTCTCAGCTGAAGAGGTTTTGTTTTCCTCATGGTGAGATTCTGCTGTTTCTGATACTAATCAGTGGGATGTGCTCTGGTCCCACATAGCCCAGAGACCTGCTGGTGTTAGACGCACCTTTGTTCCACTGTGCTATATGGGGCAGGGCACAACGGGATCCCTGTTGACACTGGTAAACAGCACTGCTGATGGCTGATGGCAAGCAAAATGCAGCTTATGGTCGAGTCCAATTTTGTTTCTCCAAGATGAGATGAAGTCTGTGTTGCAATAGAATCAAGTGGCCTGGACATTGTAATTGCAAAGCAGAAGCTATTGTCCTTTGTTTCTTGTCCTATTTAAGAAAAAGTACATATAATATAGATTCCAGGTGCTAAACTATCATCATATAATAGATATATATATTTGAATTGCCACAATGTGTTAAAATGCAGTGCTTTTATGCAGTGGAGGAAATAATTTTGTGACAAGATGATATGCAGAATAGCTTTCACAATATGGAAATATATGCTTATAGTGGTGAAAAGGAAACTTTTTGGACAGCTCATGAAAGCAAACACTTTGAAGGTGCTTGGAGTCTAGAAAAATTATTTGGGATTTATAAAAAGTGAATGTGTGAGGGCCATTTGATCTTAAAATATTTTGAGAGCTAACAAACTCACCCTTTTTGTGCTTGAATGAATGAGATCTTGTAATTTGCATTATATGGCTCTATGTTTCTAAATATTGCTTCCAACAGCAATCAGAGGAGGGGTAATACAAGTAAAATGGTACAAATATGTCATACACCTCTGACACAAAAACCCAGTTCAGGATACATTTCTTAGCATGGTACATAACTGAAGTAAAAACACAAAGAGTAACCCATGGTTTTGTGACCACAGAGAAACAACAGGAATAAAAATGAAAATATCTCCTCTTCCTGTGATGTCTCCATCAAATAAGTGAAGTGTAAGATACAACATCAGAAACTGCTGATCACAAAGGCACCAGTCTAGTGAAGGTTTTTCCCGTTCACTGGATCTTCCCCAAAATTCTGTTAGCAGTGTCCCAGTCATACCTTCTCAGCTAATCAGGGCAAAGTGACACACGGTGGTAAGAAGCCTTGAAAAATGATTGCTGCCATGCTCAGCAGCTGTTGAAAAGCTGTTGAAAAGCAGAGGAGAGAAGGGAAGGATAAGAAAGCCAACATTTGCATTGAGCTAGCAAAGCGTAATGCAGTGGCTGGCTGCTGGCAATATGTAATGCCCCCTGAGAAACATTCCTGATTGCACACACTGGCTACCTGAAATCTCCCAGCTCATTCTGATTAGAAAAGTGATTCAGAAGTGAGAATAACTGCTTACCCCCCCAGCTATCACCACGCATGTCTGCCATTATCATCTATGAAATACTGACACTCATCAGACTGCTGAACTGATGGTCTGGGTTGGAAGTGAAACCCAGCACGTGGTGGGGTTTAATCCAAGTGCCATGCCAGGAGCATCCACTCACCCAAGAGCAGACCAGTGCCCTTCCTTCCCCAGGAAACGTGCAGCATTTCGTGCTTTAGTAGCACTGACTTCTGCACTACCTTCACATGCTCTGCAAAAAAACACAGCTGCTCACTTCCTCTGTTGGAACCCTCTTCACTACCTCCAATTTTTGAATAGAATTGAAGGTATTGATTTCAGACCACAGAGCTCTAGTTAAAACTCAAAACCTGTGCTTTACTGGGTTTCCAGTTGCTCCTCCCTGCAGCACTGCAGCTTTATTGAACATGGGAGATAAGCGAATACTCCTTCTGGGAATAAGTTCCACAGTCTAATTTTTCATGTGAACATCATTCTCTGCGTAGCTCCTGAATAGGTTAGAATTGCTGATGGACTCTGTATAACTGGTACTAACTATGGGCCTATGTCCTATTTAAAGAGAAGGTGACTGATCTTTGGCAAAGAACCAGGAATACTATTTCCTGGATACCATTTAAGGTTCATCATAATGGCTCAATACATTAAGCTGAGGACTGATTTGTGAAACTGCAGAGGCCAGGGAGTGACTTGAATAGCCAGACTCTGCATGATAAAGAGATATATGTTTTGATGGCATTTCCTAAATGCCATTTAATATTTCCTTCCTAAAACATGTGCAAAGATAAAAGGATTCATTTTGTTACAGCTATAAAACATGGAAGCCTCTATGCTGAGGACAGGATTAAAGCACATACTTGCCCCATTGAGTGTGGTTTTGTACAGGAAAGAATGCACGAGCTTTACCTGAGTCACAGCCCAGTTCCTCACTATTTGCAGCCAGCCCATCACATGCAAGCACATTCATTGTCCTTCCTATGAAATATGTTAGACTTGCTCCTCAACTGAATGCCATTTCCCTTTATCAAGATAATATTAAGAAATCTGATGGTTAAAAGTTTCTAAAAAACTCAACAATTTTGATTGCTAACAACGAAAATCCGGTATTGTTAAAATTTCAAGTATATATGTTTTTGTCTGAATTTCCATGCATTAACACTTCATTTTGGATCAGGAGTTAACCTAAACTGAACTCCTTAGTGACCATACCAATTCATCTCATGTAGTGGATCACCCAAACTGGACACCTTCTGCAGGAGAATAAGCCTGAAGCTGTGTCACAGTAAAATAATTAATGAAATTCAGCAACTATAGGGCATTCAGCTAAAGGAGACAGCTGACAATCATTCTGAAATAGCTACATGGAAAAATAAAATGAATATCTGGTCTTCAGGAATGACAGTTCCACACTATAAATTCATTATTTGGAAACATACAACTTCTAAATGCAGTCTCCAGTTTACCTCTGGTTGGAGTGCCTTGCCAGCTCTTCTGGAATAATCAAGTCATAACTTGACAGCATTGTGGCAGGTAGATTTCAGCCAAGTCAAGCCATTATAAATAATTACAACTGGTAACTTTGCCTGTACACAATTGTTTGACTTTCTCAGGATGATACTTCTGTCATAACTGAAATAAAATCCTTAATTTCATCATGGTGTCTTGAATAACAGGCAATACTTAACATATGCCAAAATTCTTATAGCAATTTACACCCTATTTGTTCCAGATGCATAAAAGTAGTTAGTAACATTTTGATTATTTATTTTTTTTCTATCAGGATATCTGAACTAGTTTCTTTATAAAGTTCATGAATTTATATTTTTAATGGGTTTAAGCATGTAGCTGGACTTAAGAACTTTGGCTTAAAAATACATACTGGGATGCAACAGGGACACTAGCTCCTGACCCTTGAAGGCCAAGGAGCTGTGATGCCACCCATTGGACTGATAGTTCCTTAAAGCATTTGGACAGTTTGTCAATAACTTCTCCACAACAGTAGTTCCAGAGGATGCATGCAGCATGATTTCTAGAAGCTTTTATTGAGCAGATGGTGAGGGGTATGTTACTTCTAGTTGGTTTGGCTACAAAATTAAATTTGTGCTTTACAAAGCAGATCCAACCTGCTTGATTTAATCACTAATGCAAAGATAGCTGCTTACTATAGTTGCCTTAATTCTAGTTACAGGTTTTATCTGCTAAAGTAGTAATTATAGTTCTTTGGAATAAAACAAGGAGGGAAAAAATAATTACACAGATGGAGAAGGAAGTTTTTCCAGTTGAAATTCATATTACTTTTCCCACATCATTTAGTTTAGAAGCATAAAGTATAGAAGAATAGAAGAAGTATAAAAGAAGAATAAAGAATAAAGTATAGAAGAATAAAGTATAAATTACAAACACTACTTCTCTCTAGAACTAAGCTTGGCTTTAAACATTACCCAAATTTCTAATTATCTGCTTCTTGTTTTCATCTAGCTCCATAGCTGCAGTTTTTCTGGGGGGTAACTGCATTTTGCAAAAGACACCTCCTTTTGTTCTATTTTGCTAGTGTCCTTGCTTGAATTTAACCATACTTTAGGGATCCAAATGCATAAATCTGACTCTCTGCTGTGTGTGGAAGAATAAGTTTGCTGTTTAGGCAAACCAGAAATGAGATTACTTAGCAGATCTCCTCACTGATTCTTAAGTGATACAATATGATTTCCCTAGATGACCTGATGTTGGCAGAAATACCTAGGCAGGAAATTTCTTTTCGGTTCAGTAGAAACCCTGCATATGACAACGTATGTGGTGTCTCACCACCACTTTCACACACTTTCACCCTACCTTTGTGGGAGCCACAAAATTTTGTTGACAAGGATTCTGTCTTTTCAAGTTTCCATCTCTCTCCTGCCAAAAATATTCCTCTAATTAAATAATGCCAGACAGTGTACACAAGCAAATGATTACCCACGTAATTTTGGTGCAAGCATGTTTAAGACCACTTCCACACTGGTAAGGAAGCCAGATTTAATCATGACTGCTTAAATATGAGAAATGGGGGGTTGAGAATTGTTCTTGGCCAACAAACCATAAAATTTTACTGTGTGGCCAGCTTTTCTGGGCCAGGTCTTCTGCCTAGCTTAAGTTTTAATAAAAGAAACAACATTGATACCAAAATGGAGAGCCATACCCTTGTATCCAACCCTCCTTCCCTGCTCGGATCCTCCCTTAGCAGATGAAGGTTACATCACCCATAATTTTGAGAATTCAATGCACTGAAGACACAGTCTCAATGACAGACTTATCTGTCTTTGGGGTCTGAATTCAATTAACAATGAGGATGTGTGACTTCCCAAAGATTCAAGAGCAAATGAAATAAGGAAGATAAGCTTGGCCCTCCAGTTCAAGGCCATTTTGTGTTCCGTTGGTTCTTGTTTCTCCAAAGTTGTCATTCTCACCTGGCCTTATCAATTCACCCAGCAGCTAGCCATTGCAGGCTACCTAACCTTTAAGCTACAGAAATGTTCCTGGGACTTTGATAGTTAATCCCGTGGCAAGAAGTGAATCAAATAAATCTTTCCTCTTGGTGATTAAAGAAAGAGTCCCATGTGTAAGTAAAGTCAGGCCCAAGGCTAATGCAACAGTATCTGAAACCAAAGAGGGAACCACAAGCCTCAGGCCATTTTATCATCGCAGCTACCCAGGTGTGAATTTGAAAGGTCTCTGATGTAGATTAATAGGTATCACAGGTATGTAAATGATTACTAAGTTTGGCACGCTATAGGAATTACTTGGTTTTAGATCTTAAAATATCCTAAAGTGTAATTTTACAAAACACACAAAAAACTTAGTTCCCTTCAAAACTGTGTTCTTTAAAAACAAACAAACAAAGTAAGTTAATTAGAAGGGAAAACTCATAAATATTTTTAAATTAATATCAAAGATGAAAGCTTACTTGGAAAAATTCTTGCTTCAGATGTCACTGCATGTAAAGCCACAGAAAGAACCAAAGCGCCATCCTGCCTTCTCATTTTTCCTAGGCTACCCTGATGTGATTATGTAGCTCGTAGAAGGTAGCCTGGTTTGTCCAAGCACATGTGTTATTACTTGCTTCTCTTCTTGCTGTAACTACAGGTACTTTACAAGGTACTTTACCATTCAACAGCACATGCTTTTAAAAACATCTGTCTGGAATCATAAATGGGCAATTCAACTACATTTTACCACCCATAACAGTAAGCTAAATGCATGCTGTCTTTTGTCTGAGTGTTTGTGTGGTATCCATTAGTGTTAATGTAGGAATTTTTCCAGCATGGGCAATGCCCAGGCTTTGGGGCACAACCCCATCACTCCTCTAAACCTACACAAAAAAAAGGTCCTTGGTGCATTTATGGCAGGTCCCCAAAACAAAAACTCTCTCCATAAAATGCTATTGAATTACTCTCATTCTGCAAAGCACCATTCCCCTCCCCACAGCACTACATAAGAAAACAAATCACCAGAACAGCCCAGCCAAGATGTTACAGAAAGGTTTCTGTGTTTCCCTCGGAATGTAGCTAAAAGTTGTTTATACATATATATGCATAGACAAACGCACATAGGTTTTATGTATTTCTTGTTCTACCCACTTTCCTGGTGCAAGTTAATGGGTATGAGAACAATGTCAATACGCGCCACTTTGAGAACAATCTTTTATGCAACCCTGATTAAAATTTAACTGGCCTGCTTCACTATTCAGTATGTGCAGCCCTTTCAGCAGGATCTGATAAAGATCAGTTTTGCTGAAACTTGTTTTCAAAGTACTTACAAAAACAGCTTCCCTGCCACTGGCACTTGGAGCAAAACGGAATCACCGAACAAACTCTGTAAATTCAGCTGCTGTTGAAAATGAAGAATAGAAGTGGTCTGGGCATGCTTAATATAGTTTTATATGTACAGTAAATAAAAAAATAATAATAAAAAAAAATTAAAAAAGGCTAAAAAGAGGCTGAAGGATTTGTGGTACAATGTCAGTCACTCTTCTTGCTTTAGTTGTATTGTAGCACTAGTCCTCCTTCCAGTCTTGTAGACAACTGCTTTGCTAGCTTGTCAGCTGTGAATAGCTGTCCACTAGTGATGAATGCCTGAAGCAGGATGCATGTGTGACTGACAAACCCTACTCAGCTCCATGTTGGCATAATTGCCTCTTATCACCAAGAAAATTTGTCCCTCCAAGCTGAACAGCCCCTGCCCTTGCAGATGGGGGACTGGCATAGGAGGGAAATGGACTGCAGAATCTTCATTTAAATTGTGGAAAAACATAGGATCAACCTTCAGCACTGTTCAATTTATTACGTTTAAACACACACTCCTCTCACAAACTGATGGGAAAATTTGAATTTCTATAGAAAGCTGGTACGTGATAATATTCTGGAAGTGGTGTATGTGTAAGCAAGCCTCAAAGACAGCCCATGCATCTTTTGATAACAGGCTGTCATTTCTGTAAGGAACAGCTTACTGGTCAAAAGAGTTCATATATACATCAGCTTACTCTGCTGGGAGTTCTATCTATGAGCTTCAATCAGCAACAGCCAAGACTGCAGTCCTTAGAGGCCAGGTACCTAAGATAAAGCAAGCCTACAGCAAATAAGCCCCAGTATAAGTTGCATATTTAGGAATCAGTCTGCTTATTTAATTTTAGCACCAAGCCACAAAAGCCAGATGCCTTGAGCTGTTTATAAATCTGATTTGTCCTCGAAGATAAGTATTTAGGAGATATTACTCTGTCCAGGAGCTTAATACTTTCAAACTTGCATATTTTAGATCCTTGAGATCCACAAACTCTTGAAACGTTATCAAAGTAGGATGTGGCATTTGGGTGCACAGACCCTGTTAATAAATAACAGAAGAATCTGCGATCACCTCCAGCACAGCATTTTGAAACTAAAGCCAGAAATCCAGGGGACTTTATGGAATTTTCTTACTTTTCATGGCACCTTGCTTGCCTGTGTATTCCTCAGGACTACCAGAAAACCTTTTTATGGATGCGCAGACCAAAAGTACTTATGTGTATGTAAATACAGCTTACAAGAGGAGTGCAAAACCTGGGAAAATGCATAGTACAAGAAGACAATAACTCATGCCTTTTTTCATGACTTTCTTGTTGTTGTTGTCATTGTTGAAAAAAGCTTCATATGTAGATTACTGAATGGCTATCAATAAGCCAGCAGAAATTGTATCTTTATTGGTTTTCACAGCAGAGATTAAGAACACCAGATCTTAGCTTCTCACAGAGATAGCATATAGTGATTTCTCCACTACCTTAAATTCTTATGGGAAAGCTAAAAATGCCAAATAATTTTGCAAAGGCTAGAGCAACTTTTAGAAAGTGACAGGCATAGATGACTTTTTACCCTCTCTGAAAATAAGTTCTGTTGAGGATATGTTTTTGGAGGTATATTTTTTTGCAGGTCTATATTCCCATGGGCATGTTTTTGGAGGAGTATTTTTACTTCAACATAATAGCATTCATTTTGTGAAGGCCAATATGAAATTTTATGAATTTAATGCACATTTTTTGAAGTTTATGGCCTTCATCAAAGATTAATAATGTTAAAAAGAAAGCTGGAGTAGGGTAACTGCTATCATTACTTGTATGTTTCTTTGCTTGGGGATGCATTAGTGTAGACACTTTAAATACACTACACATTAAAGTAACTTTCTCCTGATTGAACAACTCCCATTAGGCTGCCGATCAGAGCTGAACAAAAACCACAGACTCCAGTGGCTGTTAATTTTGGATTGCTTGAGTTTGTTTAAATCTATGCATCCAGCACAGCTTGAGACTTGAATCTCTAGTGCTATCTAGTGGCTACTATAGAAAATGATTAATGTATACAAATACAGCTACACAAATCTCAGCATCTATGGGCAAATATTCCCTTTTCCACATCTACCCTGATTTCAAGGTGTAGATGCAGGCTGGGTACTAAAGACAAACACAGGTTTGTCTCGCAAAGTTTCAGCACACCCAAGTTCCCTAACTAAGCACTTAAGTCAAAACCAACAGCTGACTGCATAAACATCTTTTTGTCTTGAAATGCCCAAGTAGAAACACTGAGGCAGACAGTGTTATCTTGATTGCTGGTGGCTATCCCCAAACCTGCTTATGTTTAAATTGGTGAGCATTTCTCCTGTTCAATTTCAATTCACTTTTGAAATTGAAGTAAAAAATTACTAAGGTAATTCAAGCCAGCATTCACTCTAGAGAAAATTAAACATGTAGTCATGGGCTTCCAAATACCTTTGTCTCCTTGCTGCCTGGGATTTTTCTTGGTTCATCTTCTACTTGACATTGAGAATGAAACCAATCTACTTCAGAATGGTTGCAACTTTGGGGCTTGCTTAAATAGCTTTGCTAGTCTGGCCAACAAATTTAAGGTTTAAGCTCAAATATGGCTGCCAGTAATACATACAGGTGTATACATATATATATATATATATATATATGTATGTATGTATATGTATATACATATACATATACGTATATATATACATATATATATACATACATATGTACATACATATATATGTACATATCTATATATGTATATATACGTATATATATACATATATGT
>NC_048926.1:33542417-33587004 GCF_011077185.1 Oxyura jamaicensis
TATGTATATATACGTATATATATACATATATGTACATATATGTGTATATATATACGTATATATATATGTATATACATATACATACATATAAATGATCAAAATACCAGCTGAGTAAAAATAAGTTCTGTTCCTTTATGTAAAAGGAACAGTCTCATGAAAAGATCTTTGACATGGGCCTGAATAATAATAACAATAATAATAATAATAAAACAATGAGGAAGTCTGAGGTGTTTTCATACTTCATGGGGTGCTCTTACTCCCACTAGTATCTTACTCCCATCAGTATCCTCAGACCCAAACTCTTCTTAATTCCAGATAGGATTGCATTTCCCTAAAAGTGAAAACTGTCCTCCGTACTGGGCTTATAGAAAAGATGTACATTATAAAAAAGTACATTGGACACGATATCAACCACAACTTAATTAAGAAGAAACATAAAATCTCTATGCTGCAATTTTACCTGACATGAAAATGTAGCAAATATTCCTTCCTTTGAAAATCCTTTGGGACTTATGGATTAAAAATGGTGTATTTGGTATACATGGCAAGGTTTGGTAGCAGGGGGGCTGCAGGTGAGGCCTCTGTGAGAAGTCCAGAAGCTGCCCCAGGTTAGATAAGGGCCAGTTGCAGCCAGCTCCAAAGGGACCCACTGCTGTCCAAAGCTGGGCCAATATGCAATGTTGTTTGTGCCTCTGTGAGAACAGATTTAAGGAAGAGAAAAAACTGCTACACAACAGGAGCTGGGAGAGAGGAGTGAGACCCAACCCTGCATATAACCAGGTCAGTGCAGCAGGAGGGCAGGAGGTGCTCCAGGCAGGCAGCAGCAGTTCCCCTGCGGCCTGTGCAGAGGCCCCTGGTGGAGCAGGCTGTCCCCCTGCAGCCCATGGGTCCCACATGGAGCAGATCTCCACTCTGCAGCCCGTGGAGGAGCCCACGTGGAGCAGGTGGATGTGGCCTGGAGGAGGCTGCGGCCCATGGAGAGCCCCCGCAGGAGCAGGCCCCGGGCCGGAGCTGAACCCCTTGGGAGGAGCCCACGCAGGAGCAGGGGTCTGGGGGGAGCTGCTGCCCGTGGGGGACCCGTACTGGAGCAGTTTGCTCCTGGGGGAGGAACCCCGTGGTACGGAGCCGTGTGGGAGCAGGTCTTGAGAGCTGCTACCTGTGGGCAGCCCCTGCAGGCTCAGTTCAGGAAGGACGGCATCCGTGGGAGGTACCCCACGGGGAGCTGGGGCAGGGAGGGACCGTGAGGGAGCGGTGGAGATGAAGCGACAGGGACTGACTGCAGCCCCCAGTTCCCTGCGCTGCTCAGAGGGAGGAGGTAGAAGAAGGTGCATAGGGAGGAAGGTGGTTTTAGTTTGATTCTCAGTGCTCTAGCTTGTCAATAATAGTTAATAAATTACATTAATCTGTCTGTTTCGCCCATGACAGTTAATGGTGAGTGATCTCCCCATCCTTATCTCAACACTTGAGCGCTTTTCATCATATTTTCTCATCCTATATCTTTAAGGAGGGGGAATGAGAGAATGGTTGTGGTGGAGCTCAGCTGCCCAGCTGGGTAAAACCACCACCACAGATGGTTAGCGTACCTGTTCTAAGTTTTTGTATGTGAAGAAAAAAATAAAAAGGATATATCTGCATCCTAATAATTAACACTTGCACAGTACTATTCCCCAAACCTAACACCATATGTGTATATATATATATATCTTTATGTGTATATACCTATGTATTTATATATATATATACATTATATGTATACATATGTGCATAAACACACACACACTAACAGAAACATACACAAAGCCTTTGACAACTTCCCCTTACACATTACAAAGCCTCCTTCCCTCCCCCTCCAGTAAAAAAGAAATGGGGGAAAAGAGGTATGAAGTGCAGACAGAAATTATGTGGTTGCTGGCAAAAGCTGTGAATAGTCTGATTTTTTATGTTGGAAACAAAAGGACAGCAGGTGATGACAGCCAGTAAACTTCTAATGAGTTATTTCTACTACATGTAAATATTCAATAGATCTGCATTTAAAGACAAAGTTCCAGTTCTATTTTTATTTCCAGCTCTGGCACCTAGGAAAAGTAGAAAGTCTTTTCTCAGAGGGCAGGTATAGTCAGTTGTAGTTAAGCACTAACAAAAGCCAAGTTGTTACTTGGAGATAAGGCACAGATTGAAATAAAAATATACTTAGTTGAAACAGGAAGTTCAGCTCAGTCCAGGAGGTTCCCACCTTGTCTGGAACAATTCACTATCCTGGCCAGGAGGGATTTACACGTAATGGAAAGGCTTTGTTAGTCAGGTACAAAACTTAACACAAAGGCAATTACTGCTGTCATTCATTGTTGTGAACACCTCTGTAAAATCTCCACAGGAGACTGTGTCCACAAACTTTTTTCTGAACTAATTAATGCAGATGATGCTGTTACATACTTGATTAGAACAAGTTCTGACTCTATTAACAAGAAATTTGAGAAGATTGCTACTTACAAAAGTGTAAGTATATGATAGAACTAGAGAGATAAGATAAAGGTGGAACAAATGCAGGTTCTCTGCATAATCTTTAAATTGCAGCCAAAATGCTCAAGGCTAGACCTTCAAGCAAAACCAACACACACAAAACAAAGAAACTAACAAAACCAACCAACCAACCAACCAAACAAACAACAAAAAAAAAAAACACAACAACCATCAGAAACAACAAAACCAACCAATCAACCAACTTTCTAAGACTGCATTTGAAGGTTGTCAGATCTATGGCACACACCTGTATGCCAACGAAAAATAACCGAGTATGCAGGGGTCCCACCATGCAGTGCTGTGGAGCATGCTGTCCTTGGGATGGGTTTCTAATCACCACAAAGCTCAGAGAGGAGGTCTGGCAGAACAGTACCAGAGTTTTGTCTGCTTGGGTCCTAAAATGCTCAATTTCTCATACAGACAGAAATGGCAGTTTTCTTCTGAAATGCTGCTGGACCTTATTTTCCATTATAGCATGACTTGCAAGAGAGGTTGTGGAGCCTATGCACACTCATTAAAGAATTTATCCAGGATACAGAAGTTCAAGCAGTGAACTATACAGTTATATGCAAAAAGGAGAAGCTGCAGTAGTAGTTGTTTTTATCCAGCATTTAAAATCACCATGAAATTACACTAATGTACTACGTTAAATGTGTCACTTGTCTAATTTCAGTCCTAAACTACTGAAAATGAAGTCTCTGATCCAGATGCTTTGGATTTGCTTGTATTCCTGAGGAGAATTTTAGCATTAAGAGCAACACTTTCCTCTGCTACTTGTTTTCGTATGTACCCTGCAAAGACATTAAAAATGACTTATCTGAAACAATGATCAATTCATTTTTTCATTAAGAAAACATCAGAAGAATAGCACCTTATTAGGTCTTTGCAGGCACTTTACACTTGGGATAAACTACAAGATCTGGAGAAAGAGTTGGTGTGGAGTTAATATAAAAGCTTGACAAAAAAAAAAGAACACTATCATCATTAACCATCTTATGATCTTGGTGATGGTAACAAAGGTCAATGCTCATCCCATGAGGCAATCTTTACTGTCAGCTCTCCTTGGTAATTCCTATCATAAATAGGACTTGCCAGTTAACGCTTGCTGCTTTAATCATTAGGATGGTACTGATATTGATATAACTGATCTGCAACACTCACTTTTCTACTTCCATCA
Source organism: Oxyura jamaicensis (assembly GCF_011077185.1). Lineage (NCBI taxonomy): Eukaryota > Metazoa > Chordata > Aves > Anseriformes > Anatidae > Oxyura > Oxyura jamaicensis. The sequence goes on from NC_048926.1 coordinate 33,546,115, forward strand.
GACATATTTTCATATTCACATTCACAGTGTAAAAACATTTGTTTTCAAGCCAAACTGAAATATATATGGCTACGTCAGTTTCAGTCAAAGACTCTTGCAAAACAACTAGAGAGTAACTCATCTCTTCTTTACTCAAGATGCTGCTCCCATTGTTTTTTTTAATCATGTAAATACTTTTAAGTGTTGGATGTGGTGGCTACAGTAACCCTGTAATGAGAAGGTATTTCAAAGTCTGCAAATACTTTTAATGAGCCCCAGCCTAAATACTCATGCAAAGTGCACAATGGGAAACTTTTACAGGGTCTTTCATACATTGTGGTGACCAAGCTGCACACAGTACTCGAGGTGAGGCTGTGCAGAGCACAGCAGGACAATCCCTTCCCTCAACCAGCTAGCAATGCTGTGCCTGATGCTGTGCCTGATGCACCCCAGGGTACGGCTGGCACTACTGGCTGCCAGGGCACACTGTTGGCTCAAGTTCAACTTTCTGTTGACCAAAACCCCCAGATCCTTTTTTGTGGGCTGCTCTCCACTCTCTCATTCCATAGTCTGTACATAGAGCCAGGATTGCCATATTCCAGGTTGTTCGGAATATGACACTTCCTCTCATTAAATTTCACATGGTTATGATTGCCCAGCCCTCTGATTTGTCAAGATCACTCAAGGTAGTCAACTGCTCCTCCTAGTCTAGTATCATCTGCATTCGAGTCCTGCATCCCAAACATTTATAAAAACATTGAAGAGATCTCATCCTAAAATGGAAGTCTGAAGACCCCCGCCAGTGACTGGCTGCCAGCCTGATGTAACCACATTTACAATAACACATTGAGCCTGACCCATCAGCCATCTGTTCACCCACTGTATAATGTATTTGTCTAGCTATATGCTGGACATTTTGTCCAGAATGGTACTGTGAGAAAGAGTAACAAAATCCAAATCGCTGAAATAAAAAAATAAAAATAAAAATGCATGTACTGTTTTCCCTTGGTCAGCTAGGTGGGTAACCTTATTGCAAAAAGAAACTAAGTTCATTAAGCAGGACTTTCCCCTCGTGAACTCATGTTGGCTATGACCAATGACTGCATTGTCTGTCAAGTTGTTTTTCATTCACTCTCAGAATAATCTCCATAATTTTACCAGGCACTAAAATGAGACTGACAGGCCTGTAATTACTAGCGTCTTTCTTCTTACTTTTCTTGAAAACTGGGACAACATTTGCTGGCTTCCAGTTGACTGGGACCTCTTCAGATTCCCAGGATTGTTGAAAAATAATTGAGAGCTACACTTAATGAAGTGTAGTCAAATTGCCAAGGGCTGGAATACCAGAAGACATGAAAAAGTGCTGACAACTTTGAAGCTTTCCATCTTAAAAACCTTTCATTTGTATATCTATGGGTAAAATGGATATGAACATCTAACAGCAGGCACTTAAAATATCCAGTATAGCACTCTCAGCTAAGAACACAGATGGTATGTTCATAGGTGATCCAAATACTACCTGGACATAATCACAAAAAAAGAAAGATAAAATTAAATATTTACTCTACCTATCCGAAGACCAAAAAAATGAAGAGACCACAAAGTAATTAGACGAACTTTTTTTTTTTTTCTGAGTCAAGTGAAAACCTGCTTATCTCAGTTTTTAAAACTGATTTGCTACTGCAAATTAATTAAAAAAATCTCAAGTTAAAAATTAATAAAAACAAAACAGTTTGAATAATTGTAGTATCTTGAACAGCTTTTAGGATCAGTAGCTTATCCAAGGTTATTTTCCTCTTCTTTACAATGAAATAAGAGAAGCAACATCTGTTTTTATCTACCCATTTAAAATAATAATTTTTGCTTGAAGAAACTTCAATAACTTTGAGGGAGATTTTGCCATAAGAAAATTAAAACTTATGGCAAAAAAATAAGAAGCTCAATCTACTTAGTATATCTACTAATGGAATATGATTCCTGCTCTCCAGCATTCAAAATGTGTCAGTCTAACCTGCCAATGTCAGCATTTTCTTGAATATCAGCTGCATAAGTTTGCAAGCTAACATAAAACCCTACAACAATGGCTATGAACTAAAATGCACGAAAGTCAAGATCTATGCAGCTGTTGTGGAAGAGGCATGGTCTCCAATTCTGAAAGAAATAAAAACAATTTTATATATATACTGCAGGTGTTGAATGTGCTGAGGACAACAGTGTTCACAGTTTCAATAGCATCTGCAAGAAAGTACAAATTTTTATCTATTCTTAGCAGTTTCAAATGGTGCCTGAAACCAAAGTGCTCCCTACACATGAATATTTTAGATGCTTCAAAGGATTTATTTTTCAAAAGCAAGAAAAGAGATGGGGAGGTGGGGGAGAAGGTGAGACCACAACCAGACTTTTCTAATGTCACTGCCAGTTTGAGACAAGACGTGCCTTGCAAAACAATATTAAAAACAGTGAGCTCCTCCATGTTATTTGCAAGTCTCTGTCACTAAAACAAAGCCTCTTTTTGCCACTGAAGAACAAAGAACACCTTTTTATCTTTTCTTTCATTTTTTTTTCTTTTTTTTTTTCTCGGGGGGAACAGGCAAGTGTAGTGGGTATAAGTGGCAAGGTTGGCAAGGTTTTGATAGCAGGGAGCTGCATGTGTGGCTTCTGTGTGAAGAGTCCACAGGCTGCCCCAGGTTAGATAAGGGCCAGCTCCAGATGGCTCCAAAGGGACCCACCACTGCCCAGAGCTGGGCCAGCAAGCAATGCTGTTTGTGCCTCTGTGAGAACAGATTTAAGAAAGGGAAGGGAAAAAGGTAAAGGGAAACAGATTTAAGAAAGGGAAAAAGCAAACAAACTGCTGCACAACAGGAGCTGGGAGAGAGGAGTGAGACCCAGCCCTGCATATAACCAGGTCAGTGCAGCCGGAGGTGCTCCAGGCAGGCAGCAGCAGTTCCCCTGCGGCCTGTGCAGAGGCCCCTGGTGGAGCAGGCTGTCCCCCTGCAGCCCATGGGTCCCACACGGAGCAGATCTCCACTCTGCAGCCCGTGGAGGAGCCCCCGGTGGAGCAGGTGGATGTGGCCTGGAGGAGGCTGCGGCCCATGGAGAGCCCCCGCAGGAGCAGGCCCCGGGCCGGAGCTGCAGCCCGTGGAGAGGAGCCCACGCAGGAAGGAGCAGGGGTCTGGGGGGAGCTGCTGCCCGTGGGGGACCCGTGCTGGAGCAGTTTGCTCCTGGGGGATGGACCCCGTGGTACGGAGCCGTGTGGGAGCAGGTCTTGAAGAGCTGCTGCCTGTGGGCAGCCCCCGCAGGCTCAGTTCGGGAAGGACGGCATCCGTGGGAGGGACCCCACGGGGAGCAGGGGCAGGGAGGAACCTTGAGGGAGCAGCAGAGATGAAGTGACAGGGTCTGACCGCAGCCCCCATTCCCTGTTCCCCTGCACCACTTGGGGGGAGGGGGTGGAAGAGGGTGGATGGGGAGAGGTATGTTTAGTTTGTTTTCCTTTATTTTTGCTTCTCTAGCTTGTTATAATAAGTAATGAATGTCTCCAATTCTCCTTAGGCTGGGTGTTTTACCTGTTATAATAATCACTGAGTGATCTCCCTGTCCTTATCTCAACCTTTTTAGTCTCAAGCACGTTGAGCCCTTTCCATCACATTTTATCCCCCTTTCCCTATGAGAAGGGGGAGTGAGAGAGTGGTTGTGGTGGTACTTGGCTGTCCAGCTGGGTAAAACCACCACAGCAAGTCTGAGTCTATAGAACATATACAATTTTCTGCCTATTCTCTCAACTTGCAATTAACATTTCCATTGCTTCCACAAACCTAACCCAGAAATACAGTCCAGCAGGGGAATGGGAAAGCAGCCATGCCAATGATATCCGGTCACTGTGCATTTCCATGAGCCAGCTGTCCTTTGTCCAGATCACAATTACAAAATGTGACAGTCTCTTTCATTAAAACCACTCTAAGATCACTGGGAGTGAATAGGTTAGACCTAAGATAAAAGAAAAGAATATGTATATGAACAAACAATGGGCTTGAGCCCTTAGGATGCCAAGCCTTTTAGCTCCTATTCTGTCAAGTCCCAAAGGTAACACGGTCACATGAACTAAAAGCTAACATAACCAAAAGTAGAATTTAGTAGAACAGTGCCAGTACCTAGCATCTTGCAGAACTAACCCCTGTGATAGAAAGTTGCACCGAATACCAAATGATTGTACTGGGTCTGGCTGGGATGTTAACTTTCCCTGCAGCAGCCCATACAGTGCTGCGCTCTGCACTTGTAGCTAGAACAGCAGTGGTATCACACCGGTGTTGTGTCTGCTGCTGAGCAGTGCTGGCACAGCACCAGGACTCTCTCTAACCCTCCTAGGGTGTGGGCAAAAAAAAGTGAGAAAGAAACATCACCAGGGCAGCTGACCTAAACCAACCAAAAGGATATTCCATACCATATGATGATATGATACTCAGCAATAAAAGGTGGAAAAAGGAAGAAGAGGGAAGGGGTGGGCTCTTGTTGCGAAAACGTCTGTCCTCCTCCTGAACACCGGCTACGTGCGTTGAGGCCCTGCTTCAAGGACGTGGTCAAGCATCACTCATTTGTGAGAAGTAGAGTAATTTCTTTCCTCTGCACTTCCACATAGACTTTACTTTTTTTTTTTTTTCCCTTTCCCCCTCCCTTTTCCCCTTTCCCTTTTTTCCCTTTAGTTAAATTATTTAAGTAATAATAATATTTCCTTAATAATAGTTTTTTTTCCTTTAATTATCCTTATCTCGACCCGTGAATTGTTCTTTCCTTTACTTCTTCCCCTCCTCATCTAAGGAGGGGGAGTGAGAGAGCAGTTGTGGTATTCAGCTGCCTAGCATGGTAAAACCACCACAATGACGAAGTAAACTCATCACTCTAAGCCTGCTAAATTTAGTACACCTCATAATCCATTGCAGAGCAGACACTAAGTCGTGGTCATGAAGCAACTGTCCTGGCACAGGGGCTGGAGGAGATCCTGTGCTCTGAACCAGCACCATGGTTGCGGCTAAAAGCAAAATTCCAGGCTACTTATCGCAGTGTTTTGATTGCTCATGTCAAGAACCATACCCAACAGACTGCTTTTTAACCAGACTGAGAAATTATTAAATACTGTCTATTTTAAACAAGCAAGGCACTCTCTTATTCATTTCTAAACAGTTTTGGTATCTTGTCTTATTGTGCTAAAAGACTGAGTGAAGCTAAAATCTGAAAATCCAAATAAAGCAGTTTTTACTAGATGGATCACACAAAGAGCAATATCATTAACTTCTAGTTATTTATTAAAAAATTTGGATTAATTTTTCACAACAAAATGAACAAAGCCAGCACACACCAGAAATGCACCTGCAACTTTATTTCTTCATCACTGAGAGTTTGCTGTTTATTTAATTAAATCCCCCATTTAGACACAACAGTAGTAACAAAATATCTGTACACTACTTCTGTTACAAATATAGATACTATTTAAAGCAACCTTACACACTCCAATGTATGCATCTCTCATTCTAACCAAGGAGTAAGTACACAAGAACAATAACAACAGTCAGTAATGGTAGCATCTGTGTACTTTCATTTTTTGCCAATCACAGTAACTTCTAGCACAGTTAATGAGACAAAGTTTTTTTGTTTGTGTTTGTTTGTTTTTTAGTTAACTCGCTTAGATCGAGCTACCAATTTGTTAATACTATTTCACAGACATTTCTAATACTGTTTTTGTTTCTCACTAAAACAAACACTAGACTTTCACATCTTCCTCTAATAATGGCCTGACCACTGCCTGCATTTTCTGTTCAGAGTTCTCTTAAATGACAACTGATGTGCTGGCCTTCTTGCTACATTTTTTTTTTTTTTTGCTTATCAACATGAAGGGTCTTGCTGCTACGGGAAGTATATGGCATGCTAATTAGCTAGGTGTCTTTCACTTTCAACATATTTACTGGCATTTTTATGCAGGAAGGTAAATCATGGGCAAGGTGTGCTTTATCTGCCAGATTCTGAAGAGCCAATTTGAAGAAGCAGAGCCAAAGGCAGACTGCAATCAGCCAGTGGTATCAGTAGGTATGATTTAGGGATAAAGTTTTAAAGACTCCTTAGTAAACTGAGAATGTTGATAAATTTATTGACAACTCTGCTAGCCAAATAACAGCTCCATGGCTGCATCTTATTTACCAGATAATATCTTGCATTTGTGTCTCTTAAATTATCAACCCCCAAATAATATTTGTGACCCTCAGTTGTCCTCTACTGCTTGATGCTGATGCAAAGACTTTCACTGCTGTCTCACTGGTCCCCTCTTCTCCACTGGAACTGATCTTCAGCCCTCTACCCACCATCAACCCCTGGTTATAGCCCTCCTCAGTCTAGGAAGGACCTTATCTTTGCTGCTATTTATTTTGTAATGATAAGCAACACTGTAACACTAACATCTTCTGCATTGCATTAACCTATATCCACAAGGCTGTATATTCAGCTAAGTAAGTATGTCCTGAGTGTTTTGTTCACGGCTCTGATTCAAGCAGCAATCAGAAACCTCGGCACTAAGACAGTATTTAGCCTTGCCTATTGCAAGAGGACAACCTTTGCTTACACACATTTCACGCTAGGGAGGTTGCTTTCACAACCACATAGACTAGAAAAAAAATACTGTTTTGAAAAGTTTAATCTTTCTAATTCTGCAGTTGCTGGGCACTCTCACTCACCAGGATGAGTCTCCACTAGCAAATAAATTTCTCAGCCTGAGAACAAATCTCCACCATCCAAAACAATTCAAACATGAGCAAAAAACAAACCTAAACACAACAAAAAATCCCCTCCCAACTCCTTCTGCTTGGTCATTGTACAGTAATAGGAAAAAAAGCCACACAAGTAAGTCCATTAATTATGTGCCTCCACATTATACACTTTTACTCCCATTTCCCAAATTCCGTATTTTGTTAATACTTTCTTTCTCCAATAATCCTATTTCTGTTTTCTGACTACTTCTGCCCACGCCATCCCCTTGTTAATTCAGGGACTTTATTGTTTGCACATATTTAAAATATTCAAAGCCTCTTAGCAAGACATTTAAATTTTGTTGTGAGATTATTAATGAAAACATTTTTTTAGTGGCTGACAAGTATTCATTACAATATCACTAGGAAAAAATATTCATGTCTTTGCCATAGGTGACATAGCTCCATCCCAATGGTTTGACAGTAGGAGAAATCCTTCTATTGCATACAAAAATATGGTTAAATGTTAATTTTCTTCAGTGACGTAACACAGTCCTGTGAAGTGGGAAGAGCAAGAACATTTGTACTTTTAAGAGCAAGTACAAACATTTCCATTCTCTTTGCTAAGCAGAATGTAAATAATATAGTCTTGTCAATCCTACCCCTTTCAGCAGCTAGTTCATGACAATACAGTCAAAGTGACTGTTCCTTTCGTCCTTTTCAGAATAGCAACCGCCTCCTCATGGGTCACCCCTTCTAAACTCTGCCCATTCACAGCAATGATTTGATCTCCCCTCTTCAGGCGTCCATCTTCTGCAGCTGCACCCTGAAACAATAAAACATGCTGTAATTGCAGACTCACGCATTTCTTTTTCTCCCTGCTGCATTGTCCCAATGGTCTGAATAAGATGGGTACAATGCACAAAACCCCTTAAACCTTTTTTGATTGAGAGTGTTTCGACTACAGTCAATCATAGAACAGCCTGCTAGTGCTGCAGTATGTCCTGCATTCTCTAACTTTCACAACACCTAGATCTAGAGGATGGATGTAGAGGATTTTTGTATCACTTTAATCCTGTTGGTCTAGCTAGTATACCTTCTAGTCTCTGGTAATATAACAGCAAGATTTTCAAGACCTGAAATAGCTTCCAGAAACTGGAAATCCAGTAATCAAAACTCAGCTAAGAACTATGACTTACAACAAATATTTGGGATTCTTCATTACATTTTTTTTTTGTCTAACTCAGGGCTGTTCCCTAGGGCAGGCTATACTCATAAAATCCTGTCAGTACCTGAAATTCTCCAAAGGTCCGGATGAGTTCGGTTATTTTATGCTGGTCTACCTTTCAGACTGTAATAAATTGGTCCCTTCTGTTACTTGAAGAAAATGAATTCTAAACATAAGGTAGGGGGGTTGTTTTTCAAAGTATGTAAACATTTCCAGTTTTGAGAGTTGAAAAAGACTCTGACATATGCAGAGTCTCATGCATTTGAAAATTCTGAATCTTCCTTCAAATATTGTGAGCACATTTTGATCAGGACTTGCACTGGTCAAGAAAAGCTTTGAGAAACTGGTAGTCATTTGGCATCGAACAGGCCATGCTCGTGGCCAATAAATTGATTGACCGAACAAATCCACACTTACCTTTGCAAATACTGTCTTCACATAAATGGGTAGGTCTCCATGAGGACTGCCATATCCTCCCACAATACTAAAGCCTAGACCGTCTGGTCCTCTATCCAGAGTAATGGTCTTGTACTGAGGAGGCCTAATGGAAGGGAAAAAGAGCATTGCTATGTTGTCTGAACTTATGATTTAACATATATAACATTCAACCAAAAACATTTTTTCTTTCTAGCTGAGAAATGCACTTCCATTTCCTCTATAACTACAAATGTTCCTCTAATCTTCCTAGCAAACACATTTAAAAATCCTGGAACCCTTTATGCCCCTTAAAAAAAGTCCAAAATTAGCAGCCATTCGTTATGTTGCAATATTTAATTACTTCTCTCCTACTCCTAGTTATGATTATTTGCATGTATGTGTTTACACAGACAACTCGTACGTATATCTCCACACAAACTTTGACTACTTGAATTTTGAAATTATATCTTTTAATGTAGGTTTGTGTGCCTAAACAACCCCATTCTCTCTGTCCCTGTTCCTGGAAAAACGCCTCAGATTTATGAGATAATCTGAGGCAATACTTGTTTACATAGCTGTGCCTTGAAGTGGTGACACTTGTATACCACAAAAGTTAAATATTTCTGATAGCCTAGTGCTAAAAAAGTACATTACAGAAACTAAAGTACCACTGTGGAAAGAACCTTGCTATGTAAGTTTGAGAACAGCCATTTGGGGTGTATCAACTAATCTCAGGTACGTAGACTCAGTGAAATGAAGAAAGCTGTATTTAAAAATAAATCAGATCACATTTTAATTCTACAACAGGGAAAAAAAAAAAAAAAAAAAAAAAAATTTTTAAGCATTTTAGGTTGTGTTCCAGCTCAAGTAACTGGCTACAGAGACTGTATTATTATGTATTTACTGACCCTAAATCATCCTGAAAAATACTGGTGGAAGTTAGTCCTGCAAATGTAAGACTGGACGTAGGCGGCTCCTGCTGCTGACCAGTTATGACACTCACATCTCCTCCAGCTACAACCTAAGAACAGAGTTCAGTAAAATGAGTTAAAAAAAAAAAAAAAAAGGCCAGTAAAATAAGAATGCTGATTCTAAAATAATACATCATAGCAACTAATGTTCAGAAAATATTCCAAAGGTCACTGGAGGTTTTTTGTTTTTGTTTTTTACCTGCAACTCAATAGTGCCTGAAGCATTTTTTAAGAGGCTAACAGCTTGGGAGTGAGTCATGCCTTCAGTAGATGTTCCACAGATGCTAACGATCCTGTCCCCGACCTGCAGAAGAAAATGTAGAAAACATAACTATCAATACAAGTTTATTTACATAGTTTTATTTGGCTTTTTCTTTCAATAGTAGCAGATTTGAGTATTTGGAGTTAGCTAAAATTTATCAGTGACATAGGGCAGGAAGAAAGAAATTAGGAAGAGTGCATGGTACACCTCTCAAAGGCACAACATCATTGAAATACATAGTGAAGTGATGGAAAAGTAGAAAATCTGACATCAAAATTAGCAGATCAGTGTTTAAGTTTAGTGTATTCAGTGTAAAAAATAATAATAGCTCTTTACAGAATTAATCTTAATATTCTAGAAGGATATGGAAAATCATCTGAATACAGACAGGTTGAAGTAGCACATTACCCTAAGAGATTATATATTTAAATTCATCCTGAAATAACACTGTCTATTTTCCAAGGAACATTAGTCAAATTCAACAACCTTTGATATAGATTGAATACAGTACACATGCAAGTGCTGTGTGAGATAAGACTGCCTACTTTGACTTGGAACCTAAAAAAGAATTCTCTATCCTAAGACAGGTAAGCATAGAGAACATGAGATATGAAACAGACTGCATACATACGGGAATGACCATGAGACTCACCAGTGTAGCTCACTTAGAGAATCCATCATTCTGAACTAGGCTTCCTACTTTGATTTTCCACAAGATTATCAGCTCTATGATCCACGATTTCTTTAGGACTTCCTTCCCAAGTTGATATATCTTTTAGCAATTACCTTTTACCATATCACCAATCTGAGACACTTTATTGTCAATCCAAATAGCAAAAATTCTTGACACAGCCAGAAGCAATCATGACTTCATCATTAAACTGCTACCTTATTACCTGTCTGGAGTAATTATTGTGTAGTACCCATACAATCTTTATAACCTGCTTAACGATTAACTTACTCTGAGTTTCTGAGTCTGAGCTGCAACTCCATTTGGATGCATCATGGCGATAAATATAGGAACATCTCCAAGGGGACTTCCTACACCTCCAGCAATGCTCACTCCTAGTGAATCTGCAGGGCCCTATTATTGTCATGAAAAAAAAAGATTAAATTTTTCTGGAAAGAAAAATACATAGAGAAATACCGGGTTACCTTAAAAAAATAATAAAAATCCTATCTTATGAAAATCAGAATATGCCTGTCTCAAGCCATTTTTTAAAGTCAATATATTTTGGGAAAGTACAAAGTGCACAATACATAATTCTTCCCATCAGTGGAAGGTGACAATTTACAGACTCACTTATATGTTTTTTCTTAACCAATCTGAATACTTCCAGAAGTCAACATGAAACCCTTAATGTCAGCATATGCCTGTCAAGGAAAACTGTAGTGATGGGATTGATTGTCCTTTATTATCAGTCTCTTACTAGGAACCTCTTGTAGATGAGAATTAATCTTTATGCTCCCCCTAGTGTCCCACTATTGAAGAACAAAACTAGTTATTCACTGCTGTACAATGCTCAACTACCTAACCACCAAAATTGCTATCATACATCAGTATTCACAGATTCAATGTTAAAAAGAGAATAGCTAAATACAACTGTGTAATCAAGGAAACTGGATACCAGGCAAAGTGAAATAAATATATGTGTTTTAGACAATCAGAAGCAATTTGTAACTTAGATCTTATGCTCCCATTGATGAGAAAGGCAATTGAAACCCAGCTGAAAAACTGCCATCGGTCATGTAAAGGCCTATCCATTAAAAATACATGTCAAACAAACGTGAAATACAAAACAATGGACTTGCAAGTTTAGTACAGTTCCCTTGGCTTCACTACAACTGTGCCTGGATTTAACTCTGGTAATACTGTTACTAATTCTCTCTCCATTTAATTTAAAAACAAGTCACAAAATGTGAAGGTGGAAGTCACATTTACTTTACTTAAAAATATGGGCAGTGGAGATCAGTAGAACCAGTAGACAAATGACTTAACTATTGCCACATCAGTTCCTCCCTCTAAATGATTAACTGCGTGGCCAGACTTCTTCCTTTACATACACATAACATCTACAGAACCTTTCCTGATACTTTATTCTATAACTTACCTTTTTTATCTCAACTGTTCTTAATCCCTGTATTTCAGAAGCTGCTGTCAGATAAATTTAAAAAGAAAAGTTAAACTAGTATATAAAAGAAACTTTTCCGTTAAAGTCATCCAAGTCACTATGATGATTCTAGGTTTCTGATGTTTCATTACAGACATACATTTTAAAACAGATTTTGAAAGCAGCTGCCATTAATTAATAGCATTTAAATATTTCTACAGTGGGTGAAAAAGTCATTCATTCTTTCAATTTAAACAGCTATTGGAGTAAATTGCAAAGCAATGCTCATATAGAATAGAAACTATTATTTGATAGCATTACCTGGGTCACAAGTAACTGGTGTAAATCTGAGCACTGGAGAGCTATTACCCAGTTATTCTAATGTAATGTAGTATTCAGAATTGATCATGTACTTTCCAAGAATGAGACAGACAGCTTGACTGAAGACATATTAAGATTAAATAGAAAATAATTCTTGCTCAACTTAGATTCTCAGCATCTAAACTGCTGATGTAACACCTGCTAGTTTCTTTTATAAAAAGTGATTCAAAAAGATATATGATGTACTGTATAATAACCACCACCCCTGCAACATTTTAATGACTAAGGAATCACTTTCAGGCCTATAGTATACAATGACTATGTATTAGAGAAAGCAGATCTCAGCTACCAATATACAGATATAAATTACTGAAAGGGCCAAAAAAACTTACAGGTATTTTTCTTCAGACCACTTTCAAAGACCTCAGGTGCACTTGAACCAGAAACTGGAAAGCTGAAGGACGAGAGACTGCCACTTCCTTCACTGACCTAAATACAGTGTTATACTGGGATTAGAAAGCAGCTTCAGACTCCCAAGTTGATAAAATTATAACCCATTATATTCAGTGTATTTTACTGTATCTTGCTTTTTCTGTACCCAGTTAAAGCTGATACACTGAACCTCTGTATGTTTCCTGGACACTCTGGAGGGCTACTTGCTTGAAACATGTCATTAGACCAACAGAGATTGCATAATTACAGACCCATCCAACACTTTGCTTCTGAGGGCCAGACTGTCCCCTTATTTCTACATATTTCATCACTTCAAAGACCTGGTGAATAAGACAGCCACCATTATCAAGGCAGGGACACAATACAAAAGACAAATCCTTACACAACCCCACATGTATCCTCACATTCATCCAGACATTCAATAAGCTAAAACCAAGATTGGACTCTCCACTCAGTTTCACCTACACAATTCACCTACACAACCTCCAGATTCCCCTAAACAATTTCCAGAATTTACAGCCTCAGGACTATGTAAAGGAACAACATGGCTCATAGTGGTTAGCATAGTTCATTGACTCTTACCGACTCTTCTAAACATTCAGCATTGTGAATTTCTTACTTAATAGCTTAGACTAATACCACACAGAGCTTGTGTATTTTTAACTGGACCGGCATTATCCTTTCAGAGATACTGACACTCAGTCCTTAACCAGTCTTAACCTATTCACTTCAAATTTCAGAAAGAAAAAGTCACAGTTTAATTAGGATTCACCTTAAACTATTTACATCCATGTTCAATCACTGACAATAATGATGGTGATGTATACCTGGTTTATGACTATAAAAAGTTCTAAGGTAACTTGTGAGCTCTCTCTTTTCAATACCTCCTACTGGAAATCCCAATACATAAATTGGCACAGAATCACGAAGAGAGCTGCTGCCACATAAAGGATGCATTCAAATGCAGAAACTGATGTGAGTTATAACATTAAACAACATTAAAACAACAATAAAACAAATAAACTTAGGAAAAGCCTGACAGAAAGGGTGAAGGTTTCTTGCTTCTTGTGACCAAGATTATAAGAGTATGAAAGGTATAGAGAAATTCAGTTAAATAAATGAAACAATACTCAGCACTCAGCACTCTCCAGGCAACAGGTTTAAACCCTACATCAACTTGTTCTGGTAATGAAGACCATCAGCTCTCTTTCCCATGCAAGAGCTCTAAAAATCATACTAGACAACATAGTAGAGCCTGGAATCTACTCTAATATTTCTACTATCTACTCTACTGTACTATCTACTCTACTATTTCTGGAATGAACTCTTGACTGGATCATGTCTTTAGCTGATACAACTAGCTAAAATGAACATATAAAATGGCTACCTAAAATGGCTACATAATATAAGCTGCAAAGTACATAAAAGCTCCTACTTCTATTCATCTTGGACCAGGTGCATGGAAAATCATTTTCATCATAAAATTAACTATTTTTACTTGCTTTCCCTATTTAACCATATTTTCTTTCTTCCAGACTAAACTGTTTTACAGTTACAAACCTGGCTGCTCTGGGACGTTCTCCTCTCAGAGTGGAATGGACCAGCTTTTATTCTTCCAACCTCTAGTCTCACTGTACCTAATGAACACTAAAGAAAGAGTCCTTTTTAATACATCTCTTGTATCTACAACATTAAAGCCAACAACAACATTTAAGTCACTTATTAGATGGTAGAAAAAGAAGAAAGTACAGACAGAGGGGAAAATACAGGACTAACAACCCTGCAATGAGAACGGAAAAGAGAGAGTTTGTGGCAGGACCAGAACCATACTATGACTGAATGATACTATTGAATGACATTCAATACAGAGCTGAGAACTTTTCGGATTAAACCGTATTCTAATACAGATGTGAGGACTACATATGAAGCCTAATTCCATTACCTTTTCTTTAAGGAGTAGTAGTCTTGGCTTCTAAACAGAAATTTCAACATGTGCTTTCAAGACAGCATTTTTCAAAGAATAATAAAAGTGGAGTATTTTCATAATAAACGCTAAAACAGTACAAAACCTCCAAGTACTAATTAGTATTTCCGTTGATATAGCCAATAGTGTGATATTTAAAGTGGTAATTAGCAATCTCTCTCCCACTCTTGAAATTACCTGTTAGTATGTTAATTACCTGTAACTAAATCTCTTTAGTTACTAATGTAACTAAAGAGGTTTTGGGTGGGATGTTTTTCAAACATTTATCTGTAGTTTGAGAGACCTCTGATTCCCAAGAGGAACTTGGGTGATATGGATTGATTGCACGTTGGAAAATCCATTCCAATGCTTCCATTAAGCACTGAGATCTTAAATATACTATTAGGCATCTCATGTATAAATACCTACCTCAGATGAAAATTCACCATGCAATCAAACATTTAGAAACCAAGATGTTAGGCTTATTTTGATAATAGATAGGTAAGGTGTTATCACAAAAACACTTCAGAAAACTGGACTTCCAAAATAACATAAGTAGTGTCAAAAGAACATCTATCTATCTGCAACATATTTAAATACAGAAATTTCAAAGTATTGTTGCTATTTTGCTTTTCCTTTTCTTCCACTGAGAAGTTGTTACTATGATCTCTGGTACCTATGCAACCAGAGAATTTACTGTTACAGATGTCTGCCTTAATTTATCATAACCTTAGCTGTATTACCCTAAGAGAGGTTCAAAAATTTATCAGAAAATTCACAGTAAGAAACAGACCAATATATCAAACTCAACAACATAAAATATCCATTCAAATAGGGTTTCTAAACCTCTGTAGCTAGCATACACTATTGATATTCTCTTAGAGATAGCTAGGAGAGATTTATTACTAAATTACTTTTTATTTTTTTAAGTAAAGCTGACTTCTTCATGTCCTGGAAAAGACTTGATCAGGGCTCAGACATAAACAGTCTTTCCTGCTCCTTTCCTCCTGTAAAATTACCACATCCTCACATAAAATGCAAGCCCCAAAATGAGATTTTAAAGTTATTATGTGTGAAAGTGGGAGGTAATACTTTCCATCTGAACTTGTGAGTAAATCACTTCACATTCTATCTTCTTACATTTTTTTTTTCCTGGAGTCTCCTATTTAAAGTCAAATGAGGGAAAAAAACTGTCAACTTTTCAGATACTTGGGGAATACATAACAAGAAACACTGCAAGAACAGGAGGAACTTTCACACGTTCTTGTGGTTTTATGGCAGTTCAAATACATTTGGATTTTACAAAGATTGTAAATAACTTTCTAACAAAATACATTTTAGGCAATTCAAGACAACTGGCTGTAGATCATTCACTTGTGAATGAAAACAGAACTGATACCTGAACTAAAAATGATGACTGCCTTTGTATGAGTGATCATGCTTTTATCCATTTTTACTGTTTGAAAGAAACAGAACCATTAATAATATCTGAGTTATTTTAGACACCACATTTCTCAGGGCCATTATTATTTACAAGTACCACTGAGTGGGATGAAGTATCAAAAACTCAAATATGCAAGTAATAAGTGAGACTATTAATTAAGTATACTCAATTGTACACTCCAAAATGCTTGCCAACTAACAAAAATACTAGAAAATTTCCAAATGAAGTGGCATTTTAATTAAGAGGAGATGTAAAAGTGCAGCATATGAGGAAGAAATACTTCGTCCAAAGTGCAGCACGTGAAGAAGAAACCCATTGTCCTTATATAAAATAAAGTATCAGGTACGAATTGGAAAGTACTATTACCCCATAGGAGTACATTAACAAGTTCACTATCAGAACACAGATGCAGTTGTGACATTCTCAATTATGGTCACACACTGAAAATAAAAAAAAAAAAGTTCTTGCCCTAGGAAAAAAAAAATGCTTGAGGAACTATTTAAGACCTGGAAAAATATATCTTATACCTTATAAGTAATGCAAAGAAGCATGATTATGTCTACATACCCAAGAGTCAGCTGCCAATAAAGGCTGTTAAATTTTTTCCAGTGGAACATTTTCATTGGAAAATGCTGACTCAAGAGAATCCTGACATGCAACCGAATGTCTCAAAACCCTGTATGGAAAACAGACAAACTGGCTGACCAGCTGGACTTCCTGCCAGACCACAGGAAATGTTGTATGTATGACTTCATTCTGATTTGGAAATTGAGGAGATCAGATACACAACATTTACTGAGAACAGGAATTCTGGTTCTGAGAACGGCAGCCAGGAGGTTACTTCAGTTATCTTTGTGACAATGTGATTTCTTAACCTAGATGTTTTGCTCACTGAGAAAGGCATTATAAAATTTAATGGATGTAATGCAACAAGACATACACAGAAAAAAAAAAAAAAAAAAAGATGAACATTAACAACTGGGAAGGCAATCACTTTCTGGCACAACTACACTGATGAGTTCTGTATAATTTAAAGTCAATTCTAAGTGTCTTTCCAAAATTATGAGGTAATTAAACAAGTAGGTGTTTGTTGGATAAAAAACAGTATTAAGTTCAAGATTGCTCTAGGTAATGGTCTTTTATTGCCCTATAAAGATATGGCAGTCTGTGCTACCACTATTCCCACTTTTATCAGGTGAAGTACGAAAATCTGAATACTCTAGCCATCAGGAATTTAAATTCAGATCCAAAGCTTGTTCTCTCTGACATCTCAGCAACAGTCTGAACACAGGCTGAATAAACCTTAAGCTTTCAAAAATCTGGATCTCAGTTCTTCGCTTTTAACCATCTCCTGTTTTCCTGATACCTTTAGCAAAGCTGCAACAGCCTCCTGGTTAGCATTTCGAACATCTTCTCCATTCACAGTCAGTATCTGATCTCCTTGCATCAATCTCCCATCTGTATCTGCTATTCCTCCTTTGACGATGTCTGACACAAACACCCCCGTATCATTTCTGTAAATACACACATGAATTCTGAATTACAATATTGTTTAAGGGTCACTTTTATGGCTTGCACTTGGGAACCCAATGAATATTGTCTCATTTTTCTGATGAGTCATGTTGGGCTAGTTCCTCTAGGAATGGCACAAGAATGACACGTACTGCCTTTACAGGACTTAAGTGCAGCACGCCAACAGAAACACACACGTGACCAAGTCATAGACATTGACTATCCATGTATGTTCATACCTTTTCCCAACGATACTCAGGCCAAGGCCTTTGCCAGGCTTCTTTTGGAGCTCTATAATGAGTACATCATACATATCTTCCTCCTTGTACTGGGCCTCATCTCTGTACACCGTCAGACGAACTTTTTGGGGAGTCTGCCGGAGGACATTTATTGCTTCATCATGTGTGGCATTCCTGAGGTCAATCCCATTCACCTACAATGGAAGCATACATAGATGAAATGAAAGCATACATAGATGAAATGTACAGGACTTTCCAATAGATAAATGAAAGATGTCTAGCTAGCAAATGAAAATAAACAGTGACCAAAGAAGTAAGTGCACCTCCAATATCTGATCTCCAGCCCACAGTCTCCCATCTTTTGATGCTGCTCCTTCTTCATATACTTCATGGATAATGATTGCTCCCTGTGGATAATTAACAAAAATAAATTGCATACTGAAAGAAAATGCCCCTAACTTTGAAGCAAGAGCTACAGAAAATTCCTGCTAAAATTCAGTGTTAAAAAAAAAAAACAACAGAATAATGACAAATTACCAAAATATTTAAGAAGTTCACTTATACTTTCAATTTTAAAAGTGCTTTTTTTTTTTTTCCTGATCTTTAATAACTTTCTATAAAAGTGCCACAGAACAAATTAAGACAAAATCTCTTCTAACAGATATTTTAATTTCTATATTATTATTTCATGTGAGTAACAGGTATTTTTCAACCAACCAGCAAAGTGTCTGCTCCTCCAACAATGCTCAGACCAAGACCAGTCCGTCCTTTGGAGATATCAATGGTTGTTTCACAACCAGGAATAATGGGACAAGTAGCGGGGTCAGAAGCTAGTGTGGCTGGAGTTGAAGATCTGCTTGTACCTAAAACAAAAATTAAACATCCTAGTTACAGGATTAACTAAACATCCTAGGTAAAACAGCTTAGTATCAGAAAAGTGACTTTAAAATATCGTTTTGAGAGTCCATACTCTCCAGTAAGAGCTCAAGAGTCAATCTACAGGAAACATACTTAATTCAAAATGCCCACATAATACCACTCTCCCTTGTCCTCAGTCAAGTACTGTCCTGTGGTTTTAATAGCAGTTGCCCTGTTTCTAGGTCAACAAGTACCTGGATCACAGTTTTAAGTTTACTGAGACAGTATCACATACAACATGCTGTATTTGTACCACCCACAAACTCGTAAAGTTTGGATAGCCTAAGAAGCTATTTTACAAAACAAATGCTATTTCAGAGATAATTTAAATATCTATACCTGTAACTCTGCAACACAGATCACAGATAAATAAAATGCATCCATTATGTACATGGATGCACGGATGTCAGTCCAACCCTTTTGTAATGGGCTAAGTCAAGGTCCAGCTAACTGAATATTCTGTCTCAGATTCAGATATGTACCATGAGAAAGAATGTGAAATATGGAGATATTTTCCAAGTCTACCAGTACTTGCTCAACCAAAGGCTGTACACACACATCATTATATCTAGGAGCCCTCAACAAGAACTTCTATACACCAGTCACATTTTTAAGTCACCACTTACACAGCTTTTGGAAGCCATATGTCTCATGGTGTAAATATCACAGAATCATAGAACATCTTGGGTTGGAAGTGACCCTAGCAATCATCTCACTCCAACCTCTCTGCCACAAGCAGGGACACCTCTCACTAGACCTGCTTGCTCAAAGCCCCATCCAGCCTGGTCTTTAACACCCCCAGGGATGGGACATCCACATCTTCTTTGGGCAACTTCTTCCAGTGCCTCACCACCCTCATAGCAAAGAATTTCTTCCGTATAGCTAATCTACCCTCTTTTAATTTAAAGATGTTACTATATATAAATAATGTATATAAAGTTAAAGCCACAATTAATATAAGTTCCTATAGTGTATATGGTGTTAAAAAGTTCCTTACAACTGACATCCTTATGTATTAATTTGTGTGATCACACAAATTTTTTGAGTAAAAGTTTGCAAATGATACTAAACTGCTAAGAGCTGTAGACTTCCTTGAGCGTGGAGATGCCTTGCAGAGACATTAAAGACAAATTAGAGGGCTGGACAATCAATAACAATATGAAGTTCAACAAGAGCAAGTGACAGATTCTACACGGGGGAAGTGACAACTATCGCTGTATGCACAGACTAGGGGATGGGAGGCTGCAGAGTAGCCCTGCAGAAAGGGATCTGGGGGTTCCATTGTATATTAGGTTCAATATGCACCAGCAGTGTGCCCTTGCAGGCAGGAGGACCAATTTTACCCTGGGCTACATCAAGTACAGCCTTACTAGCTGGTCAAGGGAAGGGACTGTCCTGCTCTGCTCTGCTCTGGCACAGCCTCCCATCAAATACTGTGCACAGTTTGGGGCACTACAGTACAAAAGGGACATAGAACTACTAGAGTGGCCAAAGGAATCACAGAATCACAGAACTGTAGGGGTTGGAAGGGACCTTGAAAGATTATCGGGTCCAACCCCCCTGCCAAAGCAGGTTCCTCAGAGCAGGTTGCTCAGGTAGGCGTCCAGACGGGCCTTGAATATCTCCAGAGAAGGAGACTCCACAACCTCTCTAGGCATCCTGTTCCAGTGCTCTGTCACTCTCACCGTGATGAAGTTCTTTCGCATGTCGGTGTGGAACTTCCTGTGTTCAAAGGAAGGCTACAAGGATGGTGAAGGGTCTAGAGGGGAAGATGTACAAGGAGCAGATGAAGTTGCCTGGTTTGTTCAGCCTAGAAAAATATGAGGGTAGGCTTAATGGTAGCTTACAGTTTCCTCACTGGGGGAAGGCAGAGGCAGGTCCTGATTTGTTCTTGCTGGTGACCAGTGGTAGGACCTGAGGGAATGGTGTGAAGCTGTGACAGGGGAGGTTCAGGCTGGGTGTTAGGGAAAGGTTCCTCACAGAGAGGTTGGCTGGGCTCTTGTCAGGACACCACACCTACTGGAGTTCAAGAAGCATTTGGACAACGCTCTCAGACTTATGATCTGATTTTAGGATGGTCCTGTGCAGACCCAGGAGTTGTAGTTGGTGCTCCTTTTGGGTCCTTTACAACTCAGGATATTCTATGATTCTATGAACTTAGTAGTGATATAATTGTGTATCAATGATACTACTACTAATAATCAATAGGAACATGACTCAGCAATACTTGCAGTGATGTACATATGAATTAATTGTGAGGTTTCCATTAGTCAATTAAGCTATTAGATTCTTAGTGGTGTGTTGCTTAACCACTATCATCAATCACTTGCATCTCAAGTCTCCATTTGAAAGGGGGAGATTGAAATTCGGCTAGTTCTAAGCAGTGAGACAGCCTCAATCATTCTTCTGCTCTAACAAAGATGGTATTTCTCTGCTTTAAAGAAAATGGCTCCCACTTCTAGACATCTATGATACAAGCACTTGCTACACAGCCTTTGCAATGCAAGAGGAAATCCCTCCACTCTTCCAACTCTAAAACAGGCCAGTGGGAAAGCAAGAAGTAGGTCTTCAGTTTGGAGCCTTACTGCTTTATTTAGATGGATTTGTAATTTGGAAATACTAGAAACTGAAGTTCAGAGAACAGTTGGGTGCATACAAAAAGAGAGAATTTGTTTACAAGTTAGGTCTTCATTTTTATCTCATAACTAGTGAAGCTAGACAAACAAGAAGAACCTTACTTTTGACTGCTTCTGGTTCAGGTGAGCTGGACGAGGGGACAGTTGCTGGTGGTTGGATATTCCTCCTCTCTGCTGGGGCAGTGCTGACTGATGTTGTAGTCAGGCTACCTGCCTGTGCTGAGTTGACTGTAAGCCTCACCATGGTTTTGGATGTCTTCAGGAGACTGATAAACTGAAAGATGAAGAGAAAAGCTGATGAAGAATATAGCTGGAGTGTCACTTATAAAACAAAAATACAGAAAAATATCTGTTCTCCAAACTGGAGCTATAAAGTTACGATCCTGCAGGTTTTCTTGGCAACGAACAAGGAAAAATATTGATGTTTTGATAATAGTGTCAGAGTTAACTGTAGGCCAGATCTGGCTGATGTTATTCAATTAGCTTCCCTGAAACTCTGTCAATTTGTTATTTAGAAAGAGAAATAGCTTTCTCCAAAAGGTTGAAATATCAGGCTTGGAATAGAACACAGTGATTGTTACAGACCCTTCCCATGCATAAGCACAGTTGATGACCTAATTTACCACTGATGCAACTTAACATGTATAATACAGACATATAAATTTTACTGTTTCTAATACTTTTAAAGTGTTAGATATGAAAAGACATTATTCAGCAATAGTTCATGCCTTTTATCCCACAGCTAAGTGCCTCTGATTCATCTGATCTGAACCACAGGGAAAAAAAGTCACATCAGTAATGCAGAGAAAGTCTATTTATGTAGTGCATTAATACAAAATAGCAACTGAGCTCTAAATGCAGGCTTTATCTTATTCTGCAGTAGTTTCCTTATCCAGACAAAGCCTGTAGATCTTTGGTTCTTTAAACGGCTTTGAAAATGAAATCTGAGTAGAGTCACAAAAACCTTACTGATTCTGGACACATTCATGTCCTATATTTAATGGTGTGATTTCTACGCTATTCTTGACACTTCAGAAGCACCTTTTCTACTGGATAGCCCACAACAATTTCATCATCCACTGCCAGGATCTGATCCCCAACTTTGATTCTTCCATCCTGGAAACAAAACAGGAAAAAAAGTATGAATGCTACGGATGCTACTCCAAAAAACATTTTTCATTCCCTATATGGATTTAAAATGTTCTCACACCTTTGCTGCTGCACCATGATCTGTTAAGCTCTTAATAACTACTCCATTAATTGTGTCTTCTTCACTAATGGCAATTCCCAAACCTCCTTGATCCTGGGATAAATAGAAATATGCAAATGGTTAGATACTACATTTATCAAAATGTTAGAATACATTCAGTAATAACTAGTGAAGTTTGAAGATATAACAAAAGTTTTCACAATGCATCAATGTTTTCCTTTTAAACTAATCTATTTCTGAAATAGCAGATTTTTCCAACCTACAAATAGTGCCTTGGCTACCAAGATAGTTAGCAAGATAAATCTGAAGCAAATCTAAATTCAAACTTATTCTTTTTGAAACTTTGTAGGTCAACTGTGATTCAGTTGTTAAATTCATAAACAGAAATAAGAATTACAGTGAATCACTGAATGGCTAAGGTTGGAAGGGACTTCTAGAGGTTATCTGGTTCAAACCTCTGTGCTTAAGCCGGGACACCTACAGCAGGTTGCCACAACCATGTCCAAGCAGCTTTTGAAGATCTTCAAGAAAGGAGACTCCAGAACCTCGCTGGGAAACCTGTGCCAGTGCTCCATCACCAGTACATTAGAGAATTGTATCCTGACATTTAGACTGAATCTCTTGTGCCCACTGCCTCTACTCTTGGCACTGGGCACCACTGAAAATACCATAGGTCTGTCCTCTTTGCATCCTCACTTCAGGTATTTGTACAAATCAATAAGATCCTCCCTTCAAGCCTTCTCTGCTGCAGGCTGAACAACTCTTTCAGCCTCTCCTCATAGGAGATGTACTCCAGTCCTTTGATCAGCTTGGTGGCCCTCTGTTGGACTCTTTCCAGTGTGTCCAGGCCTCTCTTGCACTTGGGGACCCAGAACTGGACACAGTACTCCAGGTGCAGCCTCAGCAATGCTGAATAGAGGTGAAGAATCACCCATCTTAACATGCTAGTGATATTTTGCCTAATGCAGCCAATAATATTGTTAGCTTTCTTAGTAGGAACTCAGAACATTCGGAAACTATAGGCTAAGGTAAATAAAACTTCACAATATAGCTTAAATTCTCTATTTGAAACCACAGGAGAAATATGTACAGCAGTGGAAAATACGGAGGATGGAAAAATGCATGCTCATCCTTTGAAATTAGCAAATTGGGACAGAGTGAAATTTTCCAGTGTTTTTAGCTAGAATTAAATCATCTGGATACCATCATCTCTAAGATACTGTTCTGGTTGACAAGGGAAGGCTAGGTGCCTTCCAAGGAGACAAACTTATGAACCGTTGTAAAGTCTACTCTCATGTCCACTGAATCCAACTCTTTTTCCCCATGCCAATAAGGAGGAGCTTAGTTTTTCCACCCTCATTTGGCAGCTTCACAGTTATGCAACACTTGGCCATTTTCTCTCAGCTGCACTATTTCAGCAAATTATATATATTATTTTCAGGGGATTTGCTGCTTATAATCTAATGCTAATTAATTTACTTGGAACATCGCAGACAATGATTTACCTTAGGCAGCAAACAAACAAACTCTCTGTTCAACTATAGTAGCTAGTTACTGAAAATTTTGCCATTAGGTCAAGAGATTATTTATTCCAGAGACATGGATCACGTGGAGGATTTATATGAAGTTTAAAAGCCTCATGATTGCCAAAGACAGTCATTACATCAGCAAAGGTTTTGGTTCACTCACAAAAACAAAGAACAGAAGACCCCTAGAAATATCTATTGCGACTTCTAGTAAGCAAGGGACAAAGTTTGTTTCCCATTAAGTGGGACTCCATTACACAAAAATTCAAGCTGGTGAACACAAATGTGGCTGGTGTAAATTTAATTTTCAGCACATACCTTAGGGAGTTCCACGTACTGAATGTTTTTATACGAACTGAAGTCAGAACTAACACTGGAGTTTCCAGCACAGGGATCAATCTGATAATGAAAACACAACTGTGAGCAGCTATTTTCAACATTTTTAATCAAAATAAAGTAGCACGGATACATTTAAAGTGGGATTGGTTATTTTATGGATCCATTTAAACTGCTATAACCCTATTCATGGCAATATTAGATTTACTTCTCAGATCAAGTGAACATAAAGTAAAACAGAGCTAGGAACAGTAAATGTAGCAACTGCACTAAAATTTGTTTGTTTTTCCATTGGATTTCTTCTTGTTTTGTAATACTTGCTAAGTAGACAGAGTACCCCTGTATCCCGAACAGTGTCAGTATCTCAGTCAAATGAAGAAACAAATATTTACTTTACCTCTTGGTTTTGAAGAGTCCCTGAAGCACAAGCCTCTATTGACTTTGTAGGGCAAACGGCCATCTGATTTACTGCATCTTTATTTCTAAAATAGATTCAGTTATAGTATATGGTAAAGCAATAACATGTTTCTTACAACATGTTTAAGTCTAGATCTTTCTTCTGCTTTTTTTTTGTGGCAGTGCCAACACCAATATGAAAACAGAAAACTCAAAACATATTTAAAAATTACTGAGAACTCGGTACAAAAGCATACCTATCTCACCAAAATTAAAAAACAGAAACAATCCCTATGCAAGAACTTGAGCATATAAAACATATTTTTTTAATAAAAATTTTAAAGACAACTTACCTGATAAAGATTATTTTTACTTTAGATGGTGCACATTTAATTATTGATGAAGCATTCTGGTGAGTCCTTCCATAGAGCATTTGCCCATTTATCTATGTAAAGGAAAGTAGAAATTATTTCTGCAATTATGCTAATTCCCTTAATCTTTTGATTAGGCTTAAAAAAATCCACTATCCCACATCACTGGCTAAAACAGGAACTGCGTTAAAATTAAGGAATGTGGTGTGTCCAGCTTTCACTCACTTTCTTTATTAAAAAAACAAACAAACAAAAAAAAAAAAGCAAAAAAAAAAACCTTATAGTTCAGTTTCAGTCTAACACTGTCACATAGCTAAAAATGTAATTCTCTGGGTTATACAATATTGACTTAGCACAACATCTACTTGCTTTTTGTGAATGATAGAGCAACGAAGTAGAGCCATGGAAAATTCTAAGTAAAACAAATGAATACATACATTCAGCAACAAGATTACCATCCTTTATTGAACCACAGCTGTGAGCAATGCACTTTATGCAAAGGAGTCTGAATGTTGGTGCATTTACAATCTGAAGATTTGACCTTAGAATCATTGTCTTCATTTAGCAGAGCAGACTAACTGAAAGCCCCTGAAACTCACATGATTCATATATGGCTGGAGATATCAGTGTGAACTTGCAGAATAAGGAAAGCCATAATTGTCTTACATTTTATTAATTGTGTTTGCTCCTGCAAATGGAAAGCCACAGTGGACACGTCCATTTTAAGTATGAGGAAATTAGTTGAAAAGGACTGCTTGGACCCACACAAAGGGTCAATAGTACAGCATACACCAAGGCAGTACAAACAGAAGCAGAGATGCAGCAAACAGGAAGCAACAGAAGCAAGACACTGAACTGAGTGTTGAGTCTAACAGCAAACCCTCAACTCCCATGCAAGCTGCATCTACCAGGCACTGTCACAAGACTACTGAGCCCTACTATTTACACTTGAAATAGCAACCCAGACATGGTAGTGCTTCCAGTGTTTACCCTGTGCTTATGAAGAAACATAGTCAGTCTGTCAGCTGGATAAATGGGACGTGATCCGCCACAGCTGATGGGCAGCAACTCTGGAACCTGAGGAGCAAGCTTAGATGCCCCTCTCAGAAGATGCTAAGAGGATCTCTTAGCATTAGGTTGCAGGTTCACAGTAAGTAAGTTTATATTAGAACTAGCCCAGACAGATGTGTTTCAATGTGTTCTAAGGATATTCAGCATCTGCAATAGTAAGGTTTTTGAACTTTAAAACTTTAACTGAATCAAGAGAACCACCTAGCATATAATATTGGACTCTACAAATAGCAGGCATGAGGCTAGATACCTCAAAATAAATAAATTAATTAAAAAAAAATGCATTGCCTCTGATGGGCTGTAGGAGCTCAGTATCACCCTTAAGCTTTACTCAGTCCCACCACTCCTTTTCAAGTGCAATGCAGTATTAGACCTCAACATACAGTTCTGAGGTTACAAAAAAGCAGTTCTGTGAAGGCAATGTTAACTACTGTAACTACTGCTGCTAGTGAATGCTGTAACATAATGCTGTAACAGAATACATCTGCAAGAACATCAGTTGAACTGCAGCAATATAAAAATAAACATTATGCTCCTAAATATATTGAGAATGTTAGTTGTACAGTAAATGGTTACGTTTCTTCAAAAAGCCACTAGAGAACAGCTCAAATTTGTCATGAGATGACAGTCCATGATACAAATGGATCTGCTCCTATTTCCCCTGCTTAATTTCTATTTTATATGTAACACAATGTAACAGCATTCTTATATCATCACCCTTCCACTAGACAAAGAAGTAATTAGAAAGTCTGGAGCACTCCATAGATGGATGCAGTACAGGACTTCAATGTTTTCCACGGTCTACAATGCATTGCCCTTCCATACATCTCCATGCCACAGAAACTGCTGGATCCCACCATTTTTATCCACTTTAAACACACAAGCACATGAACTTTTACTGTGTACTACTGTAACCAGGAAGAAGAAAAAAATCCCAGCTGCAACTATTTCCCATACACCAGCATAAAAACTTGGTAGGCAGTGTTGTCAATATGGGTAACTTGGGAATTTCAAGGTCTACTGAAAAACACCTATTTTGCAGCAAGAATCTTATTTTTGTATATATTTTAAGTCAGTATGTTTTGTTGTCAGTATAAATTGCAGTAACTCACCTCCAGCAACTCATCTGCAATCTGTAACCTGCCATCTTTGCCAGCTGCTCCATTTGGATCAATTCCCACTATGAAGACACTCATCCTGGATCGGTCTTTGTTACCAGCAAGACTAAGTCCCAAACCTGTCCTTCCTTTTTCCAGTTCAATCATGTGTAGCTCCCCTGGTAGATTTCCATAGCGCTGCATGATCTTTTCTAAATGAAAAGGTATAGGCAGAAGAGGTTGGATTTACATTAGAAAGTCTCACAAACCACCCGGACAGTCATGAGCAGCGTCCAACAGTATCTGATAGCAGAATTGCAAACTAGATGAGAAAGTTTTAACTGTATAACATGCTTTCATTTCAGCTAACTCTTAGGTGATTTCTAGTTCTATGTTTTCTTTCCAACTTTGGAAAACAATAAATCTTTTCTTAAAAAAAAAAAAAAAAGACTTTTAATGTATAAAAGCAATAATTTTAACTCTCTTTACTCCAATAATACTTCAAGAAACAGGAATTGTGAGATTACATATCACTGCCATCAGTTCCATAGAATACACTGAAATTCTGCAAATAGTTCTGAATGAGAAATACTCTAGACCATGGAGGAATACAGAGACTGAAATGCAATTTAGAAGAACAAATGACTTTTGTATTTTACTTTGTGCCTCTAATCAACCACAAATGAAAGCTGACAACAAAGCTTAACGCACAAACCACAAAACACCCAAGAACAAAGTAGTTCAAACTGGACACCCTGTATCTTCTGCTACAATGTTATTTCAACAATGAATATTTGAAAAAAATTATCAAGGATAAACTTACTCCAGCTGTAACCGAACTCATCCTCTTTCTCCACATCTTCTTGGACTTTGCTCGAAGATGACTGTGTAACATCACAGCTCATTCCTGAGAATGCTGGAGGAGGGGGCAGAGGCAAGTTACAAAATGAAGTCTTTTCTGGCTCTGAATCTGACTGACTGAATGCCTGTGGAGAATAAGAAAAATGCAGTGGCTAAGCAAATGCAGACTCTGTGTAAGGCAACCTAGTATACAAAAATGTCAAAATGTCAATGACTATAGCTTTGAAGTTTAAATACCAAGCAGCTGGAATTCTAAATGAATAACACGGCACAGAAAAGCTTCAAGAGATCAAAGATGGAAACAAACGCTATGCAAGGTAAGAGATAACTTCACTCCAAAATGTATTCAGAAGCAAACAGAACTGACAAGAAAAGCCCAATTCAGTAAAGTTTTATGTGCCACTTCACATGTCAGAAAAAAGTCTCCTCTGAAGACTCAACTTATTTTTTACAATATGCCATATTTGTAAAAGACTTCTATTGTATTTTATTTTTAAAAGCTGCCACATGTGTTTTTTCTTGTGATATACTTGGGAAGCCAAATAGGAGAAAAGGGAGCTGAAACAGAACTCAGTGTTTTCAAAAATGCCTCCAGAAACAATAAAAGTAATCAGTGTATTAATGGAAAGGACAATTTAAAAACAAAATTAAACAGACAACCGAAGAAATCCACAGTAACTGGACTTTCTCAGTTGTATTTACTGATTTCCTATAAATTGTATGAGGGGGATCAAGTAAAGGAAGATAGAAATTAAACCACAAAGAAGAAAAATACTTTTGGCCTTGATGTATGTGATTGATTCACGTTCACAGAAAATCAAAAGTATAAACTACTGCAATATAATGTTTAGACGCCATAATCTGATCAAGCAATCCTCCATTCCTACCAAAGGAATATGGGAACACGGACTCTGATCAAGGACTTGGCTAGGCGTTTTAATTTGTACCATTTCACTTGCTCAGGCAAACACACAGGCAAGGAATTCATGCCTGAGTATCATCATTCTGAAGCTTATCTACGCCCATACTTTTGCCAATACTTGGCAAATCATCTGGTGATAAACAAGTATTTTTTTCAAGAACTAAGGCATTCCAAATGTTGCACTAGCTTCATAGCCCCGTTCTTACCATTTCAGTTTTCACCTGAAATATGAAATCACCTCTACTACCAAAAATTTGAATACAACATCTCAGATGTTGTCTCTGGGAGCCAAAAACACTGAGATGCTTTCGTTATCAGAGGCAACAGCACACAGAATAATAGTATACATCTTGGAAGACTTCAATCCTCTTTCAACTGAGGATGTTGAAAAAAACTATAAAGCTAACAACTTTGTGACACTAAGATTTAAGGAAGTTCTAATCTCACAGAGGAAATGAGTTATCTTCATCCTCTTTATACTCCAAAGACCTAATGAAAATGAAAATGCCGTATTTCAGTTCCCTCATTCTGTTTCTGATTGGAAAAAAAAAAATAATAATCTCCTTTCATTCATAAAGTTTGCTTGGAGCTTAATGAAGAAGCCTTTAAATGTCAAAAGCCTAGGAAGTATTAAAATGGCACCCAAGCCAACGATTTATATTAAAATTTCTCATAAATGCCATGTATTTTTTTTGTATCATTGTATCAGCTACGCTGGTCTGCACTTGAAATCTAAGGCAATGCATACTTTGTGTCACTGAACAATTTTACAGTTCATGCAAATTATACTCTAAAACAAAAACCTCAACTGAAGCAGCAAAATTACAGCAAAGAAATTTTATCCATCAGAATCAGAGTAGGGTGGAAACACCAGTTAATAACAGAGAATTTTTTTCATAATCAAAAATTCATGTATCCAATATGAAGAAAACTTGGTGGCAGACCTCTACATTGAGCATGGATAAAAGGGAAAGTAGTTCTAGAAGCACTATAATTTTTCAGAGTGCTTTCTAGAGGTTTAACTAGAAAGCAACATAGAGAAAAAATGAGGAAACACTGTGTGAGCAGACCAGATTGCTAGACTTTACAGTAGTCTCTGTGTTTGAAATAAAAATCAGCATACCAATTTACTGATGTTCTTGCTAAATGACAGTGCCTCTAAGAACTCTGCAGAAATAAAGAAAATATGACAAAAACAAAACAAAACAAAACAAACAAAAAAAAAAAAAAAAACATTGCTGTCAAGGTCTTTTGGAAGATCTATACTGTGTGGACATACGGCTGTAGCCTGACAAATGAGTGCTTAGGAACTGCAGCTGCAGCCACCATGATCTGACTGCCAAAAAAAGTACTTGTTTCTGTATCCATGTGAATGCATACATACACCTGAGTATGTTTGATTTTTAGGAAAATGCTACACAATTCAGACAGTGGGCACCAGGTTCTGCCTTCAGAACTCAGCCTGCCACATGTGCACCTCTAGCAAGAGGACCTGGCCCCCCTCAATTTATGCACACATAAGACTTTTGCTCCCTGAATCAGGCCATACACAAAAAAAACTAAAATGCTTTAACTCATGAAATACTTGCAGTGTGCCATGGCAAGGTATTTCATATTATGTAATTTAAAATGCAAAGCATCATACAGTGCATGAACCCATTTTGCTATTAGGGTCACTGATTACAGCCAAGCAAATATTAAAAGTGGCAGCAAACTTGGAGCAAGTATCACAGTATCACTTTCAACATAGGAGGCACAGGTAAAGATTAAGCAGTACAGGAGGTATCACAGGCCATGTACAAACACACAGCACACATACAGTATGACCCGCTCACTAGAATCAAAACAAACCTTGAATGGTGTGGGAGCAAAAGGGTTAGTTGGGGAACAACGGAAGGTAACCCTAACTGGATTCGATATCTCCTACAGCAACAGAAAACAGCAATCCGTATGTTACAGTACCTTTGGCAATACGCAGCATTATTAATGACAACTCGATTTCATTTCATTAACTGCAGTAGATGTATTAAGTCAATTTAAAAATGAACCTTATTTCACTCCTAAGGAAGCTGACAGACATGACAAAGACCATTATCTCAATGTAGAAACTGCAAAAACACATTTTTTTCTCTAAAAATATATGCAATTTTTTCACAAATACCTTTGAAAATATAGAAAATACAAGCCATTGTTTACGTTATGTTACTACTCCCTTTCCTTGTAACTGTAACAAAGAGAGATTTCAAAAACATACATGCAATTATATACCACATATCGTAAAAGTTCGGTGTACATTTGAGATAACTGAGAGACTACAACACGGAAAAGTAAGAGAGAGGTTACAATCACTCCCAAGATGTTTAGCCAGCTAGAACTTGTATTAAAAAAAGAAATGCATGCACAAAAGAATTAAGCCTTTATTTATTATTGTTAGAGGTTAATTCTGTCCCCAATATAAGTAACATGCAGTAAGCACTAATCACAAAAAAATAGAATCTAACTTTTTTTCAGATTTCCAAAGATGCAAGTACTCTGTTCATGGTGCATTAAAAGAATTTTCAAGAAGCACATTTTCAGCATCATAAAGCAAAAGCAGTCAATTTTTGTTGGTTTTTCATGGAGGGAGGAAAAAAGTGATATCAAAATTGTAAAGTCCAAACCACATAAAAAGAAAACAAAGTAAATAGCAGCAAAACTCCTCAAACTGATGAGAGACTTACACCCAGGTGGATAATTTAATAGATACCACATGGACTGATTTTGTAATTGATAATCCACTTCTTTGGTAGTAGCTCTCATTAATTCAGCTTCAGTGTTTAGGATTAACAGAGCTGACATTTCTTAACTTCTTTAAAACTTTTTTCTGCATGCGTCTGTGCCTTTTTAATTCAGTACACCAAATTCCAATCCTCATTACACAGTATTTTACCCAAATTTCTTACAGAAGAACTTAAAAACAGAGACACTAATAGCAAAGAAGCACACAGATAATGTTTGGTGAGTTAAAACCAGACAGTGTGTCATCATCCAACCTTGTTAGTGTTGAACTGAGAAGAATCAGCAAACGGGTTAGTGCTGCTGAAGACAGCTGACCTACAGAAAAGACTGTTCTGCAGGAAAGGCTGGGAAGGGTTCTAAAAGGAAAACATAACAGAAACTGAGTAAAATCTTTTAAAATGAACCCTCTTTGACTCATGAAACTAAATGTGTTTATTTAGTAGTTTGTGCTAGCCAAGCAAGATCCATTTCATGTATTTTGGTGCAGCCACGTAAAGGTATTATTTGCTCTGTATTTCTAGTTTGTACACCCAAGTATATCAGCTACATTTAGCAAAGAGTAGAGGAAAAGCATGGATCCTCCTATCTGTTCTAGCCCACAAAATGCTTAAGTGCATTATTCAGCATTATGATCAACATAAAATTTACTTACTGTGATAAATGTACAATTTTGCACAAGTATCTGGGTGTATGGGACACTCCTACCCATTAGCTAATTAAAATAGAATTGTGCATTTCTAGATCAGCATGAATGCAATTCTTAGTCATAATGCAGTACAAATGTAGGTTTAGCTTTATTTTGAAAACCACAGATGAGTTATCATCATCTGATTTATGTCTTGTGATAACATATTCAGTGTCCTTTGCAAAAGATCACTTTGCATCTGTGTGCAAGAATGTGTGATTTGCTGAATTTAATAAAATGAAATTCTCTGGTCTTCTCGTTAAACAATGTGAGGTAGTTCCTCTCTATTATTTAATGGAAAGAGTTTTCATATTTAGATAAAATCAAAGGATGTAATTTGGTCATTTATATTCCTTATGTAGCTTTTGTATTGTACTCTATTTTCAGATCAGAAACTGTTAATAAAGAGGGAATAACTCTGACATTACATAGTATATCGGAAACACTGTCAAATATATACTTAAAAATTATATATTACGTGTATCCATGTAGCTATGGCATAAATATCTGATGTCTGTAAACTTCACACTACTGGAAAATAAGAAGCATACTAAATGGAAAGGAATGTGAAAGGCTTGCGGCATCAGCTAATACATTTATATTATGGCAATTTAGTCCAGATATATGTTGCAGTTTAAAAATTTTCTTAAACTGCTTTTTTTTAAAAAAAATAAAAATAAAAAAAAAAATCCTGGAAATGGAAAATGCATTCCTACAGATTTATTCTCAAATAATATTTTGCAAAGCAAAATGTAATGCAATTTGGTAAGACAACACGTTTTGATTCTACAATGTCTTCAGCAGGTAGAGAAGGTAGAGTTCTGTACGAACAAGATTTCTTCACTGACAAGCCGCTCATCATCAACAGGCAGTTTCCCTACAGTACAAGATTTTCTGTTTATACATGCAATTCACTTTTTATGTCCTCTTTTGTAAAGAGAAGGTTGGGAAATATAATTTACCAACGTAATGATCCTATTACACTAACAGTACATTAGCCACTGCATAGTTATAAACAGTGTTTTGATTAACTTTATGCAGCTAAAATAAGCATCACAAACATTTTGTATACAAGCAGTGAAGTCCTAGTAAAAGAGAAAACACAGGATCAGCCACAGTAATTCAAAATCTTGCCTTTAACCTTGATGGCATAACACCTAAAATATAACTGCTAGTTCAAATTACAATCCATGCAACTGCATCACATTAATTTGGTCTGCTTACCAGGACAGAATATGGGGCACTTATTTTTGTCTGAAACAATGTCTTTAAACAATGTGCATGAAATATGTCTTCTTCTACAGTCTACAGCAAACAAAACAAATGCTAAAATAAAGGGTACTTTTCCTTTCACTTCTTTTTGCAAAATAAAAAGTAACAGGATAATTTTACCTTTTATTATTATTATTTTATTATTATATAACTTGCGTTCAGCAATTTATTAATGTGTCCAGGATGTGGAGGTATTGGGAAGCAACCTAGCATCTTGTAAAGCATAATGCTGTAACATTAGATTGTCTGGGGCCATAATACGGTGACTGAGTAATTCTTACTCAGAAGTACACAGAGCAGAGCAAGTATGAAACACAAATTTGGTAGATAACTGCTTGCTAGCAAAATTATTGAACTAGCTTCTCACAACTCCTCTGCATTATTTGGGCTATTCTGGAGTACACTTAGGAACTCTTTACCTACTACAGCAGCCCAAATGAAGTGAGAAAAAAAAAGCGGGAAAGAAACAGACTCATTAGCAACACCACTTGAAAATGACTGCCATGCATAACCGTATTAAATACAGCTCCTGTGTGCAGGCAGTTAGCTATCTGGGTGACTGCACATGAACGAAGACTGGAAATTGCCTTGTAAGATCTTACTACGAAGTACAGATGCAAGTTTCAAAGATGAAAACAATAAATATAATGCCATTTACAAAGATCACAATGCAAAGCATGTGTACAGCAAGAGCATATGCAATGTTTCTGCTCACAAATAAACAGAAGTTTGTTAATAAACATTCAAAAAATAACTCATAAACTTAGTAACAGGAAAGAAAGAGAACAAAGAACTGCAATTTAAAAGGAAGCATTCTCTAAATATGAAAAGTTGTGATAAAGTAATGGTGTAACGCCCATCCCCAACAGTGTTCTGTACATTCAGCAGTGGCAATTTTGTTCACATCACAGCAAATGCAAAAGCCTTCCTTTAGTAACTCAATAACCAACATTCAACAGAGCTTTTTCATGCAACTTTACCTTTGATGACTGATGATAAAATGGGTTAGTAGTTTTCTGCCCACAGGGAGCAGAAGCTGATGAAGGGCTATAAAGAGACTCTGGCTGGGGAACAAGAGTTATGAGACAACTAGTAAATAAACATGCAGCTTACACAGACTACAACGAGGAAGTTTAGTTTCTAGAGAATGCAAGCAACTATATTAAAGCTCATTAGCTTTTGTCTGCAATGTCCATGCAGCTCAGTGACAGAAACTTTCCGCATACTTCTAGGTCCTTTCATTAATGTCCAATGAACATTTTAACAGGTGTTGTATTTCTGCATGCGCTCCTCAGACATGCTGTCAATCTCTAAGAGTTGATTTTAATTAGATTCCTACTCTGCCCCCCAAAAAATTATCATTCTTGAGTCTTTTCAAAATAGTTTGAGAACGGCGTGCTGGAGGGCAATTCCAAATCCAAATCGATTTCATTCTAAATGGAAATAATACTCAAATCAAATCTTTGTTCCTGAAATAGCTGAGATGGAACTTTCAGGATGAAATATCCCATTCCCAAACACCACCACGTTGAACATTCCATTCATCTATTACTACACAGCATGTCTCTTTTCATATTCTTTATGCTTACCCTTGGTCTGCTTATAATGCTCTGTACCATAAAGACTACAGGATTGCCTGCCTTCCGTATGGCTTCCACAGCTTGTTCATGGCTGGCATCTCTGAGATCAATTCCATCCACCTGTAATTGGAAGGCCTCATCTTAACATTACAAGAAGCTACAAGAATCATGAATCACCTTTGGGTTTTGGACAGGAAACCTCATCTAAAACCTAAGCCCAAACCTCTGTTGCTGCTATAAAAGTTTCCAATGACTTGGCCTTGTTTATGGCCCTTCACACACAGGTTTGAGACTTCAAAGAACGCTGAAAGGACATGAAATAGATGTCCATGATTTTAAATACAGAGTTTTCAACATTCCTGGTTCAGGTGCCGTATTTTTTCCCCACAGGCAATGTAATACAAGAGACACGATAACATGAACAAAGTTGCAGAATTTACCAAATACTGCTGCCTGTAAAACCTATCTCAGAATAAACTACCTCCCCAGGATCTTAAATTTACAAACTAAAACTAGTTAAGTGCTGGAAGGTCTTTCATTATGAGTTACTATGTCATTATGTCAGTACATTTTTTTTCTCTTTCTTATTAGTCTTTTTTAAAAAAAAATAATACTAAAGACACCAATATTGTAAAGCCAGCTTCAGCTATTAGATGCATTCCCATTCCCCAGAAGATAAATTTTCAGGTCAGAATTCATGAGCTTTCTCTCTTCTAAAAGAAAACATTTACAAAGAATGGCTAAGGACAAATTTTTGCTTGGTTGCTCTTTATCATGCTTTCATATGTATCAGTGTGTCTTGTCATCCAGGTAAAAAAGATGTTATGGTGAAATTAGCATCAGTAACGCATTCTCACAAAGACCACAATAGAAGCTAGAAGCTAACACAGAAAGGTTATTTGTTAGTGGCAATTGTTGCACACAGAGTTACATAATGAGGATTACCTCTACCTCCTTAACTGTCTAACACAATCTTAAGCTTACCTATCAAATGTAAAATACAGAGAGAAAGAAAAGGCAATTGTGAGAGGTTTCTAAACTTATAAGGGACTGAAGAATAACACTACTTGTCTGCAACCTTCCATGTCTGAAATACTGTATGCATTGGTAGAAAGAAAAGCCTAAATATGCCACAACTTGAGAAACTGAAACCATCCAGTCAGTCATGTTAACACGACTTTAGTTATATAATTTTTCTCACCCAATTCATCTTCTGCAAGCACCATTCTCAGAGACAATCACTGCATTCTTACAAATCCAAGCATTCAACAATAATGAATAGTTATTAACTTTGTAGCCATCAAGCAAAATTTCACCTCCCCATTTGTTATCCATTGGAAAAATCTTCTGTCTTGTCCAAGTGAGTGCTGCCTATATTCATGCATTATTTCAAGGTCCTATATTTGGATCTTGCAGCAGCCTCTTATCATCACCAGTTTTAGTATTACAAGGTAAAGAACGCGCAGTCTGACCCAGAGGAAGTATTAACATCTCCATCACTCTGCTCATTATGTTCTTATTGATGGACAATCAGATAAAAACATTCAATGGGATGAAAAGAAGTACAGTTCCTGTGACATGGCATGACAACAGAAACAGGGTCATGTCTAATTTATTGATAGCTATCACAGGAAATACATCCCTTTTAGTACGTCCATCCACCCTTTAACATCTTTGAACTAGAATGCAGAAATTGCTGCATAAGCACAGGATTGGATAAGCAGAAGATGACAAATCTAGATGATTTCTTCCCTGCAGCACCACTGATTACACTGTCTTCAGGTGTTAACACAATACTCTCAACTTCCTTGCAACACCTCTGTATCAAATCCACCTCTCTATATGTCATCAGGAAAAAATAGTGTCTTCCCTAATTCCTAAAGTGCATAAGAATGATGTGGCCTGAGTACAAATTTAAAGAAATATAAGTGTAGCATTTATTTGCATGATATCCTGTTCTCTGGCCTTTTCTGTTGCTATCCAGTATGCAAAGGTACAACTTTTTAGCTTCACCAAACTTAAGCTTTTTCCAACACGTGCTGGTTTCATGAGAGGCAGCTAGAACTACTGTTTTTGTAGATCCCTTCTCACACAGCCATCAGGTTGTAAAATCAACTTAAAACTGCACACAGACATCAGTAGATGGTACTGCTGTGTTTGTAACACAGTAGTGCACTCTATGGCTTACATGGTGACAGCAAGAGCAATTGCAGAGCTGTCTGCCCGCGATCAAGCATCCATCTCAGCAAATCCTGAGATGCTGGGGGTACTAGAGCTGAAAGGCACTCGGCTGGTACCTCCACAATCCGATCCCCTGTTTTCAGCGTTCCATTTTTGCCAGCTGGGCTGTCCTCCAAGATGTGTTTGATAAAGATCCCTCTCATCACTTCCCCATTACTCAGGCGGCTTCCCATCCCTCGTCCTCCAACAATGCTGATCCCCAGTGACTTGCTAGGCTCTCTCCAAAGTTCAACCCTGTTGTGACAAAACAAGGAGCAAAATAAATCAAGATCTATTGAGACTGTGACAGTGCCAGCCACTGAAGACCCCTGGATTTACAAGATGGTTTAAGAACATTCAGTAATAATTCCTCGCCTAGATTTTTGTCTTTCACTGAGTGAATCTATTAGGTTGCTCAGAAAGCCTGTAATTGTGCCTACTGTTGTTCACTTTATTTTGGCTTCTAATTAAACTTTTGCATCCTTCTCTTCATCTTTTCTTATTGGCTCTCAAACAGTAATCCCATCTGAGTTTAACAAAAATAAAGAAATAAATAGATAAATAAATAAATAAATTACCAAAGCAATCAAGAAAGTGTTAGATTGCAGGGATTTAGCTTAACGGCAGTAAAAATAAACAGTAAATTACTCTTGCAATGCACAATATACGTAACAGGTTTCAAATTTAATGAATTTCAGATTAGATTTAGATTTTATAGTGTACAAGATGTGCACTTACTTTCTGGGCTGGTTCCAGTTATTGAAAGTCGCATTTTGAAGTTCACTTTCTTCTCCCTCCCCCTCTTCACGTTCTGGAAGCTCTGGGATTTCCCTGCTGATGAACATGAGCATGCAATTCATTTTAAAAAATCCCAAATAATCACCGTATTTCTCTGAAAAATTTCAGATACAGGATCATGCTGTCAGCATTACATTTGTATGCAGAATTCCTATCAGTACACAGATTTGCCTTATGAGAAAACTGTTAGAACACATATTGCATTCAGGGATTCCCCATCCATTTCTCTCTGATTTTAAGTTGCCAACAACTGACAGCTACAGAACAAAAAACTGTATTTCAGAACTACAACCAAATGTAATTGCTTATTGTTTCCAAAATGGAAGAAATAGCAACATCAGAATTCAAGAACAGTTATTGCTGTTGGACTTTAAGTTAAAGAAGACAAAAATCATTAGGCACTGAATATTTTGGCCTCTAAGTAATGAATTTTTGAAGGCAAGGAAAAAGATGGCAAAATTAATTCTTTGCCGTATACATTCGAGATAAGACTATCAATACCAAATTTTCATGGTTGAAGCACAGAATGCTTTGTGACAATACATAAATCAAATTGCATGGTATTTAAGAGAAATTTTGGATGAGAGAACATGCAATCTCCTTAGCAGAGAGAACAAACACCTAAAAATAGCCTAGTAAAAATGTCATAAAAATTGCTAACCCAAGCAAAAACTGTATTTTAAACAGTTTTTTGTTTTTTTTTTTTTTTTTTAAATGTAGGCTAGCCTGAGGAAAGCTAACCATTTATCAGCTCTTCTAAAAAAAAAAAAAAAAATTACCATCCTGAACTATGTGAAGTGTATGCAAAGAGTTAAATCTAATCCTATGGGATTAAAACTCTTTTGACTCACCTGACTGTATGTGAAGGAAAAAGTTCAACAGGCACAGTTTCCTCTGTCTGTTGATCCAAACTGGCTCTGTACTCTTCTAAATTTTCTGCTGGCACATATGTAATACTGCAATAAAATGGAACATGATTAAAGTAGCATGAGGACTGGTGGACATACCCTTAATGGGTGTGAGGAATGGATACGAGGATGTCACTCAAGACTACTTCATAACAGGCACTGCCTTTGGAATAAGGAGTTATATACAACCTTTGTGACTTTACAACAAATAAGCACTTATGGTCAAATTAGACAGCTGAACAGCACTTGATTTTTTGAGAGTTGGCCTCAATATTTTAAGTAAATGGTGCTTTAAGAGCGACTAGAGTGCAATAGACTAGAGTGTTTTGACTGGTTCAGTCAAAACAGATCCCCTGTGCAAAGACAAACACTGGAAGATCAGTGAAATGAGAAGCACCATTACTATCCTAAAAGCTGGCTGAATATGCTTCTGGGAGTTGGTTTGCAGGTTTTGTGCTTTCTATAGAGGTTTAGTATCTGTTTCAGGTTTCCATGCTTTTGGTTAAAAATATTGCATGGCTTTGGACTCACAAACATGTTATAGCACACCAGTTAGGCGGCAGGGAGCAATCCTCTGCTCAACTCCTTCCTCGCCATCACCATGCACTTCCAGCCAGCTTGGGGAAGTCATACAGTTGTGTTTCACCAGCCAAATGACATGCTCCTGAAGCCCTGGTATAACTCAACCATGTTTGAATGCCAGAAATAGAAATGGCACATCAGACTGGGGAGAGAGGAACAAAGAGAAGGAAGAACATTAAGGCATGAAAAGTATTTCTTAAAAAAACTTCCTTTACTTCCAGAAAGGAATGAACTAAAAGAAATGAACTAAAAACAGCTACACAAATAAAAGACCTGGCCCTACTTTAACCAGGCTTTCTTGAGTCAAAAACCTTTGACTGTCCCACACGCAGCTTAGCTATCAAAATGTGGCAACAATTAAGACTGTCGAAAAAAGAACACAAAAACCATGTGTCCTACCATCCATCACATGGATGCTGAACAGGAGAAACTCTCCAGTTCTTTTGAAAGAAATTTCTAAATCACCTATACTGTCACCTGCTTTTTTTTCTCTTCCTTGAGATCTTCACGTTTTTTTCAAATACTTAAGTGTTATGTGCTTGACACAAAGTGTTCTCATTCTGAAATGCTGAGGAGTATACACTAGGGAACAAACACTCAGTAGAAGGTCAGTGACTTAATATTTGTGTTTGCTGAGGTCATTCCAGCACCAAGAAATGCACAAGACATGCAGCAGTTATTCTGTGAAGCCTAGCAGTGAAATGGAGAATGGCAAAAGGGAAAAAAAGAGTAATGATGATTTTAGAAGTTCTTTAGTTTTTGCAAATAATCCTAACTACTTCTCAGCCATCTCCAACTCTAAATGTGATAAGTTACATCAAAGTGCTGATATTATGGTCAAAAAATTCTCACAGGGGCAAATTCTACTGTGGAACTACCACCTAGTAACCCCATAAAACTGCCGTGATAAAAGCCACAACACGTGCAAGCTGCGTTTCAATGAAAGAAAATGCAGTTACAGCCATCAATTCCACCTCAATCAAATTCATTAACTTTTACTGCATACAATTAAGCAGAAAATAATGTATTTTCCCTTGAAAGGCAGCTGCACTAAAAAAAAAAAAAAAAAAAAAAAAAAAAAAAAAAAAAAAAAAA
>NC_048926.1:33587104-33687758 GCF_011077185.1 Oxyura jamaicensis
AAAAAAAAAAAAAAAAAAAAAAAAAAAAAAAAAAAAAAAAAAGAATTGCCAGCAATGGTTCTGGTGGCTAGATGATCTCAACAATCTCCTTTATGCTAAAATGTAGCAAGAAGCTGTTGTTCATAGTACAGATAGGAGAATGGCAAGTCCCTTAGTAGGAAATATATGTGCCCAGATTGAGCCCAGATGCAGAGAGGGATTGCTGACAGCAGAGTGCCCAGTATCTTTCATCTCTTATCCAGACCTTTTGAACAGGGAGCACTGGAAACTGCGAAGGGTTCCATGGTCCAAGGGTAGTGGTAGTCCTTCCCTCATCCTGCTTTGCGACATCAGCATGACAAATCAGCTAATGGGGAGGCAAACCAGATGTGCTACAGGTTCTGGGATACGATGTAGGTTTTAATTATATGAATGAATAACTGACAGTGCTAGGACATTCAAAAGGTGCAGCTCAAAGGATGCCTTCCATGCTACTTACAAACATCTCCTGAAAACTGTCTTACGAAGGTAAGCTTCCATTTCTGTGCTCAGCATAGGAATCAAGAACGAAAGAGGTTCACTCCACCATTTTAAGATTGTACGTCTAAAACTGAATGACTGTTACCTAACTGATGCAGATGAATTTAGATAGTATCACTGGCAGCTCCTTCATCTCTTTGGAAAAATTACATTATTTCTATTCTAGTGCTTAACCATGGTTCTAACTGCTTAATTTTAAGAACTCAAAGGAATATTAAATATGTATTTTTTCTCTTTGTTCTTATCTACAACTAAACATCAGTAATGCTTCAGCTATTTTACAGATATAAGCAATTACATCTACTTGCATTTTGAAAAAAAGAAATGAGGGAAAGAAAACCAAATTGCATAGCTCAAATGTATGAAAAGGTATATTCTGTGTAGGAGTTCATCTTTTTTCTTGCTTGCTAATTTCCAAAGTTCAGTGAACTGCAAAGCTTTCCTTAACTGCTCCTATAAGCTAAGCTATGTTATTGATGTGACTGTCCATGTGAATCCTTCTCCCCTCTCCATGCTATTGCTTTTAGCAATCCCAAGCACAAATACAGACTGGGGAGAGAACTGATTGAGAACAGCCCTAAAGAGAAGGACCTGGATGTGTTGGTTGATGAGAAACTTAACATGAGCCAGCAACAGGCACTTGTAGTCCAGAAAGTCAACCGTATGCTGGGCTGTATCAAAAGCAGAATGGCCAGAAAAGTAAAGG
The DNA here is from genome assembly GCF_011077185.1 of Oxyura jamaicensis. Classification (NCBI taxonomy): domain Eukaryota; kingdom Metazoa; phylum Chordata; class Aves; order Anseriformes; family Anatidae; genus Oxyura; species Oxyura jamaicensis. The sequence continues at coordinate 33,588,330 of NC_048926.1, forward strand.
AGGTGATTCTCCCCTTCTGCTCTGTTCTCATGAGACTTGATGGTCACAAGGCTGAAGCACTTCTCTTTTGAGGACAAGCTGAGGGAGTTGAGGTTGTTCAGCCTGGAGAAGAGAAGGCTCTGGAGAGCTCTGGAGAGACCTTATAGTGACCTCCTTGTACCTAAAGGGGGCCTACTGGAAAGCTGGGCAGGGACTCTTTGTCAGGGGGTGTAATAATAGGACAAGGAATAATGTATTTAAACTAAAAAGGGGTGTATTTAGATTAGGTATTATGAAGAACTTCCTTCACTCAGAGGGTGGTGAGGCATTGGAACAGATTGCTCAGAGAAGTTGCGGATGCCCCATCCCTCGTACTGTTTAAAGCCACATTGGATGGAGCTTTGAGCAACCTGGTGTAACAGAAGTGGTCCCTGCCCATGACAGGGATGTTGGAATTAAATCATCTTTAAGGTCTCTTCCAATCCAAACCATTCTAGGATTCTGTAATTATTACTGAAATTAAAAAGAACACACAAAACCCAGCTCTGCTTAAAATTAGAGTTTTAGGGAGCATGTTTGTTAGTATTTCATCTTTGCTAAGTGTCTCTCTTTCCTGGTCCTTTCTTCTGTAAGACATAGCAAGGTCAGATTGCACTAACAGCCTTAGATTTCACATCTGCCAAGAATCTGTTCTCTGTTTAGTAGTTCATGGGCAGAAAGCCCACAGTGAATCAAATCCATCCTTTGCTGGATTGCTATTGCTGCTTGGTTTTTGGAGGTCACAGTGAGGTCTGAAGATATCCATCACCATCCTGAATGCCTCATCATGTGCCAGGAACCAGACTGAAGCCACAAGAGTGCCAGAACATGAAAAGTTCTGGGAGCCTCTGGTCAACCACGTTGACCCTTGTGCTCTAAGGTAGAAATAAAAATTCATCAAGGAATCTGAATGGCTCATCCCCAGAAGAGACTAATGTCTGCCTTAGTAAGTCACTGGGAAGACAGTAAGAGAAACAATTGCTAAGAAAGCAAATATTGGATGAAAACACGGAAGATGCAAAACAGGTGAATTGTCTACCATACACAGGGCTTAATCATTCCCTCTTTTTCATAGCTGTACAGCTTGAAGGAGAAAGTACTCTGGTGTCCTTTTTTGAGAACTACCACCCCCTCACCAAGATACACACTAGCAATGAAAGCAGCGACAATGGAAACACCATGGTGTACATATGAAAACATCTGTAAACACAAGAATGCATGCAGTACAGAGGAACATTTATCACATGCTTGACTGAACAGCCACACAAAACCTTGAAACACCAACAAACCAAGTAACAATGTATGGAGAATGTTCAGCAGAAATAACTGTCATTAATAAGTAAGTTCTAATTTGAACCTTTTTATACATGAAGAAAGTAAATTATAAGTGCTGCAGAAAATTTTACATTGATTAATCCTGGTATCAGTACATTGTACTCGGGACAACTCTAGCAGTGAAGCCCCATAAAAGCACACACTCCCCTCCCACACACATGCTCTGAACACATCTGGGGTGGCTGTCATTAGCAGTAATTTTTTTGAACAAAAACATATGTATTCTGGTTTTAGGAGATATGCTATAATCTTCAAGTTTTAAACCATATATATACACACATAAATATATAAAAAAAAATATACACACACACATTTTTTTCTATATACATCCATACATGCACATGCACACACACAAGACAGAGAGAGTATGTACCTAGATCTGGAAATATCCCTGACATTATTATAGATGTAATAAAAGCATGGCATGGAATGATTTTACAGACAAGTTGCAACACCGAGCCATAATGAGTTTCTGAATCGCCAATACTCACACATAAAAGAGGGCCTGATCATCAGCAGGTGCTGGAGAAGATCTAGAATGTGAAGCATACGATGCAGCATCTTTTTACAACGGTGTTAACAAATGTCACTGTCTCGTGCTGAATGTGAGAGGCATACTTATGTAGTTAAAAGTGTGAGCTGCTTTTTTTTTTTTTTTCCTTTCTCCTATTTTTTTTCCATCTCCACCTCACCTATACCTCCCCCAGAAAGTATCTGATCTGTCTACAGCAGTGATTATTAACAAGCATGCAAAATAGAATTGCAATCTATCTTCCATTCCTTGATCAGGAAATCATCCACCACACTTTAGCTTAAGGAAGGTGAATTCTGATTCAGATTAGTAATTATCTGACAGATACTAGAAGCAGCTGCCACTAAGCAGAAAACTTATTACAGAAATATAAGAGCTCCTGGAATGGTAGAGTATATGAAACAGAATGCATTCTGGTAAGGCCACACGTGGTTTTCCACAAGCAAAGGGAAAAAGAAAAAGAACACATCAAATGGAACTCAGATTGCTGGCTCCTGAACTATCAAAAATTGAATTTCCTTGAATAAAATCAAAAAGCCTTTACACAGCAAGTAAGAATGGCTTCCTGTGCTTTCAGTAAATAACGTTTGCCACTGAAAGACAGGTTTGAAATTAAAATATTCCTACTTAAGCACTTTTTGGGGTCGATGTGGTACCCCCCAAAAGTTCAGCTTAATAATTAATGTGTCAGCTTTGCAGCCCTGTATGGACAAAGGAATAATACAACCACATTTGAGTGGTTGTACACCCTTGTTTCCCTAAGATAATGCCAAAAAGTTTCAATGGTTGCTTATCAGAAAGGCTGTCCCTTAGATCATGAATCACATCATATTAACTGTGAAACAGTGTTTATATAACTCTTCACCCCTCTTCAAAAACAGGAATAACTATCATGAGATAGTGCTCTTGATTTGGGACACATTTACCCACACATTTGTATCACAGTATTTTTTTTGGAATCTTGTACTTCTCCTGAAAGTGCAAATTATTGAAACATTTAATTATGCTGATAAAGTAGATTTGTAGCAAAACTATGTAGGCCAAAAAATATTGTCCATATTCTTGCAAGATTCCTTTAGAAGCTAAGAAAGGATATGGCATTTTATTTGTCTGACAGACAAAAGATGACTTCAATTTAAACTCTTATCATGGGAATGCACCAAAGAACATGAACATAAAATGAAAGTTAAAATTCTTAAGTCAGAATGTGAATACCTCAGCTTCTTACAGAAGGAGGTGATGCACTTCTCTTTGGGACATCTGAATGTTCACATCTCATATGAGATTTTGGGACATCTGAATGTTCACATCTCATATGAGATTTTGGTATTTCCAATGTATCTGGAAAAAGACTAAGACTATAAAGCAAAACTTATGTTCACATAGAACAAATGAAGAGCTATAAAAGGATAAGCACAAAAAATGAACACATCTGTGTTGGATCACTTAACTATGGCACTAATAAAAGACTTTGCAGAAAAAATTGTGCTGTGGCATATGTGTATCTAAGCAGATGTACAAACATATTCATATGTACATACCAACTGATTTCCGTCATGGAAGTTGGAATTACAATAGATTGAAATCTTACAAAAATAATATCAAGTTTTATCAACATTGACTTGCTCATATTCACAACAGCACTGTCTATAAATGTAAACAGTTGTATGAGCAGAACCCACCACTCAAACAAGCTTGTGTTAAGTCCTGATCCCACAAACATGACAGCCATGGGGCAGACATTAAACCTTCAACCCACAGTGAAGATACTTTGCCCACCTATTCTCAGAACGCCAGGTCTCTTCAAAGGTAGCGTATGACTGAGGAACAAGCGAATGCCCTGCAGTCCATTTTTAACAGATAGAAACTACACAGTTACACTGTGACTGAACCGTTCATTTTCAAGGATATGTTTTTTTTATGTTTTTCTGTTTTTGTTTTTGTTGTTGTTGTTGTTTGTTTGTTGTTGTTGTTGTTTTTTAAAAAAGAGGCTTCTATTAATATCATCTCTGGTAATTCCATTAGCAGACCTGACCCAGTCCACAGTAACACAGGGCTCAGAAAAATTATTTTTTTCTTTTTTTTTCTTTTTTTTTAAGATGGAAACCCAGCACTGACAAGTCTGGAGCACTGGTCACAAGCTCCGGAACAACTCATTTCTAGATCGTGGATATATGGGCAAAGTTAACTCCACAACTATGATAGTTAGAAAGAATTGTACTTTAATGGAAAGTTAAAATTCTGTAAACTGAACTTGAGAAGAAGAAACTTTCTCATTGAGCAAATGGATTTTTCAAGACTCAAATACTTCAGGTTTAAAGTAGTACTCCGAAGTATAGATATCTGTGTATGTGAGCAAAAGCTCCTTCATATGTATTAATGAAAACCTGGAAGTGACTTCACAGAACAGCCCATTTCTGCTGTTTATTACAGATGTACTGACATTTTTTAAAATATTACTTTTCTGCATTAACATCAGGTATCATACTTCCTGTCTGATAGTCAAAGACAAAATCCGTAAGAAAGGTCTCCATCAGATGAAATCACATGTGCAACTGCCAGACAGTCAACCTTTCAGAAGCATGAATACCTTGAGAAAATCCTTACTTTGTTTAGCAGAGTCATACTGTAAATGTAGAACTCTAACAAATCCTATGCCTTCAATATAGCCGGATAGGGCAGTAACGATGATGGGAACTAATCACAGCAATTCTAAGAACACCCAGAGCCTCCCACACAAGTGATTTTATCTTTCAGACTTACAATGCTGTAATTCAGTAGTGAATTATTCATCTGAAAGGGTGATTTAAAGATAAATCCACACAGTGAAAACAAACAAAATTCTGATTTAAAAAAAATGCATAAATCTCACCAGATTTTGATTATTAGCCCTTTCCTACCACAACTACTGTTCGAGGTGTACCTACTTGATATCTGGTCCAATAAGCGAATGCCTTCTTAACATAGCTCGGGCCTGTGCATTGGTTAAGTTAGTGGTTGACTCTTCATTAATGGACAGGATGCAGTCTCCCACACCAATCCGTCCATCACGACTTATCGAGCCTCCATGGATGACACTACGGACTATCATTCCTGAGCCATCTTTATTGGAACTTACTGTCATCCCTACAGTGAAAAAGGCATGAAACAGGTAAGAGTTAATACTATCCCTGAGCCCCAATTCCAAACAACAAGAGAAAGAAATACAACGAGAGTCTGGGAAGGCAGGAGACAGCCACTCGACCTGCCAATGTCAGCAAGCCTGAATATTGCCCTTATTCTCCTCGAGTTTATTTCTTCTAACAGGAGACAGGAGTTACAAATCACAATCACAATCACAGTATCTTGACTTTATCTTATGTTATTTCATGTATCAAGCTCAATATAAGAAAACAAAGAGCAGTGGAAATTTTAAGCAGAAAATAAGCCAACAATCACATAGATCTCAACGAAAAAGGAAACAGAATGGCTTCAAAAACACCCTGAATTTGTAATTCTGAGTAGTTGATTGAGTTCATCTGCCACATGTCAGTTTGGTTTATGATGGTTCTTTTTAGGAAAGGAATTAAAATGATTAAGGTATTAACTAGAAGCACAGGGATAACACAAAATAATCTTCTGTAGAAAATTATGGCAGCCCATTGATTAGGCCTAGAAGAGAATCCTGACTTCTGCAAGAGCATGTGCACTACTGACAGATACAATCCAGTATTTGATTTGCATGACAATCCTACCAGTGGTAAAGCAGGACACTGCTTCTTGAGGCTTATATGCACCATTTAACTCCAGGTTCTTTTCACACTGTTGACACTTCTAAGAAAAAATGTTCTTCAAAAAGGCAAAGGAAACGTACCTGCAGGCCCAACATAGTTTTCCCCTCAACATCTTTGTTGTGCCAAACTTGTTTTCACTCCTTTTTGTGCACTGACCAACATGAATGTTTTCTTTAACAAGTCAAAGCAACTGAAACAAGAGTGCCTTATACAGGAAGATTTACTAGAGAAAGAAGCAGTGAACACCCCACTTGTGTTCTCCTGGTTTTGCATGTAAACTTCAAGATAGCAAGCAACAGGAGTGAAGTTCTGTATTCATCATCTCTTACGTTCTTGTCCAGACAGAGCAGAAGGAAAATGATCTTCAAGGAGAAAGCTACCCAGAGCAAAGCCTTCAAGGATACTGATTACAAGAAAATTCTAATCATTAATATATAAACATGACTACAGAAGACAAAGACTGAACACATTACTCTGTGAACTTAAGACTGGCGGAGACAGGCTGAACAATAGAAACTGGCTGAACAGAGTTTAAAAAGCAGCTGTAACCCACAGGCTACCCAGATTCAGTCAACCACATAAACATCTGCCTATGTATCTGTATCAGAGAAAAAAAAATACTTAAAGAACACTAATAGAGACACTCAACTTGTGCTTTTTCAAACTCCTTACAGAAACCTTTACAAAAATCTCTTACAAATCTCTTAGTGGTCTTGGTTCCTCACATTCCCTTGCAGTTGAAATCAACACAGTTGTCTAAGCTGTAAGAAGAAGGCCCTGACTAGCTAGGAACTGTCCAGTAAGTGGATGAAAAGCTTGACATGGGACAGCAGTGCACACTTGCAGCCAGCAAGGGCAACTGCATCCTGGGATTTACCAAAAGAAGTGTTGCCAGCAGGGTGGAGGAGGGTCATTGTCCCCTCTGCTCTGCTCTCATGAGACTCCACCCACATATGGGGCCTGCAGCAAAAGAAGGATGTAGGCCTGTTAGAGCAAGTCCAGAGGAGGTCACAAAGATGATCAGATGGCTGGAGTACCTGTCCTGTGAGGACAGGCTGAGGGAGTTGGGGTTGTTGCTGGAGAAGAGAAGGCTCTGGAGAGACATAATTGCGGTCTTTCAGTACTTAAAAGGGGTTTATAAAATAAGATGAAGAGAAACTTTTTGCTTGGGCAGACAATGATAGGACAAGGGGAAATAGTTTTAAACCAAAAGTGGAGATTTAGATTAGAGGTTAGGAGGAAAGGAGAATCTCCACCCTCTATTGGATGTGGGGGGAAACTTAGTAATCAGAGATGAGGAAAAAGCTGAGGTGCTTAACGCCTTCTTTGCCTCAGTCTTTAACAGCAAAACCCGTTGTTCTCTCAACGCCCAGTACCCTGAGCTGGTGGAAGGAGATGGGGAGCAGAATGTCGCCCCCACAATCCATGAGGAAATGGTTGGCGACCTGCTACAGCATTTGGATGCATGCAAGTCGATGGGGCCGGATGGGATTCACCCGAGGGTACTGAGAGAACTGGCGGAGGAGCTGGCCAAGCCGCTTTCCATCATTTATCGGCAGTCCTGGCTATCGGGGGAGGTCCCACTTGACTGGCGGATAGCAAATGTGACGCCCATCTACAAGAAGGGCTGGAGGGTAGACCCAGGGAACTATAGGCCTGTTAGTTGGACCTCAGTGCCAGGGAAGCTCATGGAGCAGATTATCTTGGGTGTCATCATGCGGCAGGTGCAGGGCAAGAAGGCAATCAGGCCTAGTCAGCATGGGTTTACGAAGGGCAGGTCCTGCTTGACGAACCTGATCTTCTATGACAAGGTGACACACTTAGTGGATGAGGGAAAGGCTGTGGACGTGGTCTACCTTGACTTCAGTAAGGCATTTGACACCACTTCCCACAGCATTCTCCTCAGGAAACTGGCTGCTCATGGCTTGGACTGGCGTACACTTCGTTGGGTTAAGAGCTGGCTGGATGGCCGGGCCCAGAGAGTTGTGGTGAATGGAGTCAAATCCAGTTGGAGACCGGTCACTAGTGGAGTCCCCCAGGGCTCGGAACTGGGACCAGTCCTCTTTAACATCTTCATCGATGATCTGGATGAGGGGATCGAGTGCGCCCTCAGCAAGTTTGCAGATGACACCAAGTTAGGTACGTGTGTCGATCTGCTCGAGGGTAGGAAGGCTCTGCAGGAGGATCTGGAGAGGCTGGACCGAGGCCAACAGTATGAAGTTCAACAAAGCCAAGTGCCGGGTCCTGCACCTGGGGCACAACAACCCCAAACAGAGCTACAGGCTGGGAGATGAGTGGTTAGAAAGCTGCCTGGCAGAAAAGGACCTGGGAGTAGTGGCTGACAGTCGGCTGAATATGAGCCAGCAGTGTGCTCAGGCGGCCAAGAAGGCCAGCAGCATCCTGGCTTGCATAAGAAACAGCGTGGCCAGCAGGTCCAGGGAAGTGATTGCCCCCCTGTACTCGGCTCTGGTGAGGCCGCAGCTAGAGTACTGCGTTCAGTTTTGGGCCCCTCGCTACAAGAAGGACATGGAGGTGCTCAAGCGAGTCCAGAGAAGGGCTACAAAGCTGGTGAAGGGTCTGGAGAACAAGGCTTACGAGGAGCGGCTGAGGGAGCTGGGACTGTTTAGCCTGGAGAAGAGGAGGCTCAGGGGTGACCTTATTGCACTCTACAGGTACCTCAAGGGAGGCTGTAGTGAGGTGGGGGTTGGTCTATTCTCCCACGTGCCTGGTGACAGGACGAGGGGGAATGGGCTAAAGTTGCACCAGGGGAGGTTTAGGTTGGATCTTAGGAAGAACTTCTTTACTGAGCGGGTTGTTAGTCACTGGAATAGGCTGCCCAGGGAAGTGGTTGAGTCACCATTCCTGGAGGTCTTGAAAAGACATCTAGATGTAGAGCTTATGGTTTAGTGGAGGAGTTGTTAGTGTTAGGTCAGAGGTTGGACTCTGTGATCTTGGAGGTCTCTTCCAACCTAGACTATTCTGTGATTCTGTGAAATTCTTGACTCAGAGGGTGGTGAGAAACTGGGACAGGTTGCCATGAGAAGTTATGGATGCCTCATCACTGGAAGTGTTCAAGTTCAAGCTGAACGGGGTGCTGGGCAACCTGATCTAGTGGGCTGCAGCCCTGCCCATGTCAGGGGGTTGGAACTAGGTGATCTTTAAATTCCCTTCCAACCCAAGTCTTCCTATGATTCTATATTCCTATGTCTAAGAAGCTTATTCATAAACACAGGACGTCACCGGGAGCACTACACTCAGCTCTGAGGCTCCCGGCACAAAAAGATTACTGAAGTATTAGAACAAGTTCAGAGGAGAGCCAAAAGGATGATCAGAGGGCTCAAGGAACACCTCTCCTTTGAGGACAGGCTAAGAGAGTTGGGGTGGAGCAGTTGGGGTCTTCTCCAGCATGGAGAAGAGAAGGCTCCACTGAGATCTTACAGCAGCATTCCAGTCAGGGAGAGGACTGAAAGAACAAGGAGGAATGGTTTAGAAGTTAAAAGGGTATTTTAGATACTATGAAGAAATTCTTTAAGCAGAGGGTGGTGAAGCACTGGAACAGGTTGCCCAGAGAAGGATGCCCCATCCCTAGAAGTGTTCAAGGGATGGGATGGGGCTTTGAGCAAGCTGGTCTAGTGGGAGGTGTCCGTGCCCATGGCAGGGTGTTGGAATTAGATAATCTTTAAGGTCCCTTCCAATCAAAACCATTCTCCGATTCTATGACTTGAGGACAAGGAGTTCTCCAGCCTGTTGTGCCTGTTAATGCCACAATGAACCTCTAGTCAGGATGCTAAGGCTGTTGCAGATTGAAGATCTTTAAAAATCTGAAATTCTCTAGAAAATTATGACATCTTTGAGTCACAAATACTATCTATTAAATATATTAATTACCTGATTTTCAAAAATACTGAAATTTATGATACATGTAAAAATCATTATCAAGGAAGTGAATGGCTTGTTTAGATCCTTTTGACCATCTTCAGAAAACAAGATGATTTCACTTTTACATGTATTTGAATCTGCAACTCTTTTACCACAGGCGTTCTTTTGTTGTTGTTTTTGTTTGTTTGTTTGTTTTAATCTCAAAACACAGCACTTGTTAGCCCTATCCTGTTTTTCCACCGCATATGCGCAGACAGTAAAAAAAAATATACGAAAACTGTACTGTTAACATTTGAGATTGACTAACTTCCTTTATAGAAAAAAAAATCCTTAGTGAGAATGGGCACCTTATTTGCTGTTAAAGGTGACAGCAACTGGATTAATCTTTACTGGTAGAACAGGAAACACAGGAGAAAAACAGAAAGCATGTTCCTGAACAAATTACAAAAAATATTAGGTACTTTACCTAGACTTGAATTGCCTTTTGCAATAGTGATGGTCTTCTCATACATATTTTTGACTGAATTTGGGGTTGTGGAACTTCCCTCCACGGATACTGAGCAGCCCTTTTCCACTGAGAGCACTTGATCCTAACACAAAAGGAAAATAACATCAGTTCAGATTGACAATATAAAAGTATGACTAGACACACACCTTAACTCATCTTACGTTTTACCAAAGCTATAATTAATACAGATTCCTTCTAAAGTCACTAGAAAAGTCAGTCTATCAAAGGTCAAACTCATATATGTGCATTCACTATGTAACATGGAATGTATTGCAAAGTACATTTTTAATTTGGGGACACCAGTTACACTCTTAAAATAAGTGGGATGAATTCAAGAACTCACTGACTCACTCACCAGAGATGCCTCTCAATTTGCCAGTGTTAAAGTAATAAAGCTAATATAAAATTGTCACTCTTCTAAGAATTTCTTAAGTAATCACTGAATTGAAGGAATAGTAATAGGTCATAGCAACTGTCATATAAAGAAAAAGAAAAACTGTATTTGCACACGCTGGCATCACAGGCTAGTATGGAAGTTGAACTGTGCAACCTTGCATGAGTACCGGGATGTAACGTCTTCCAGATGTCCACATCTCTGCAGAATTTAACAGAATAGCCTTGCTCTAGACCCCTGGTCTGCCCAACGAGAACACCGTGTTCCAGCAGTGTCTTGTACTGTGAGTATGAGCACACTTTCAAACACCCACCCTATCTCCAGTCTCTGGGAGATTACTATCTTGAAGCTGTAAATTATCTCCTGTTTTGGCTACATCCACTAAATTTTAAAGTTTTGATGTCAGCTACCACATTTGACTCTTGACATTACAATCAAAGAACCATATGTGGGTGCTAGCCAGCATCAATTTCAGTATTAGATTATATCATTTAATAATGTCTTTCCATGGTTTGTTTTTTATTATTAAAAAAAATAAAATTACTTTTCCAGTGCCATCAAGCTGCATGGTAGTAGCTAGGCTTGTACTTTGTACAAATTCTGCTGTTGTCTGAGATCCAGCCCAAGCTTCTGTATTCTCACTTTCATTTTGGTTGATAACAGAAACATCCAGAGGCAAAAAATCCTTTTTAGTAAAAGCAGCTGCAGTTTCCAGATTTTTGCCTGCTACAGATTTTTGCTCTCTCACTCTTTCACTCAGATCCATGTTGTACAGATTCTTGTTGGATATATGGTAATCAGCTGCTGCATTTAAAAATTCCTCTCCAACAGCCTGTTAAAAACAGGAGACAACAAATAATCATTATTATTTTGTAGTATAATTAAAATTTGTATTTCATGCTAAAATCTTAAGCAGAAATTAATGTAATGGAATTGTTGTGGTTTTGGCTGGAATAGAATTATTTTTCTTTGTAGTGGTTCACATAATGCTGTGTTTTGGATTTTTTATGAAAATGGTGAAAATGGTGGTGATAACCCTCTGATCTTTTAGTTGCTGCAGAGCAGTGCTCACACAGAGCCAAGGCCTTTTCAGCTCCTCATGCTGCCCTGCCACTGAGGAGTCTGGGGATGCACCAGGAGCTGGGAGGGGACATAGCTGACCAAAGACATATTCCATACCATATTATATCATGCTCAGCAATAAAAGCTGGGGTAAAGAGGAAGAAAGAGGGGAGGGAGGGGACGTTTGCAGTGATGGTGCTTGTCTTCCCAAGAAACCGTTACTGAGGCCACACCTGGAGTATTGAGCCCAGCTCTAGGCTCCCCAGTAAAAGAGGGACATGGAACTACTGGAACGAGTTCAGAGCAGAGCTGCTAAGATGATAGGGGACTGGAGCACCTGTCATATGAGGACAGGCTGAGAGTACTGGGCCTGTTTAGCCTGGAAAAGAGAAAGCTGAGGGGAGATCTCATCAATGCATATAAATATGTGAAGAGACAGTGTCAAGAGGATGGAACCAAACTGTTTTCAGTTGTGCCCAAGCAAAAGGATGAGGGGCAGTGGGCACAAACTGAAGCACAGGGAGTTCCAGCTGAATATGAGAGGGCACTTCTTTACTTTGAGGGTGACAGAGCACAGGAATGGGTTCTCCAGAGAGGTTGTGGAGTCTCCTTCTCTGGAGATATTCAAAACCCGCCTGGATGCCATACAGCACAACATGCTCTAGGTGATCCTGCTCAGCAGGGGAGCTGGCCTAGATGATCTTCAGAGGTCCCTTCCAGCCTCAGCCATTCTGTGAAATTCTGTGATGAGCCCTTCTTTCCTGGAAGTGGCTGAACACCTGCCTGCCAATGGGAAGTGGAGAATGAATTCCTTGAGTTCTCACACTTTTACCTTTCCAATTGTCTCCCCCATTCTACCTGGGGAGAGTGAGCGAGTGACTGTCTGGTGCTGAGCAGCCTGCTAGGGCTAAACCATAACAAGAATTCAAGAATTTAGAAGTGTTTGTTGTTACATCAGTGTCTTCAGTAGATTGTTACAGGCATTTTTCTACAGAATTTACTTGATTCTTCAGACTTCTTCTATTTTATAACAGAAATCAATGAATATGAAATTACTGCTGAAGGCCAAATTCTAATATTGTATCATTCAGTAAATTTTCACTAACTTCAGCAAAGCAGTGTCCACTCAGACATCCACAAATTAAGACACAACCACCACCAGCAACTTACCAAAATTAAAGCACACAAGTGTCATCCTAAGGTAGAAGAAATTTGCAAGACCAAGGTCTTTATTTTCACATCACTTTGCTACAAGTAATTTCAAGCAGCTTATAAAACAACCATGCAATCTGATTATCCATTTAACTGAAAAGAAACGTATTTCTATACCCCTTCCATACAAAGAAGAAACAGTAAAAACTCAGTCAAATCTCAGCAAATAAATGAACACAGAAGTTTCATAGTGTGACAGCTCTGCAATACAATGATGCAGTTACTGAAGTTTAGCAATCAGTACTTATTGCTGGTGTCATTATTCAAAGCATCATTAAAAGGACAAATTTCCTTATATGAAATTTATTTAGATTTCCAAGATCCTAAGGTCTCCCATTTCAAGTATTTTTAAGGAATTTCAACAATCACTAGCTTCTGGAAAAATATCCAAATATTCTCTAGCTCAGCTTTCAAAGTAATTAATTTTAGAAACATGTAGGCCATTAGATATTAAGAAGATATATCAAAGACTAAGAGGTTGGATGTATAGGTTCTTTATCAATATTAGGGAATTTTCTCTTAAATGCAGTAAATGTAGTCACAAGAATTTCTACCTCTACCTGTTTTAGTTTTTATCTACTATCTTCTTCTACTTTTCCATAAAGTGGGAAAAAAACATGATTCTCCAATTTATTTTCTAGTATATATTAAATCAAAATTCACATGATTTCAAGATATTTTGCAACATGTTGTACCAACAGTCTTATTTTTTTTTTCCTCATCATTCATGAGGTGCATACATGCTTGCTTTGTACCTAGACATCATCAAAAAAGGTTCACCTGTAAACAATTGGTTTAAGTAACATCTGAGAAGATAATTGAGCAAGGCCTAAATACAGCTAATCTGCATGATGTAATCAATGAAATAATTTCCTACCTTTTGGAGAACAGAACACCAAGACTATAATCTATTTAAATAGGTTTCAAAGAGAGCTGTGACACCTACTTTTAACTATGTTTTGTATTCATTTCCAAATCAGTGGGATGTATGCGTTACAAAGCCCCATGAAGTGTTCAACATTTACTCCGTATGCCACACGTGTATTAAAGTAGCAGTATATGCACATTTTTTAATTTGTTTCATTTAAGCAAAGTCAACGCTTTGATTTTTGAAGACAAAATTTCAGGAATTTTCAACAAAATCTGGTACCTCTTTAGAGCACTTTGATTAGTTTAATTTAGAATATTTTTTCATCACCTATTTTTAAATTGACAGCAAAGGTATTCAGAATCAGCATTTCAACTGCCCTTGTCGTCAAAAATAGCTGAAATACCTCTGCATTCCTTGTTACACCTAATAGAACTTTTTTTCATTTTTACTGCATCTCAATTGCTTCTAAAGTTTTCTTTTACCAACCGGTTTCCTTGCTATATTTACTTTGTGAAGCCATTCATAATTGCACAACGTAAAGTATTACTTGTAGAGAACACTCCCTTCGTACTTAGGCATGGAGAAGAACAGTGAAATGTCATGACCATAATGTTTAAAAATGAACAAACAAACAACAACAAAAAAAAACAACAAACAGAAAATAAAGCCATCTTTAAGTCAAAACCAAAAATAACTTAAGGATTAAGTTTAGGATTAAGAGCAGGAACATGAAATATAATGTAAATCTAACCTCTGTCTCATAAAAGGCTTCTCAGCATGCAAAATGCATAATCCATTTAAGTAACAATTATGGAATTGAACAATGCAATCTGTCCCACTGGCACAGCAGAGATGTGCTCTTCTGTGGATTGGGAGAAGCTATTAGAAGATGAATTTAGCTTTCCAAAACAATGCCTTCTGTGGGCCAAATATATAAGGGATAAACGAAGATACTCTGGCTCAGGCATGAAGAAAAAAGCAGAAGCTACTCTATTGAAGACCACAGACTGCAAACCTAGAAAGAAATCCCTACAATATTTGGTTCAAAGACGGTGAGTGCTTGGAGAAATTACTCTGAAGACTCTGGATTAGTGAAATAGATCTATAGATTGACAAGATGAAGGATCATGAAAAAACACGGAGAGAAACAAAGCCAACTTTGATACAATCATAAGGGTATGTGACCAGCAAGAATTAAGATACTGGTCTTTGTAATATTATTGAGAAACTTAAAAAAGAAATTAGTAGCAATCAGAGGTTTGATATCCTTCATATTTAATTACAGTATAATTATGAACAATTTATGCAAGAACAAAGTAAACTGATTAACAAGTACTCTAACTACAAAGGAGTAAAAAAGCAAAGCTTAGGATGAAAACTTACTAAATCTAAAATTCTGTAGAATGATGCAGTTATTTTGTGTTACCACTCTTTAATATGCTCTGAAGTAATACCGGTGAAGTTTTCTTTGTAGTGCACCACAGCTTTAACATTACAAGTATCTCACGGTATTCTACCTGGCTATACAAAACACATCCAAGTTTTCAATCTTCCACCTGCCTCTCTCTTCCACACAGACAACTGCAACACACCAGGATTACCTTAAATAAAACCGTACCTTAAAGTGGTAACAAACGGTTGTGCAGATGGAACAAGGACAACATCTAGTAATTCAGCTGCATACACTGAGCCTTTTCACATTCATAAGCAAGTTTTAACATCAATAAAATCATCCTTATTTTACCTTGGGAGCTGACGAGGGAAGGGAGAGGGTGTAGTTCAGCTCATCACTACAGGCGCTGCCATGCAGAGCTAACACTGAAGCCTGGAACGTGTCACTCTCCGGAGAATACTGAGATTCAAAGGTGGATTCATCCGCTAGATCTGCCTCTCCAGAGTCCACCTAATAACAGAAGCAATTTAATCAGCCAGGCTGTCTGTAACCTTCGTACAATGTAAGCCCCAAACACATGTACCTCAGTCGCTACTAACTGACTGACACTCCATTTTTTTTTCCCCTCTGTGTTTTACAGTGAGGTTAAATTTGTACAGCACAGTAGGAAAAATTTCTTCTTCCAGTTACAAATTATGTTACTCCATCTTCAGAGATAGCAAGGAACATCTGAATCAAAGTTGGAGTCTAAACTGGGACAAACTGTAGGGCTGAAATAGGCTAGTGCCTCCTAATAGAAATATGAGGTGTTAGCAACTATTATTTTCTTTTACAATAATTCTTTTGAAAGAATTAAGGCTGTAAAAATAATGAGCTTCACTTAGTGACACAAAAGAAAAGAAACTGCAACGCTTTCCAAAACATTTATAAAAAGTCAGATGTCACAAATGTTTCTTATAATTTTAAAAATATTTTATATTTCACAAAAAGATTAATACTAAACTTTCTCCTATCTTACATATGAAATAAGATTTTAAAAAGATGCAAAACTTGAGCAGTCTTTTTACGGGTATTCTTTTTCTTCAATGCAATATAATACACAAGTCTTAAAAAGAATTTTCAAATACTAGAATAAAATTAGGTCCTAAAGAACTTAATTCATGGTGCTTCATATTCTATACTTTAACTATAATTTTTTCTCCCCTAGCAGAGCTCAAGGAAACATCGTATGCTAACAAAAATGCTCAGTGGAGTTCAGAACCATGACCATACTGTAAACTTATATGAAGCAGCTAAGCGTAACCATCCATCTGAAGAGATGGGATCTAAGTGTTGTTTTGCAGCTTTTGATGTTAATCACAAAATTAAATCATTCACTGTCAGATGGACAACAATAGCAAAAATCTGCAGTGACTTCAAAAGATTGATTCCTTTCTGAGGTACAAACGATCTGGTTTTTGTTGTCTCTACCCTAAAGACTTAACATATAATTCAAACTACTCCTTTGGTGTAATTCACTCTCAGCTCATCTTTTGGAAAATACACATCAGTGATACTGAAGCTAAGCCCTAAATAAGGGTTGTGTAAAAAGGGGAAAGACTAGAAGAATCTGAGCATAGATTTATCTATTAAAATCAATTCCTTGTGAATGCACTCTGCAAACACATCCTTGAGTAGTTGATGATTGCATATTCAGTTTCATATTTTGCATATTTGACAGGCACTTGACATAGCTGACAACTTTAACCATATAATTATCTGCTATATTCATTATCCTTCAGCTCGGTTTTAAGTTTTTGTTTGTTTTTTTATGAATCACATACAGAACTCAAAAAGTTAAGTCCTTAAGATTTAGTCTGATCTTTTTTTCTACACATCTTTAATTAAAGGATATTTTCAATACATAACCTTGTTTCTTCATACTTCTTTCTCCTCTATAAGTAGAGTAAGGCAAATCCTATTATGTTGAAATAACTAACAGTTTAACTACTTCATCAAGATAACAAACTGAAGAAAAAAAAAGTCTTGTTAAAAAACACATTATTAAAAACAGCTTGTTGTTTGCAAATGTGAAAAAATATCAAACACACTGCAATCAGTAATTCAGAGATTTTTCCTTGGAAGGATCCAGTTCAGGTTTTGTTTTGTTTAATTTGTTCCTTCAATGAATTAAGTTATGGTTTTCAGTACAAACTGTTTACCTACTCATATCCCCAGAAAATGGGGGCCAAACAACTTCTACATAAGTCCCAGATCAGTATGAATAATCATGAGAAGATATGTTTGGAATTATTTTTTTCTGTTTATTTGTTTTAGAGTCCTATTTCCTTTGACATTTTTCTTTAAATTCTTAACGGTAACTTTTGAGCTATGTAAGGCAGTGAACTTTTCGGTAAGTTACATTCTTTGTACAAGTGAACACATTTTGGCTTGCAAATCTCATAATCACTGATTGATGCTGAAGTTTAAAGAATACTATCAGGAAAAAAATGTTGGTAGCTTTTGAAGATGGACAGCATTCTTTGTAAGGCTGGCTTACATGCAAAAAGAGTCCCGAAAACTTTTTTCAAGACAGCTAGGAAAGCATTCATATATTATGAAACACAGGCAAAAAGATTTATTTACCAAATGAGCACATGAACATTTCTCTACACAAGCTAAGATTTTCAAAGGGATGCAAGGAGACATGATTGGCCATGATCTTTTGAAAATCTCAGCAAAATATATTTTTTTCTTTTTTCTTTTTTTTTTTCCCATGCAACAGCCAAAATGTCTAGATGCCAGTTTCTACCATTTGGGAATTCATCTCAGCTATAGTGCATGAGTAACATGGTGATAGTAAGCACTAAAAGATAAGCATGGACAGTGACAAAGCAACCTTTTTTCATTATGAAATGCAAAGACTTAAGAAATCTTTGTTAAGTTGGGCCACTAACCAGAGCTAGATCAGCATGGAAGAGGGCTGCATCAGCTGGCCCCTCCTCCTCAAATGACTGGGCAGTGTAGAAAAAGCAATCTTCCTTAGCAGAGACATAGCCCTCTTCTGGTGAAAGCTGCAGAAAGAACGAAGCTCTGAGTTGGATTGAGTGGCCAGGACACAGCGTGTTCAAAGTGCATTATGTGAGGGAGGTTTAGAGAGGCAAATCAATTCCAAATGCAGCAGAGTTCATTTCAATCACAGTTATACTGTTGAATTGGTAAAGAGGTGTTTTTTTTTTTTTTTTTTGTTTGTTTGTTTGTTTTTGTTTTTTTTTTTTCCCTCAAAATTATCTGAATTGATTCAGCTTCACATGTCACTTCAGATGCTCAAGTAATAAAAAATACCTAACCAGCTTTACCACAGAACCTACACAGGTTAGTCTAAATTCATTCTCAATTCATTCTGCTCTTACTATGCATTTACTAGAACTGACAGAGCTGCTACAAGAGACAGAGCCTAACAGTGCAGGCCGACACAACCTCCCAGGCTGCAAAATATTCATGTTCAAAGGAACACCGAATCCACTGCCTGTATTTTAAGGTGGTGTCTGCCAGGTCTAACAGCCTCCAGAGGACAAAACATAATTCTAACTGCAAATCAGCACCTTTTTCCAACATAATTTGATGTTAGTTTCATTCAACCGGTATTGCAAAGAAGCCAGTGATTACTCAAAATGTCTACTTAACCAGTAAAATTATATGTGACATATTAAAGTAGAAATGCAGAATGTTTACAAAATTCCAGGAACAGAGACAGAACAACCATGAAGGTTCTCTTTCAGAGTTCATTTTTAAGTAAGACAATGTTGATTTGCAAGACATTTTAGTGTATGACAGTCTCCACTATAAAAATGAATCTCACAAAGAAAGTTTAAAAAGTACCCTCTTTACTATGAGAAGGAAAGTTTCTATGAACTTAAACATCAGCCATTCCCTCCTACCCACTTCACATGCACTGAAAATGAAAATTTGGTATCTGCATCCACAAGGATTACGAGATTGTCATTGTGTAAAAAGCAAAAATGAACTGCAAAAAATCACTTAGCTTTACAAATACAGTGAGACTGATCTTTCTACATATAATAACGATGGCATTCTACTGATTTGAATTTATAGACACTGGGGACACTAGTCCATGCTCCCACTTTGCTAGGGATAATTCAGGAAGATAACTCTCAGTGGTAGGTATGAGGTAGATTTTTTTTTTTAAATTCACTGACCTGAGATATCACTAAGGAAGTACAGTGATAAGAAATCACAGGAATCTTTAATTAGTTGCATCACTACATAATCTTGAAATACATGTTTATTCTCCTGGCCAATCTATATTCTCCTTTATTTGTAAATCATGACACTTCCATATGCAAGAGGAACAACTGTTCCATATGCAACAACTGTTCCACATAAGAAATGTGGAACAGTTGTTGTGCAAATAAGCACTCTTACCAGCCCTCAGAATGCAGAGTACATTATTAAAATATAACCGCACAGATGCAGAACTGTACAGCATCCATACTGACATACTATTTCCATAACCCTAAGTCTTCTATATCTGGAGTTCTTTGTTACCACTGAAGAAGACAACGTACAATCCAAATCTTAAGGTTAATAATCTCCCTCTTAGAACTCATTAGGTATTTTTCCCCAGAATGGCTACAGGAATGCAATTATTTAACCTCATTCTTCTAATTGCTAGAGACTCCTTTCTAGAATCAAGCCCAGAATTATTTATGGCTCTACCAAAATAACCAGCAGGTGCTGAGATACTTTAAGACTATTTACCATTCTTTAAATTAAGTACGTGGTCTGTAAAGAAAGACTGCTATACCTGTAGCAGACCAGACCTTATGAAGTAGTGCAGTAGGCAAATTCCAAACAACATAAAACTTTATTTATGTCACCACCTTCCACATTCAGAAAATCTTGTAACATGTAGAAAATTAAGCCTAGTGGCTTGCAGCCCTGAAATACTGTGGTAATTGTAAGATGCTTCACTATTTCTCTGCTAGGACACCAGCGTGCCAGGTCCTGAAATCACCACACCTGTCACACACTATGCAGGCCATTCCTGCATGCAAGGAATCTCATACAGATAGTCTTCTGGATTTCGTGCGTCATCTGGCTGTATTCCAAAGCACAGAAAGCGTACACAGAAGTCAAGATCATTAGGTACCAGCTAAAATGACATGAAAATTATCCACAGCTTTCCCATATCCTTACAGGCAGTGGTTTGGCAACTCCTATTTTAACTGTTCCTGTTGGGGCTCCTTTCAGTGCTTGCACTGCTTCCTCCAGGCTGCCATTTTCCAGGTTGATATCATTGACAAACATAAGCCGATCTCCAGGAAGAAGTCTGCCATCTTGCTCAGCCACACCACCAGGAACTAATGAGCGAATTACAATTACGGTGTTTGCTGGGTCAACAGGATCCTGATTGAGTAAAAGAAAGAGAGATATTTAATT
The DNA here is from genome assembly GCF_011077185.1 of Oxyura jamaicensis. Lineage (NCBI taxonomy): Eukaryota > Metazoa > Chordata > Aves > Anseriformes > Anatidae > Oxyura > Oxyura jamaicensis. Next base: position 33,608,749 of record NC_048926.1, read on the forward strand.
TTATTTAATCTATCTTGGTAGGCTTATTTTATGCATGTACTTTTAATGACCCACAACACAGCCCTGCTCCAGATGAACCCTCAGCAGGAACACATAACCCTGTCCATACAGCTGTACCTTTATGCTTCCTTCTGTCTTCCATTCCTAAATGTGAAAATCTTTTCTAGGTGATGTTCCATCACAAATCACTAGCATAAAACACTGTTAAATAGCTGAGTGCAGTATGTACTGTAATGAGCAATCACATCAAAAATGTAAATACTTCCTACAGCTATGACACTGTGCAGACCTCATCCTTTCTTATACTTAGCTGTTTGTGAATAGAGATGGACTGTTCAGACTGGGGAAAGTTAACAATTTCTAGTGGAACAAACAGCTGATTTCAAGAACTACCATGTACTTCATGGCACCAGATCTTGCTCAGCTGGGAAAGCAAATTTAAAGAGTAAAGTCCTTGTGTGTGCCTAACCAAATCCTTTACAAGACAGGAACATACCAAGAGAGCAACAAGGCACAACAAAGTCAATCTTCCTTTCAAAAAGAAAACTGTTTTCAAATCTCCATCCTCCAATGCACTGATATTTTTATAAATAAGCTAACATCAAGCTCTATGAACAGAAAAGTATAGTTCTGTTGTAACAATCGTAACAGGTACACAAACTTGCATTAGTTATAGAAATTACATTCACAAGGAAGATTATTAGATGTTAATGCTTCCGACACATGGCAATTCACTTGCGTGCATGTACAGAAAAATATGAGACATACATAATAATGTATCAGCTTTACTGATAGCAAAGGAAAGAGAAAAGCAAACATCTACAAACTGGAAAGCAACTATAACATTTATCCGTGCCAAAATGTATATCTGAAAGGATGCATGTCATACAGGCAGCAACCAAAATTAGAATTAGAGACCGCTGAAAGCTAATGTGAGAGAGAGGGGTTGAGAGAGGGAGTGGGGGAGAGAAGACCCTTAATATATCAGGGCAATTAATGCAATAAAGAGAATGCCATGAGGAAATAAAACTTTACAAGTTGAAATATAGCTAGCATTTCTGGACGTTGTGCTTGGACCTGAATACTGATACTTTTCTCACTATTTTAACAACTATTTAAACTGCCATTTGAGATGATACTGCATGACGTATTTTTTGAAAAAAATCACCTTTCTAGTGTCTGTGATTCTTATGTCCCCCAGAGTCTTCCCTGGGGTATGGAATAAAGTACCCAGGCCTGCCATTTTATAAAACATCAGAAATACAAAATTAAGCTTCACTTTAGTCACTGTCTATGGAAAACTAATTAAAAATCGGATGGAAAAAACAAAACACAAGCAAAAATCTTACTGTAAACTTAGTTTATTGTTCAGAGTCTTAGATGAAGATAGAACTTTTAGAAACAAACTGAAATGTTTTAACCCCATATCAAAGGTGAGAGCACAGGACACAAATATTTATAATATAAATAATAATAATAATAATAATAATAATAATAATAATAATAAAGTAGGTTTCAGAAAGCTTCCTAGGCCTGGAGGATATAACTGAACTCACAGTTGTAAAACACGCACAACAATTTAAGGTATTTCCAACAACTCTTAATAAACAAAATGTTTTAAATAACTACATGCACAACCACATTTTTTATCTACATTTCAGAAAAGTCTGAAGCAAAAATATGATTTAGTTTGTGCTGATACGGACTCCAAATACTCAGGCTCAGCTATAGTGTCTTATTTAAGAGCACTAAGAGTAACACATTAAATCATAACTGCTGTTTCATAAAAGTAGTACTTGACTATACCTACATCCTTCAGTTTAAAGCCTGTTGGGACACCTACATGGGCAACCTGCTCCAGGGAAACTGCTCTGGGAGGGGGGTTGGACCCAATGGTCTCTAGAGATCCCTTCCAACCCCTACAATTCTGTGATTCTGTGATTACTAAACTACACTGCTCTTCACAGTTATCAGTGTAAGCAACCTCCAGATGCAAAGTACAATGTGTATACCCCTTAGGGAAAAGATCCAGAGGAGACCTGCTAGACCACTAACCATTCAGGCAAAAAAGCCTGTGCTGACCGGAGGGAAAGTTACTTGACTTGGATCAGAGATTAAAAAATATTCACTGTGACAACTGGAAACACAGGAGGAACATTTGTTGTATCCTGACTGAGTGGAGGCAGGAGACAGGCACTCAGCTGCTCTGACACAGGGACGCAACATGAATCACACCTTGAGATGTCCAGGAATTTTCAAGTCAAACACAAAATGAATGAGAATGTCTAGGCACGTCCTAGATAGCAGCTAAATAGGGGATTTCAGAATTACAGTTCTGGATTTTGATAAATCCTGCTTTAAGAATCTAAGTCCTTTATTGGATCTTTCTCTTAGCAAGGGCACCCTCACTGCAGGTGCAAAATACATGGCAAGATGCCTGAATATTCTAAGATGTGTACTCCATCCAACCAGCTATGCCATTGATGAAGATATTAAATAGTTTTGGTCCCTGCACGGACCCTTGAGGGAGACCATTCATAAGATGTCTCCACATGCACACTGAGCTGATGACTGTAGCTCTGGCTAATGTAGCTGTAGAAGCCTTTCTAATCATACTTCACATTCCTTGCCAAATTCAACTCCAACTCTGCATTAGTTTTCCTGATCCTATTCCTACATATCCAGGCAGTGTCCCTATATTCTTCCAAGAATACAGGCCTCTGGCTCCACTGCCTATGCATTTATTTCTTTCACTTTCATTTGACCAGGAGTGTCTTTACTCAGCCATATGGTCTCCTGCACTCCTTGCCTGATTTCTTACACATAAGAATCAACACCTCTTGTTCTTAGAGAGCTGCCAGCCCTGTTTTCCACCTTAATCCCTGAGGGTAGTTTCCTTACAACAGAGTCCCATCCATTAACTCCTCAAACAACTTGAAGTTCACTCTCCTAAAATTCAGGGTTTTGATTTTACTCTTTACCTGGCTCACATCTCTCAGGATCATGAATTCCACCAGGGCATGGTCACCGCACCCCAGGCTACCACCAAGCTTGATCTCTCTAACTAGTTTATTTGCAATGGTAAGCAACAGGTCTCTTAATGCTACTCCTCTGACTAGGCTATCTACCTCTTGCATTTAGAAGTTATCCAGAAGTTTCCTGAACTGCTTACAACTTGCTGTGTTCCTTTCCAGTAAATGTCAGGGTGACCAAAGTATTACAGCAGGATTATAGCCTGCAAGCACAACACTTCCTGTAGTTGAATCAAGCATGCTTCTTCAACGGGTTACCCTTAAGGTGGCTTGCAGCAAACTCCAAACACGAGGCTTCTTTTTTTTGGCTTTCCCTCTGATTTTGACCCATAACTTCTCAAATTGCTCATAACTGCTTTTCAAAGTCAGCTCTGTGAAGTCAATCCTTTTTTTTAACAAAACAAAACAAACAAACAAACAAGCCACAGAGGGCACCCCCCACACACCCTCCTTGCCAGTCCCTTCTGAGCAGTTTATAGCCATCAACCACAGCGTTCCTATGACATGATTCATCCCACCAAGTTCAAGGCACAGTGACTATAAGTGATCAAAGCTTTCTAACTGCATGATGACTTCCAACTCCTCCTGTTTTTCACCCACACTATATGTACTGGTATGGAGGCACTTCAGTTGGGCTACTGACTGTCCAGCCTTTTAAGATGAATACACCCTAATTCCTTTGAGGCATTTCACGTTTTCCTGTTGATTTCTAATACACTAGCAACTCCTGGCTCTCCTTTATTAGTCAAAACGGAATCCCTTTCCCTCTTAGTCTAGTTTAAAGCTGCCCTCAGAAGTTTGGCCAGCTTGTTGGGAAAGACCCTCTTGCTAGACTTGGCCACATGAAACCCATCATTATTCTTAACACAGTAAGAGAAATAAGTAATGTAACTACTAGTGGGATGCCTGCCAGTAGCGACATCCATTCAGCTTTACTACATTGCCTGGTTTCCATTAACATTTACCACTAAAATACTTTTTTTAGATCATATTGCAAGATCCAAACAATACAAAGTATTGAGTTTCCTACCCAAAGAACGGGGTATAGAAATTACCTGGTAGTCCAGTATGCTAAATCCAAGACCCGTACTCCCCTTCTCCAGGTCAATGTGCTGTACTTCTGTTTCCCACATTGCCAAAGAAGAGCTCTGCACCTCTTCCATACTCTGAGACTCATCAGCCATTTCCAGAGTTGTTCCCTCTGTGTCTGAGGAGCCAATGAAACCAAGTTCGACATGAGCCTGGGAAAAAACAGTGTATGTTTACCAACTCCATAGAATGTAAATGTTTGTGAATTTGTAGAGACTAAATTCTGTTCACAAAAATCAAGATAAAAACTAAGTGGTGTTTCTCTAAACATGAAAAAAGTGCAAACAGTTAACAAAATTATGTTAAGTCTACCACAGAATTCACATATTTTTGTAACAAAATATCTATCATGTAAGTATATGAAAACACTCCTTGGAGACAGCATTTACAAAGCAGAACTTCCATCAAACTAAAAACTTCAGAAAGCCTCATTAGTATATGTATTAAAATGTAAAGGAAATATCTGTTACTAAATGGTATATCCAAAAATGCCTTGATCTAAATATAGTAGCACTGACAGGGGTCAGAACATTTGAAAAAGGAGGACACAGACACATATATGTACCTACACACAAGCGTACGTGTTTTTTTCTCTTCCCTTGGTTTCGTAGCAAAGCTTAGCAACAGTAAACTCAATTCTGTGTCTTGCCCAGCAGTCAGAACTGAGCTTCTTTTCATACAAATGCTATTGCTTTCTTACACTGTAAGCCATTTCTATGTGTTTATCACATCAGGCAGCCCAGAGCTTTGAACCTGGGGAGTGACAGAAGTTTGTCTGTCAGGGAGTGCAGGCTCAGGCTTGCTCAGCTCAAACCCAGAAACCTAGCTTCAAACTTAGATGAAATATAAAGATTCTAAAGACAACACAGTTCTATTTGCTATACCCCCACAGCCCACATGCAGAACAAAAATTGGGTATTTGGGTAGAAAGCCTTGTGTCTCCAATTTTTGCCAACGTCCCTATCAGTATGTTTATCTTCTGGTTGGCCTTAATTACAGTTAATGAATACAATTTGCCTTTTCCTATTTGTTTGGTTCCAAGTCCTAAAATATTAAAAGAGATCTTGTACAAGATCTTTACATGTTTTTCCTCAGGGAAACAGTTGTTTTCTTAGTAATTTTTATTAAAAAAAATACATATATACAACATACCTTTTCTGTGAGCTGAACCTCAGATAGACTTAGACCATCCAGTACTTCTGGATGACTGATAGGGGGAGCCACTGGACGACAGCATACCATTGTCACCTTAATTGGCAGTTCTTTCAAGATATTCACCACATCCTTGTGGTTTTCTCCAAGCAAAGAGATCTCATTCACCTCAAAATGAAAGTGCACAGTGTTTATAAGAATAATGAACAAAAATGAAAAAAAAAAAAAAAAGAAAGAAAAAAACCCACAAATTGTCTGATTTTTATGAAAACATTAACAGATTTTCAGCCCTTGGCTTCTACTCAATTTGGTGCTCAGAATCAGCACAAGGATATGTTTTGAGCTGAAAGGAGAGTCTCATAAATTGCATGATGCCATCTTACTAAACATCTTAGAAACCCAGTGTAAAATTCAGAACATACAAATATGAAAACAAACAACACTAGCAGATTTGCATAGGAACTGGCATTATTAAGCATGAAAACAGATACATCATGTAGAGAGTTCTTGCATTCATGTGAACGAAACTCACATCTTAATCCTAAGAAAACAACTTAGAAAAGTAAGCAGGTGTATATTCCCTTCACTGTATAGGGGTATTTCTAGATGCTTTGGCTGGGTATTCTTTTTTCGTGACTTTCAATTGTATCTGAAATTCAGCTATGAGCTGAGAAATGCATCTGTGCAAATGCAGTCACATAAATATGTGTAAGCACACATGAACTGCGTACACAAACACTTCTGGTAATGAGTGGTATGCTGTTAAGATATCCTACGTTCCCAAGGTTGTAACCTGTGAGAAGCAAGTAAATTGTCAAGAATTTGACTGAAAGCAGACCAAAATAAAGCAGAACTTTTTCTTACTTCCAGAAGCTCATCTCCACTAAACAGCTTGCCACTTCGTCCAACTGGGCCTTCTGGTAGGATAGATCTGATAAAATGATGCCCCACTGTAGCTTCAAGGCTTATCCCTAGCCCACTGCTTTCGCTGAATTTGCTAACTACAGCCACCTAAAACAGATTTTTTAAAAACAAACAAACAAACAAACAAACAAACAAAAGTTACTTTTGACATATTGAAAGCCACATCTGCTACCTTCAGATTCAATTTACATACAGTGAGGCGAGAATTCCTGTAGGGAGAAACTAGAAATACTGACATGCGTAATGCAGACTTAAAACAGCAAACAAACATGTCAAGTTACTAATTTAAGTTTTTCATTAACACTGAGTGAAATAACAGCAGCAGCTTAAAAGAAAGAATCCAACTTCCCAACAGGATGACAAGTACTGAGAGGATAAAATAAATAGCAGATAAAAACTAACATCTACAGGCCACATGCAGTGTAACCTACACAATCACTACCTATTAAGACTATTCTGGAAAGGAAAACTATCAGTGTGGATTCACATAATATCATCCAGGAACCATGACAGACAAAAAGAAAACATACCTGAAATAACATGACTACGTTGCCCCCTGTGTGTGGATAAAGAAAGATATGAAACGGGACTTCAGGGGATTGGGGCAGTTACTGGATGGATTGAATGTGTGGGTGGTGTTTTCCTCTATCCCTTCAATGGTGAGGAGGGATACTGAGCACGCCTGGAAGGCCCAGCTGATCAATACGTGGCTGAGAGGCTGGTACAGTTGCAGGAATTATTATTATTATTATTATTGATCATGGCGAGGTTTACTTGGCACTTGGCTTGATAGCTGCCGATGTGTCCCACCTGTCTCACAGGGGGAAACGGACTCTAGCCTGGGAGCTGGTAGGGCTCATTGAGAGGGCTTTAAACTAGGTACAACGGCGGGCTGGGGGGAAATAAGACTCAATAGAGATGAGACTAGGGTTGCAGTTCCAGGGTTGGGGATGAGGGCAATTTCACAACTGAAGTCCGTCTCCCTCAGCGCTGGTTGGGAGCTGTCTTGAGCAGAGTGACCATTCCATGGTAGAGTTCTCTATTCTTGGTGAAGTCAGGAGAGGGGGGTCAGTATAACTGCTAACTTGGACTTCCAGAGGCCAGACTTTGAATTGTTCAGGATACTGGTAGGGAGGAATTGCGAATCGGTCCTGAAGGACAGAGGGGTTCAGGAAGGCTGGACACTCCTCAAGAAGGAAGTCTTAAAGGCATGGGAGAAGGTTGTCCCCATGTGCCGTAAGATGAGTCAGCAGGGAAGAAGACTGGCATGGCTGAACAGGGAACTTTTGCTGAGTGTCCAGGAGAAAAAGAGTTTTTGTCAAGTGGAAGAATGGACAGGCAACTCGGGGAGAGTACAAGGAAGCTGCCAGCATATTCAGAGAAAAAATGAGGATGGCCAAAGCCCAGTACAAGCTCGACCTGGCCACTATGGTCAGCAATAACAGAAAATGTTTTTATGAATATATTTATGACAAGAGTGGGGCCAAAGAAAAAATCTCCATTCTTTACTGGACACAGGGGGGAACATGATTACTGAGGATAAGGAAAAGGCTGAGGTTCTTAATGCCTTCTTTGCATCTGTCTTTACTAGCCAGACCATTTATCCTTGGAATACTCAGCCTACCGACCTGGAAGTCTGGGATGGGGAGCAGAAGAAACCCCCCACAGTCCAGGTAGAAACCGAGATCTGCTGCTCCACCTGGATTGTCACAAGTCTGTGGGGCCAGAAGGGATCCCCCTGAGGGTGCTGAGGGAGCTGGTAGATGTGATTGCTGGGCCACCTTCCATCATCCATCAGCCGTGATGGTCATTCAGGGAGGTTACTGGAGACTTGCTAATGTTATGCCCATCTACAAGGGTCGCAAGGAGGACCCAGGGAACTGCAGGCCTATCAGCCTGACCTCAGTGCCAGGAAAGGTGATAGAACAAATCATCTTGAATGCAGCCATGCAGCGTATGTGGGACTACTGGGGGATCAGGCCCAGTCAGCATGGGTTCACAAAAGCCAAGTCCTGCCTGACCAATCTCATCTCCTTTTATGACTGGGTGACCCACCTGGTGGATGAGGGAAAGGCCACTGATGTAATCTTCCTAGACTTCAGCAAAGCCTTTGGCACGGTCTCCCACAGTATTCTGGAGAAGCTAGCAGCCCATGGCTTAGACAGGTACACTCTTTGCTGGGTTAAAAACTGGCTGGAGGGCTGGGCCCAAGAGTAGTGGTAAACAGTGAAACCCAGCTGGTGACCGATCACCAGTGGTGTTCCCCAGGGATGGGTGTTAGAGCCCATCCTCTTTAATATCTTTATGGATGACTTGGATGAGGGAATTGAGTGCACCCTCAGTAAGTTTGCAGACAACACCAAGTTGGGGGGAAATGTCAATTTGCTGGAGGGTAGGAAGGCTCTGCAGAGGGACCTGGACAGGATAGATCTGTGGTGGTTTTACCTTGCTAGGCAGCTGAACTCCACCACAACCACTCTCTCATTCCCCCTCCTCAGAAGAGTAGGGGAAGAAGAAAAGAAAATAAATGGATAGTTTAGGATAATTTAAGTATAAATAAATTATCCTTTTCTTATAAGAAAATATAATTAATAAGGAAAAAATATTATTAAATAATTTAACAAAGGGGAAAAAGGAGAAGGGGAAAAAAACAAGCAAAGGCTGTGTGGAAGTGCAGAGGAAATAAATTACTCTCTACTTCCCACAAACAAGTGATGCTTGACCACATCCTTGAAGCAGGGCCTCAACGCATATAGCTGTTGTTTGGGAGGACAGACTTTTCACAACAAGAGCCCACCTCTCCCTTCTTCCATTTTCCGCATTCATTGCTGAGTGTGACATCATATGGTATGCAATTCCCTTTGGTTAGTTTAGGTCATCTGCCCTGGTGATGTTCCTTCCTCACCTCTTGCCCACCCCCAGATTGCTGGCTCTTGGGGGGGGGGGGGGTGGGGGGGAGGTGGTTAGATGGAGTCCTGATGCAGAGCTAGTATTGCTAGCAGTAGACACAACACTGGTGTGATACCAGCGCTGTTCTAGCTCCAAGCGCAGAGCACAGCACTGTATGGGCTGCTGCAGGGAAGGTTAACTCCATCCCAGCAACACCCAGTACAGGGTCAATAGGCAGAGGCCAATGGGATGAGGTTCAACATGGCTGAGTGCTGGGACCTGCACTTTGGTCACAACAACCCCATGCAGCGCTACTGACTTCGGGCATAGTGGCTGGAAAGCTGTGCAGAGGAAAAGGATCCAGGGATGCTGATTGATGCTCAACATGAGCCGGCAGTGTGTCCAGGTGGCCAAGAAGGCCCGTGGCATCCTGGCTATTATCAGGAATAGTGTAACCAGCAGGACCAGGGATGTGATCGTCCCCCTGTACTCTGCTATGGTGAGGCCATACTTCAAGTACTGTGTTCAGCTTTGGGCCCCTTACTACAAGAAGGACATTGAGGCACTGGAGCATGTCCAGAGAAGGGCTACGAAGCTGATGAAGGGCCTGGAACACAAGTCCTATGAGGAGCAGCTGAAGGAACTGGGGTGATTTAGTTTGGAGAAGAGGAGGCTCAGGCGAGACCTTTTTGTTCTCTGCACCTGAAAGGAAGGTGTGGGGAGCTGAGGATCAGCCTCTTCTCACAGATAACTAGTGTTAGCACTAGAAGGAATGGCCTCAAGTTGTGCCAGGGGAAGTTCAGGGTGGAAATTAGGAGACATTTCTTCCCAGAAAGTGCAGTCAGGCATTGGAACGGGTTGCCCAGGGAGGTGGTGGAGTCACCATCCCTGGGAGTGTTCAAGGAGAGGTTGAACCTGGTGCTTAGGGACATGGTTTAGTGGGTGACATTGGTAGCAGGGTGATAGTTGGACCAGGTGATCTTACAGGTCTTTTACAACCTTAATGATTCTGTGATTCTACGATTCAGACTCTGGGGCAAGGAGAACTAGAAAAAACTTTTAAGTACATAAATTGAAACCTACCTAATATAATATGATCCATGCCAAATGTGGAAGAGGCTCTGCATGCTCAAATTTGCATTTGTGTAAAAATAGGACAAATGTTTGGATCAGGGGAGTCAGGTAAAAAATGAAACTTTAGTCACATATATATTTGCATATCTATATAGTGCGAAGTATATGTGACTGTAATATCTAATTGTATATACTTTTGCAGAGACTAAAGCTTTGGCATATAATTTTGAAATAAAGTCCTAAACTCAGATACTGCTTTACAGCTGTATCTACAGTAAATGTCATATGTATTATTTCTACTGCTATATCAAACAATTCATTCAGTATGCAAAATGGTAAGAGATTTCGGGCACTATCTTAAAATTCTGGCTAATCAAGGGAGCTTTGAAGTTTACCTTAAAAATTATCTTTTCTCTAATACACACTTATCCCCGTGAAGGCAGGAAAACTGTGAAATGATATCCACAGTCACCTAAGAAAAGACACCTAAGACAATTGTGATTATTTTACCAGAATCACTACAGAAAAATATGATAAATTTTGCATATGAGTATAAAGTAAAAACCTCCCAACAGATTAAGGAGAGTATATATTATCTTTATAAATAAATGAACAAATATAATATACACATCTGTATCTGTATGCTAGCAACATAACATGTGGACCAATTAAAGGACATTTAATAATAATTAAAGTTTACTTACCACTATTTCATAATTTGAACCCATAATCCTCTGCCACTTTGCCTTTGTAGCCGCTTCTTCTGTAGTAGTTAGCTGAAAATCTAGAAGTTATGTCTGAGATTACTATGACAAAAAAATAAAGTGTTCTATCTAACCCTGTCTCTGGTAAAGTTTAAAGCACAACACAAGATTACACAATCACTCCATGATGCTAGCGCTCTCCTATATATGACTAAAAATTTGACATGTTCTTTCTCACCGGGTTTGGGCTTACCAGTAGAAAAACTTGCAAAATCGTATTAGATCTCAGCCCCCAAAGCTAACTGTATTTTGAAAGACATGAAGTTCAGTCAAAAAGTCTGTCTTAAAGGGCTGGGAAGAAAGGACGGATTTAAACCAGCCTTGGTGTTGAGTGACGTTAATGCAACCTTACAAGAGAAAGGAATGAAGTGGGCATGAAATAAAGAAGTTAGATAGATGCCCCACACATTTGTTAAATTACGCTGGTGGGCTGATCAGACTGATTCAGTGGGATGGCTGAAATATTTACAGATGCAATACTGAATCCTGCTCCTTTTGGACAGAACCTACATTTTACAGAGAGTATCCAATATGAAGTAAATTTGTAAACAAAATGTGGAGGTTTTATATTTTCAGAACTCTGAGCATGACCATGAAAGATCTTTTAAACTTGTAGGCCCTAGAGGGCAGTGGAAGAACATAAGCTGTAGCTCCTTTTTTAGAAAAAAAAATAAATAAAATTAGATTAAGATAGATGCACAAATATAATGAGAAATAACTAGCAGCTGAAGAGCTGCAATGAAATTCCTGTTGGAATGGAAGGAGGGGAGAAAAGTCATGATGCTGTGAAAAATACAGTGACAAGCTAGGCAGCAAGCTTCAGCAGTTCTTAACTTTATTGAATGTTTATCTGTAATCTGAATAAAACAGAGAAATGATTTTCTCCTGCTCACTTTTCCCTCATTCCAACTGTTTAGAGGCAGGAAACAAACAAATGGAAGGAACAGTATTTAGGTAAAACAGCACAGCAAATTTAGTGGAGCTCTATATATCTAAGGTCCGCAGTGCATGCTGTGCATACAGCAAGTATCAAAATAAACTCTCTGTATCTGAATGCTCATCATAGAAAAAGACTAAAATCTTTATTCAAAGATTAAGTTCTGAACTCCCACTGATTTTCTGTAAGAAGTTAAGGTGACTAACAGCCTCAGACAGCATCATAAATCTAGACATCGCTCAGAAACATTAAAAATAAAGCCAGCTAGCTGCTCAGGTGTTGTGGAGCATTCAGATATGACAGTACTTCCTCCAAAGCAGAGACCCTGCAATATCTGAAGAGAAGGTATTAAAAACAAAAGTTTTCAGCTATCTAGAATAATGGAAAGCAGTATTTATGAAAAGATACACCAAAAAGATATCTATTAGATCACACGGATGCTTTTCAGCTTCTCTAGCTATGGAAGCAAGGAGATATTAGAAAACACATCAAGTGCTGTCTCAATCTGGAAAATATACGTCCACATAGGACATTTGAAACAAGGCATAATGCCCTAACATCTCAAGGGGAAAAGGAAATACCCATTACAAAATAATAACTTCCATAAAAGATATGGGAAAGTCAGAGCATGTCAGTGCTCCAGAACTGTCTGAATTTCAAACACTAACAGAAAACACAGATTGAAATGAATGCAAGCTTGGGAATTTGTGAGAGAAAAACTTATCACAAAATATAAAAGTCCTCAAACTTTAGCTAGATAGCTGCAAGGAATTGTAAAGATAGGGCATGTTGACTTAGAAAGAGAAGGCATATTGGGGAATAAGGAGGCCAAAAGGTTTAATGAAAAAGTTCAAGTGGAAATACACAACTACAATAAAAAGAAACATGAGCATGTAGAAAGCAAAATGCTTTATGTGACATCTTTTGACAAATAAATGCAATTGTTTTCAGACATACACAGTAGTAGTAAAAGACAATATTTGATTTACAGCACTCAGGAGTACACACACAGTACACACTTTCATATATGATTACTTCCACTTGCTAGTTGTAGATCTTCAATTGCATAGCACACAGATGATAGAAAGGCACACAAAACAATTGACCTTTGCGTAAGCACAGCAAAGTGCATTTTCACAGAATAAAATATTAAACATTGTGAACCTGTTTCTTGTTGTTTAATGTCCTCTCCAATATTTACTGCACTGGGACTGCATGGCAATGATGGAGATCCCTGTTCTGTTTCATTGTTATCTGGAAAAAGAAGAAAAAACAACTTTCAGCTATTTTATGCATCACTGTTTTCACTGACTTCACAGGCATGTCTCAGAGTACTGGAAGGGTATCATACAGAGAACACATTAGTACATCTTTCAAAATCTTATGCAAATTAAGGATTATGCCTTAATCTATGAGCTGTAATATATGTTATGGACTGGTATTAGCAGACATAAGTAGCTGAATAATTCTGTCTGTCATCCAGCATCCATGTGGATATTCTTTCAAGATCTGGCACATATAGTTCAAGATGTACACAGTTAAGATTGAGCTTCACTAATTGGATCTTATCAGCAGCAAAACTAATATGCGCCATGGCTTCTGATCTTTGTACACAAATGTAATAAATATCCCATCACATTATTAATAACCTCTACATATAACCCATTCCTTGCATACCTCCACCTTGTGACACAGACTTGTAAGAGTAAACAGAACTGACACTTGCTTTTCCCAACATCTCTTGTATCTCTTTGCCTGCTCTTCAATGCCACTGTCACCCTTCAGCACTAATAAAATACTCACTGCCTGTTTACCATTCAAAGATCTGCAGGATCAAAGTCTTGAAGGAATTCAGCCAAGAGTGCAGTGCAGAGCTTTCAAGGTTTGCTTTGAAAATGTGGAAAATACTACTCCTGTTTTTAAAAGATTAATCAAACCATAGTAGACCAAATTCTGCCCTCAAGTACAGCAGCTCTGCCATCAGGAATAACTACCCAGAATGAAACTGACCAATTTTATTTCTAGTTTGTAATTGAGAAGAAAAATATTTCAAGCCAAATTTAAAGCAAAGCCAGATTTAATTACCTTTGGCTGTGCCACTATCCATTGTTTGTAACAGTAAGTCCCTTTCAGCAGCAGCATTGAACTCCTCCTGGGGCTGAATAAGATTCTCCTGCTTAAGCCCTCTTCTGATCAAAGTGAGCCGAACTGTTTGTCCTGTATGTCGCAAAACATCAACTGCTTGCTGGTTAGTAAAACCCTGAAGATTTGTTCCATCCACCTGCAGGATTAAGTAGCTTATTAGCCAGCAAGACAACAACCAGAAAAAAAATAAAAAATAATGTCCAGGGCAAAATAATGTCATGATCATACAGCATCTGTAAGAGCAAAAAGCAAGTAGAAGGACAAGAACAAAAACCTGGAAGACATATTGATGTTTGGCACACTAGGCATTTTCACTACAATACCCAAAAGCTAGCTACCAACCTGTACCACAGCAAAGTGAGTGTCTGCCATGACAGAGCTATGCAGATAAGCTCTGTGAGGTGGAAGAGAACACAAGCAAGAACACAAGCAAGTGCTGTGTGAGGTGCTCTGTGCAGCCTGCCTGCCTGTCTGATCCAAACATCCCCACCTCCAAGCAGAAAATACATGGCAAATAAACCAACACAGCCATAGCTGGAACAGCTTGTGAAGGGCGTGAGGAGGGACACATTCATTCACTATCATAGGAAGAACTATGGAGCATAGCAATTCTGGAGTCAGGTAATCTCAGACGCAGGGAAGTCTGAACACTATGAAGTCCAATTACGCTATCAGCAGTCCAGATGTTATTTATGGTCCAGTATTTTAATATTTTAAGGAACATCAATTTGGCCTATTCTGTTTCAAGTTATCCCATTACCTCATTAATTCATTTTCACTTTATTTTCAGAAAGTGAAAATGAATTAATGAGGTAATGGGATAACTTGATATGGGATAAATGACTTGAATGGGATAAATGGGATAATTCAATAAATTTTTTGGAATTCTCATATTCATCCCATTGTCCCTAGTACACACAACTTTTCATTCTCCTTTCTGCAAACTACATATTACCCTATTCTTTCTACATCTCACACCTTGGAATCTGTAATTTTTGAAAAACTTCGAAGCAATGTTACATCCTCTTGGCCCATTAACTGTTTAGGCCTATATATACAGCACACATATCCCATTATTTTAATTCCTCTTGCATGAAGAATGAGTCCTCCTACATCCTTAGTCATTTTCTTGCCCTTCTTTGAACTACTTCCAACACTGGTGCCCTTCTAAATAAAAAGTAATTAAAATGAGCTGGAACTATTTATTTTTTCCATCACAATTAAGTAAAATGTATTTTTAAAACATTTATTATCCTTTTGCCTACAGTGATCTCAAATCTTTTTTCTCCTTCTGCATCTGCAGTAGAAAAAGAAATCAAATTTTGCATTGATTTGTTTCACCCATTTGAACTCAGCATTTAAATCATTACAAAGACCATACATACTTTCACAGACAAAGATGAAGACATATTCATACTAGGACAGAGATCATAATTTGTTAATGCTGCCTTCACACAAATGCAAGTACAGATCTAAAACTGACAAAAAAGCATGGTTCCTTCATTTATGACCCAATTTTCACCAAAAAGGCAACATTTTATGCATGAAAATATTTTCTTATTTCTCTGACCATCAACAATTTTAATAACATACTTGAAAAATAATTTTGAAAACAGTT
Organism: Oxyura jamaicensis; assembly: GCF_011077185.1. Lineage (NCBI taxonomy): Eukaryota > Metazoa > Chordata > Aves > Anseriformes > Anatidae > Oxyura > Oxyura jamaicensis. The sequence goes on from NC_048926.1 coordinate 33,624,373, forward strand.
GCTTACCTTGTATTAAACTTTGAAACTCTGACTTATCAGTTTCAAAGCTCCTAAACTTGTAAGACACACACATACTTAAAAGTTTCCTTAAAAAAATAGCTACATAAAGGTAGCAAAATCAGAAACAAAATCTAATTGAATATTCAGTCAAAAGAAGACTCACCATTTAAACGCCCATCTTAAATGTTTTAAGTAAGTATTACATGGCCATTCCTTCAGAACTTGTTTAAGTACAGAGCTTGGCAGACAAGTATTTTCATTTCTTTGTTTACTTACAACTATAATTTGATCTCCCACGTGTATTCTGCCATCATGTTCAACAGCACTGCCTTTCGTAATGCTTTTCACAAAGATACCAGAAGGTTCTGGGATGAAAAAGCAGAGAAAATAAACAAATTTATTAAGGGAACATTTTAAATAATGCAACAATCACCTACTAATGTCACCAGCCAAAGGAAGAAAAAGAAAGAAAACCCAATGTTGAGGTACGAAAACGAAAGAATCCTTTAGGAATGAAAGCATGTACTTTGATGATAAGTCTGATTAATGTCAGCTTGCATTACACCTGATTTTACTCAAAATCTTACTACTTCAAATTTACATTGTTTACTGCAAAAGAACAAATAATACTCTAATTTAATCTAATCTAAATGTTAAAAACAACATTGACAAAAAAAAGTCTCTCTTACACTTCGGTAGATTTAGAATTACAGGGCAGAAAGTTCAGGTTGAGTGTACTAACCTAGTAAATTCTGTATTTTCTATGTACTTAGTAACTGCTTAAGAAACTGTATGCTTGGATAAACAAATGCAGAAAATTATAAACAGGCAGGACTACAATGTTTGTTTGAACCAGCTCTTAACCACAGCTTTAAGTCTATTTCATCCAATAGTAGAATAGGCACAAAAGCAAAACGAACAACCAAAAAGCCATGTATTTTAGACAACTAATGATTTTAAATCTGAAGGTAGAAGTCACATAAAAAACATCTACAGAAAAAAATCAATTTGAGAAAAAGCACAGTGCAATTTAAAATAACTTCAGCTAAGGAAAGGGAAAATATCTGGACTTCCAACATGGTTATTCACATTATTATACATATAATAAAGAAAAGTATTAGCATGAACTGCCCTGAAATCAGGTCTGATGGTCACAGGCCTGTTATGTTTGGTTCAGAAATCTTAACAGAATCCCATTCCTCTCAACAAATGTTCCAGCTCTGACTAACAAGTAGAACCACAGAATGGTTTGGGCTGGACAGACCTCAAAGACCACCCAGTTCTAACCTCCTGCCATGTGCAGGGACACCGACCACTAGACCAGGTTGCCCAAAGCCCCATCCAGCCTGGCTTTGAACACCTCCAGGGATGGGGCATCCACAGCTTCTCTGGGCAACCTGTGCCAATGCCTCACCACCCTCTGAGTGTAGGACTTCTTCCTAATATCTAAAATACCCTTTTTTAGTTTTAAACCTTTCCTCCTTGTCCTATTATTACACCCCTTGACAAAAAGTCCCTCCCCAGCTTTCCTGTAAGCCCGCTTTAGGTAATGGAAGGCCTCTATAAGGTCTCATCAGAGCCTTCTCTACTCCAGCCTGAACAACCCCAGCTCCCTCAGCCTGTCTTCATATTAAAGGTATTCTAGACCTCTGACCATCCTCGTGGCCATCCTCATGGATTCACTGCAACAGGTCCATGTCCTTCTTGTGCTGGTGGCCCCAGAGCTGAACGCAGGGCTCCAGGTGAGGTCACACAAGAGCAGAGCAGAGGGGGAGAATCCCCTCCCTCACCCTGCTGTCCATGCTGCTTTTGATGCAGCCCAGCATACAGTTGGCTTTCTGGGCTGCAAGCGCACACTGCCAGCTCATGCTGAATTTCTCAACAACAACACCCCCAGGTCTTTCTCCTCAGGGCTGCTCTCAATCCACTTTCCATCCAGCCTCTATTTGTGCTTGGCATGGCCTCAGCCCAAATGCAGGACGTTGCACTCGGAGTACTTCCAATGGGAAGATAAGGCATAACAAAATGGGTTCTAAGAGCTGTTGAGATAAGCCAGTGTCTACACAGACATGAAGACTCATTTTTTACTTGGCCTTGATATGACAAATCTTAGCAAGGAGGAGTAATAAATATCTGTTTTGCTCTAATGACTACATTCAACTTAGGAAGAATAAGACAACAAGTATATTTAAGTCATGATATTGACAATTTTCTCGTTTTTCTTAATTTCTTGTTTTCCCAAGTTTTGTACATAATTAAATGCCTCGTCTTCCTAGTTCCCAAGCATTTTCATATCCTGTAACAGCTGTATGGCGAGATGACAAGCTGTTATTTGCCAGTGTGAAGCAAGATTCAACTACAGTTCTCATTGTCCAGCAGTTTCATTGCTGCTTCTGTCACAGCAAAATTGTTTTTAATTTTGACTTAATGATTACATAATGTGAGCTGCTTAATTAGTGCTTAAGGCACAAAGATTTTCTACTTCAGTTACATGCAGCACAATAATTTAAAATCTAAAACTGCTGATGCTCCAACTCTGCATCAGTCAAAATACACTATCAGATCTACCATGTTCTACAACTTAATTTGCCTTTTAAAAATTTTGCTGAAAGATGCTAAAGAGTACGTAAATAAGCTGTAACCATCCTATGCAACAGAACAGATTGTTAAAATTTAATTCAGCTTCTCAAAGCTAATTAATTATGTCTATAAACTCCAGTGTATCTATTGATACATTTTCCTAACAGTATGTACATGGGTAAGAGTCAAAACAACAGCTCTTTGAGAAGTTTGATGACGCATCTGACAACTGGCCCTTCACAACAGTATTTTATTTGCCAAACCCCTCTAAGGAGGCCTCACAGAGTTCTGGATCATTTTTCTGCAACTTGTAGTTGAAATTATAAAGTAAAACTACGCATTTGTATATGTACTTTGATATGCTTTTTGTTGTTTTTGTTGTTGTTGTTGCCATTAGCATATTTGGAAGACAGTGAATCATAATTAATCTAAATCTGCAACAGCTCAAAAGATAAAAAAAAAAAAAAACAACTACACTGAGTATAACCAGAGTTCACTGAGAATTCTTGATCTGCCAGCAGTACTATACACTTAGCTTTAAAAAGCATTAAGTAAAACATAAGTAAAAAACTTAAGTAAAACTGAAGTTTTAAAAAGCATAGTAGTAATACTTGCTAAAAATCATCAGAATACTAATATATTATCTTGTAAGGGCCTTTTAAAAATGAAACTGTCATTTATAAATATCAGCCAGTTCTCATAAAAATAGTTCAATCTATTTTAGCAATGTTTTTCAAAAAGATACAAGCACAAGCACAAGAGTGAATTTTAAAAACTGATCAAAAATACTAAGGTGAGATCTTATATTATAAACTGATTCTCATCTGAATCTCCTCCAAAAAGAAACCAATTCCATTATTTATTTTTTTTAAGATGGTCAAGGGTTTTTAAGAGATGCTATGCCAAAACTAAATTACATGCATTCAGATTTAAAGCAACTACACCATACTACACAATACTACACACCATACTACACAATAAATTGTTTAGTAGATTGCATGAATCTATTATTACCTGATGTTTTGTCTCCAATGTAACCAGCAATAGTTATTCCTAATCCCTGGATGTTTTTAGTGAGTTCCACATTAAATTTCTCCCCATCTTCACAACTATCAACAGAAGCATCTGCCTAATAAGAAAAGTATAGTTAGAAAGGAGGAGTGTTGTTTTTTAAAAAAGGTCCACCACACTCTCATGTCATTAACATTGATCTGTAAAGTGTTAGACATAAATTCAAAAAAAAAAAAAAAAAAGAGTACCAACTTTGCTTCTGCTCTTATTTGGTATTCAGCAGAGAAACTACACATAGATAATATTCCTCAGTGTAAAGTAATGTAGACCATGCCTTCTCCACCCCGGTGCCCCTGGGATACTACTCTCCAGTCTATAAAGTCATGTGATGAGAGAAGTGACTGTGGAAGTTGAACAAATTGAACAATAAATATCTTGTACAGCAAGTTACACAAATCATGCTTAAATACTGTTATACATACCTTACTGCCCTTCTGGTACTTCCTAAGAACCAATTTTAGACTGTTGTGTTCTTAAAAAAAATTATAATAATCAAAATTATATTCTGTAGTCTATTTGTTTAAATTCTTGTTGAATAACCATAGCTATTTTTTCCTATGCATACCAAGCTTAAAACTTAACAAAAGCTGTTTCTACTGAGGAAATTATTTTTCTTGTCTTTGAAAGACTTAAAATTTCTTTTTTAGCAAGTAGCAATTATACTTCCAGCTAGCTAAACAATGACAGCCTTCAGTAACACCTACTACAGCATTCTGAATTTCCATAACAAAGAATTTTAGGGAAAAGAATTCATTTACTTATTGTTAATGAAAATATCTATTACAGGAGGATACATATTAAATTCCCATTTCACCAGTATCGCCTTTGTATTAACAGAAAAAAAAAAATCAGGAAACCTTATTTTTCCAAGAAATTTTCATCTGTCAGCTCTCTAAAATGTGTATTTACTAGCCAATTCCACAGCTACTATGGATACATATATGATTTCACATAGAACCGTAGAATCATTTAGATTGGAACATAAAAAGCTTCAATTTCATTGTATTTATACAGGCATCAGTACTTATACTATATTTATAAATGCCCATTTCAAATACGTGTATGAATCTATGATGAACCTGCTATACTCTGATTTTTTTTTCCTGCTTCTTCTGCATGACAAACAACAGCTAGTATCTGTAAAGTGCCAATATGGAAACCAGGCTGATATCATCTAAACCCATATTGACTATCTGAGTATGTATGTACTCGAAAACAAACAAAAAAAGGGGCAGGGGGGTGGGGGTGGGGGAAGGATACTTCAAGAGAGCTAGGATGCTAAAAATCTGCTCCAATTTCTGTAATATCATCACTTTTTACAGGAAATATATCTACATTGAACAGGATGAGAAATTCTGGAGAAGCATTCTGCTTTCACTGAATGTCAAGAGCCTCACGTAGTCTTCAGCCACCACGTATTCTCGAGGAAGACGACAAACAAAGCTGTATCAGTCATCATCTTCACTCAATTCATGTTTAACACCCAAATCCAAATTACAGAGGTTGCAGTATCATTGACTGAATGTTAACTCCATGAAGGGGACTTTGTGCAGGCAAAGGTAGTTTAAAAACAGTGTGCCTTCTGCCAGAAGTGGCATACCAAGGACAAGGTATTGAAAACAACTGAAATAAAAAGGTGGCAAAAAAAAAAAAAAAAGGTAAGGTTTTGCTTCTTGTGGGCTTTGAAATTTTTTCTTGTTATAAGAAATTCCACAATCCTGCAACTGGCCCTTAATATCTCATCACATAACCTCAGAAAGGCAAACAATGAAGAAATACACGCAGACAAGTTATGACACTCAGCTTCCCTTCTGAAACTGCTACGTCACAGATAAGAAATACTCAGGCCACACATTGATCCTTTTATCTGAAATATAGCCAGGGTCTCATCCCTCAGTACTGTAGAGACACAAAACCACCAGTCTCTCCTCTCAGATACTCAGAAAAGACTCAGAAAAGACTCAGCATGCATGTTAAGATTAACTTTCTTAGTTAGCTTTATAAACACAACAGATGGGATGAACCTATCTTTTTCTTTCCCACAGATACCATCACAACGGACAATGGCAAAATGCTGGCAATCGTGCAAGGAATTGTTAAAGAAGGCTTTTTTTTTAGTGACATATCTGAAATGCAATTTGTAGAATATGTCTAGAAAAACAACAGGAAAAAGAAAATGAGAAATTCTTTGCAATGAATAAATTTTATCTACCCATAGGCCCCAAAGCAACCACCTTTTTCTTGTTTCATTCACTTACTTGGATGTATTCATATTTAAGTATACCTGCTTATAGCTACACACAACACATTACTACTGTTCCTTAACTTCCCTGAAAACAGGCTTTGCCGCAAATGTGGGAATGACCTATATCATTGAGGTTTTGTGCTGACAAAGCTGATGCTGAGAGGTGTAGCTGAGAGTTGTAGAGGAGTCATGGCTAGTCTGAGGAGTAACAGTACAGAGAGTATAATCATCAGCAAGGGAATAAGGGTAGCAGCTGGTTTTCTTTGGAAAATGACTAGTAAATGAGAAATGTCAGGTGATGCAGCAAAGAGGCAGCCTCTGTGTGGTGGCTGGCACGGAGAAGAAATGTCTGATGGATATGCTGCAATGATACTGAAATAAGTGCTCCTAGAGAGTAAAAGGGTAAGTGGACAGAGAAATGCTAAAGAACCAGCATGTTCTGTCTCAATAAATTATTATGTGGACTCTGCTATTACTGAAGTATCACTGCACAATTATAAGCAAGTCAAAGGGTTAATCAACCCAGACACATGGCATGAAAAACTTCTAATCCCAAGCCTGGATCCCACAATACTTCAAGCATTTCCTTGCACTGTGAACTGGCAGCATTTAAAGCCTTCCAGAGCATAAGATAAAAACATCAGTATTGGATATGAAAATGTTGACTTCTGAGAACATAAGCATGAAAGACATTGAACAGATATAAAAAGAAAATGAAGTCTGAAGTAAAAGTTTGGCACAAGTTAAGTGTATTTATTATTGCTTACCTGTTTCTCTGGTGTCGAGATGGGTACTGGAGTACCTGGTGGGACTGCTGGTGGAGGTGGCTCCTCAATAGGACCTCTCGCAATTACCAGTTTCACTCGATTTCCACACTGCCTCAGAACTTGCGCCACCTGCTCACTGCTCATTCCAGCCAAGTCAGTATCACCAATTTTCAAGATGTGGTCTCCACTACACAGTCTCCCATGCTGGAAGAAGAGTAACAATGAAAAAAAAATAAAAATCAATAACATCCTGCAACTTCTCCCATAAATCACACAACTAGAAAATGACTACATGGCTTTATTTATTTTTAATATATATGAAGTAGGTGACTTTTTTTGAATGTCACATTAATACCCTGACAGCATGGAGAAGACAAGTATGTTGCCTAAGAGCGTATTACTTTTACTAGAAATTTCCCCAGAAATATCCAGGACATCCTTTTTCCAAGGAAACAGTCACTGGGGCATGTAAAAAATACCCATAGTTATGGTTACTACCTACTAATATGTAACAGCTGCACATAGTTTAGAAAATTTCAGGTTTCATTTCCAAACACAGCTTAAAAATGTACACTCAGCTTTATGCTTGTTTAAAAAATGGCCCTCAGGATTAACCATAACTTCAAAATAAAATACATTTCTCTCTTAGCGTGATTCGGGTAGTTATATTACCTTACACTCATAGCTATTTAGGTTTACTCTTCTATTTAATTAACCAACAGAAAAGCTTCACAGGAATTTAGCCCACAGGCAAGTCTGGAAAATCACAGAATCACAGAATAGTCTAGGTTGGAAGAGACCTCCAAGATCACCGAGTCCAACCTCGTACCTAACGCTAACAAATCTTCCACTAAACCATATCCCTAAGCTCTACATCTAAACGTCTTTTCAAGACCTCCAGGGATGGTGATTCAACTACTTCCCTGGGCAGCCTATTCCAGTGACTAACAACCCGCTCAGTAAAGAAGTTTTTCCTCATATCCAACCTAAACCTCCCCTGGTGCAACTTTAGCCCATTCCCCCTCATCCTGTCACCAGGCACGTGGGAGAACAGACCAACCCCCACCTCGCTATGGCCTCCCTTCAGGTACCTGTAGAGCGCAATAAGGTCACCCCTGAGCCTCCTCTTCTCCAGGCTAAACAGTCCCAGCTCCCTCAGCCGCTCCTGAAATCTATCTATCTGCTCATGGACAAGTTTGAAATGGGCTTTGATGACCAATTTCACTTCTGAGCCCTTCAGGCATGAACAAAGGCAGTTACACAGCCCATGTCAAGAAGAAGAGCACAGATGCCTGTTCCATCCTCAAGTAAGCCCAATGGAGAGAAGCTGATGCATCATTCTTTATAACTGTATGAGCAGAGGAGGTAAACTGACTGGTCCCTCCTTAAACTGCAACCAGTACATTCATGAAGGAATTAGGAGTCTAAAGGCATCAGCGCCACACAGATATAATGTAACAGTTTGGAAAAAGTGATTTTGAGCCTAACCTAGCTGGTAGGATAAAATGCACAGATCCCTACACTAAACACTACGTTACTGAGGAAAAATTTCAACACTTGCTCTCTCATTTTTATATTTAGAGGAAAAAAGCTAGCATTACTTAGCATGAATATAAAACTAAAGCTTAACTTCACACTATACAGAATATACTGAAGGTTAAATTGAATTTACCTGATCAGCTACCCCTCCTGGGAGGATGGTTTTAACAATCACTCCAGTTGACTTTCCTCCAACTATCCCAAATCCCAAACCTGATCCATCATTCACCAACTCTATGGTCTCCACGTGCTGCCAGTGAACCTCAAAGGAATAAACATTACATTTGTATGTGATTAAAATAAGGACATATCTATTAAAATTTGCAAAGTATTTTTTCTTATTTCTTGGGTGAGTTTTTGAATAAAGGAAGGTAGAATAAAGGTAGGCATGTGGGACCTTTTCAACTATTATTATTACATATAAGATTACATAATATTTAGTAATGAATTGCTCACCTCTAACAGCTGTACCTCCTCTTGAAAGAATCAGATGTGTGTAGAGAATGGAACAGAATAGAACAAACTAGAACAGTTGGAAGAGACATTTAAAGATCATCTAGTACAACTGCCAGACCACTTCAGGGCCAACCAGAAGCTAAAACACATTAATGAGTGTATTATCCAAATGCCTCTTGAACAATGACAGGCTTGGGGCATCAACCATCTTTTGATGAAGTCTATTCCAGTGCTTGACCACCCTCGTAGTAAAGAATTTCTTCATAATGTCCAGTCTGAAACTCCCCTGGAGCAGCTTTGTGCCATTCCCACATACTCTGGTATCAGTTAAGTGTGTCTAGCCTTTCAAGAACCTGATTGCTGAAAGAATTTAGGCAACAACCTATGATTGTCCACCTCCATGCCTCATTGTAGTCAGTAAAAAAAAAATAACACTTCTAGGAAATCTTGCAGAACTGTAGAATAAGATCTTCAGATGTGTACATGTTTACACTGGCAATTATAACAAAGCACAGCAGAAAGCATAAAACCCTATTCAGAGGTTGAGACTGAAAGCAGCACTAGACATTGTGAGTTACACATTAGCAAAAGTGCCCCCTACGTAGTGAACAACAATTTCTGGGTTGTCTGATGTCAACAGCATTGGAATGAAATAACTTTGACTATAGGCTTCATTTTTGTGGCAGATGTATAACTGCTCTGAAAGAAAGCCAAATAGTAGTTCACATGGTACAGTACTGAACAGAAGACTAGAGTTTTCATGATATAGTTTAGTATAAGAACAAATCACATCATAAACTCATCTAAAATTTAAGACTACAGTTGGTACTCCACCAGGCAGGATGTCAAAAATAAGTAGCTAGTTTGGAATAAATCAAGGTGCTGCAAATTTAAAGCCCTGTAGTATTGTTTGGGTATCCACAGTCTTAACATAAACCAAAGACAATAAAACAATGCCCTAAGGAAAAAGAATGCCTCAAGATAAGCTGCTTTCCACCAGCAACTGAAAGCTAAAGGAACAAGGCAACTAGAAAAGATTTGCATAAGAAGAAACAGAAAGACCAGGGACAGGTTTAAAAGTAACATTTTTTCAAGAGGCAGATGCTGTTCAGAAAATACAGAGCTAGTCACATGAAGAAAATAAGTATGTAACAGGAATATTGAAAGAATGTAGGCCTTTCCTGTGTGCTGACAGGAAAGGTCAAGCTCATCAGCAACATCTCCATCAAGCTCATCAGCAACATCTCTGTGCAGGTACAAAAACAGTAATTCTGAAATTATGTCACCAAATATTTTATGCTAATGGATAAAATGAACACTAAAATGGCTTCTGATCATTCCATACACCTCCAATTTTAGACCACCCTAAAGAAGTGACATAGATAACCGAACAATGAAACATACAGGAACCAAAGACAGGTTGTATAACTCCAGGGCAAGCAAAAACGTATCAGCCATTACATGAGGAAGACACCAGGAAAAGTGTGCTTAATATCACCATGCTTCTGAGCTAAATTCTCTTCAACTAGTTGCGCAAAAGCTTTCAAAAGAAATAAAATGTAGCAGAACTGCTTTCTATGTGTCCTACAGTGTGTACCCACACATGGCATTTTGATGGCTCTCTGTTGCTTTATGTGGGAGTAACTCCTAAAAAGCCAACTGAGCAACAAACAGAGAAGCATCCATTCAGCTGGTAGTGCAAATCAGACTGTAACTCCTCAAAGATGTCTGTATACCCAAGCAGAAGAGAAAAAGATCCTGTTTACTACTAACTCAAAATTGAGCTTTACAATGTAAGACAAATAGGTTCTATATGCACTGGTGGACACAGGTTGGCAGATGGGAAAAAGGAATATGGCCAACATCAAGATCCACCTGGCAAGGCTACATATTTTCTACTCTTTGTATGGGACAAAGTGAAACAAATACACACGGAAGAAAAATCTCTAGAACTGTGAAGGAAATATACATACAAGTTACAAAAAGTGTCTCAATACAGAAAGCACATACATGCCCAAAACTGAATAAACATACGTTTGGGGTATACTCACCGGGTTGGAATGGGCTGAAACTGTGCTAGCAGCAGAAGGAGACCGGGAAACTACAGGACTTATGAGCTGAGGGAAACTGCCTCTGGCCACGACTAGCTGGACGTTATCTTTTGCTTTCTGTAGGATGCTGATAGCCTGTTGATGTGTAATTGTCTGATCAAGGGCTTGTCCATTAATAGCAAGGATTTGATCTGCTTCCTTCAGCTTTCCATCTCTGTCACATACGTATAAACAGGGAAGAGGGATGACAAAACAAACAAAAAAAATCAAAAGTGTTGCCAGAGAAATTACAGTATTTTGACAATTTTCCAATACTTTTAATATCCTGTTCTGTATTTCACCCACTTTTTAATCTTTCCCTGCAGTTTTGCTGAAAGGAGCTGATGCGGCACCCTGATGATTGCTTCCTTTGAAGCTAATCCTACTGCCACTCTTCCCTGGCTGCTACCCCGTAGCTAGCTTTTTTCTCCCTGTACCCCCATCTGAGACTAAGCACATTAGGTCTCAGCCGTTCCCAACCATAGCCTGAGAACTTATATTTATTCTTGACTTTGAGTCTCTTGCTTAACAGACCAAGTGCTTTATTTTGTTCAGTGCACCCATTCTGAATATTTATCAAAGTGAAGAATGGAACACATTTCCATCAAGATGTTACGGAAACTGATTTTGCTTTGCACCCCCCCCCCCCCAAACACCCCCACTTTGGGGGGGGGGAGGGGGGGGAAGCTGAGAGAGAAAGAGAATGAAAATGATACAAAAGATCCCTTTTAAATGAGAAAAAAAATAAGGCTTGAATAAATTATAGAATAATACTTCACTTTCTGACAAAGGAAACACTGCTGTAGAATTACATACAGAGCCTTTCCCCAGACCTACTTCAAAGAAACTGTATGAAGCCTACACAGACAAGTTATCCTCTGTTTTTTCCACCCCTTCTATTACTTTCACAACAAACCAGCAAGAACTCTGGAGTCATGCCTTTCTTATCCTGAAGTGGCAATGCTTTACAAAGCAAACAGCAGCAACGAAAATAAGACTCCCTATTATACCAGCTTCTATACCTGTAGTATAGAAGCCAAGAACGATTTCCAGCATCGTTCAGGAAAAGCACTATTTTGCCTTAATCCATAAGATTTTTCTTGTGAACTTGAACTGTTTTAGAGTGCTTTGGAAGATTTATTATTGCTGGGGCCTTTCTGATATATGAGTCCTGTAGCAGTTGTTGAATACTTCTCTTCTTGCCAGCTATTCAGGCAGGACTTGATTCACTGAAGTCTCAGCTCCTTGGAATATGAGGAGCAAAAGCCACTTGGAAGTGAGTAGGGGACTAAGGGGAAATGTGGAGAAGGGAAAAGGGGGATTTAGGCAGATTAAAAAAAAATATTGTAATGACATACAGAACCAAAATGATCCAGCCATCCCCCATCACATTCAGACTACACCATGAAGCACCTCTAACCAGGATCCTGATCAGCAGATCTGAACAGAGTGATATACCCCACTGGGTCTGCCATGAACCAATATTGCTGCCATTCACCAGTGAGTTTGCTCACTAGGAATCAGTGGAATCAGGACTAAAGTCTACAGCATACTTTCAAGAAGCTATTATTATTGCTGAGTTTCTAATAACACCAACTGAGTACTTCTTTTTAAGAATCCAAAGATTTAGGTCAAGCCTCGCTTGACTTAAAAGATGGATTTCTTACATGTGTATAACAGAGCCCTACTCCACAACCAACCCTTCTAATTGCAATGGATTTTTTAGGACCAAGTTATTTTTCAGTGTAGTCAAGGATGCCAACTCCTGTATTTTAGTTTTTAAAGCCATGACACAGATCTGTAGCCTCTCTTTTTTCCCCTGTTGAAAGAGAGATAATACAAGCAAACCACAAAGAAATTACTTCTGAGTAAAATTCAAGCACAAATCATACAGTGCTCTATTCCAAAATTATAAAAGCTGTTGTCGTGAATTATTTTATACCTGGTAGGACACATGGCTTATAATACAAGCAAAGAACACTCTTGTACCACAAATACAATAGCAATAACACCACTAAATCACAGCGTCATGTTAATATTTGGTACAGAAAAATATTCCAGTAGTATTCTTACCGATGTGCCACACTTCCCTCTTGAATTTCTTGCACAAATATTCCCAGTTCTCCCCTGTTTTCACTCTTGAGTCCCACAACACTGAAGCCAAGACCACCACTTAGAGGTTTAGTTAGCTCAATTGTCTCAACAAGACGACCCTGTTTGGCAGAAGAAAAGTGGATGAACATTAAAAATGTCAAAAAGCAGCATTAATGAATGGGGTAAACAACTTGCTAAATGAGTTTTCGATTTTATTTATAGAGCTTGACAGGGCTACACAAGCTGATAACTGAAATACAGTTCTTCAGTGCTCACTTCTAGCTAACATATAGAAAGGTAGCAATTACAAAAGATTTGAGATATAAAGGGTTCTTTAGGAAGGGTTCTCCAGATCAGAAGAGGAAAACTAGAAAAAAAAAACACAGTTAAATGTGTGTAGGATCAGCAGCGAGAAGACTAAGATACAGAGGTCTACAAAATTTCAGACGGTGCAGGCCAACTTTGATGCCAAAAAGAAATAAGAGGATGAATTTCAGAAGGAGAGGAAAAAGTAGAACTATGCAAAAAGTGTTACCACAAGAACAACAGAGAACTTCCTATAGCAAGCTCTATTAAAGGTTAATTAGAAAAATGCTAAAATACATGCCTGTCCATTCTCAGCCTCAGCCACTGAAGGGACTCAAAACACTACTGTTGTCTACCACAGAAAAGTAATAAGATGACAGAACAACACACAGTAAGCCCCAAAAGGATTTTTTTCGTCTTATTTCGAATGAAGCAGCAGAACTAGGCTTCATAAATGATGACAAAAACATGCTTTGACAAAGTATCTCATGGATGCAGGACACATCAGTCCTGCAAGGAGCCCAGAAGGATAATGGCATGCAGATCTGTGAGCGTCACACTGCCCAACTAAAGATAGTATCAGCAGCAGCAACATCAAGGCTACGTTTCCAAGCCTGCTTTCTCATTACCAGTTGTTCCTCACATGAAGAGAGTATCTTAGGTTTTTACAGCAAGTATGCTATTGTTTGCCACATCAGGGTAAGCAGAAGACATGGTTACCTGGGACATAGTTCTGATCAGCTGCTCAAAGTCATCACTAGAAGATTTCCCATTAATCTGAGGAGTGATGGATCTCATCGATGCTTCTAGCACATTAGCTGGGCTGCCATTCTGCTGAGCCAACAAATATGACTCATTATGTGGTAAGGACCCCACATTCACACCATGGTGGAGAAGCTGGGGGAACTCACCAGTGGAATGTATGGAAGGAGGGATATTTACCTGGAAAAGATCAATAACAACACAGATTTATTGACATACCAGAGATACTCCTGCTTACCACAAAGCACCATGAACAGCTGCTAGCTTGTTAAAAATATTTAAAATCCCAATTTGCAATTTTAGAACAACAATTTAAAAAGCGAAATTATCGTTAGTATTTATAGTTGACAAGTTGTGAATCATCAGCTAAAACATGAAAGAAATTTAAGAAAATAATCTAAAATTATTTTGCGTACTCTCCCTAAAATTCTTTTGTTCATATCAGCATAGCAGCTTGAATAATTCTAACCACGGTAGTGGTAAACAAGTCTGAACAAGCTTTTTCTACGCTGCCAGGTTTTTAAAAAACAAATTGTTCAATTATTTTACAAGGAGAAAAAAGTATGCACATTTTGATGAAAAAAGAAAGAAACCTCACCTACTATGCAGGAAACAATGGTCCAAATAAAATTTCTGCCAGTCAGGTTTTCTGCACCACTATACACTAAGGCTGCCACTGTGACACCCTACATGAGCTACAATTATATACAAAATTACTGAGCAACTCTAAAATCACCAGGCTGATCTGAAAGCTGCAGTTGTACCTTTACACAGACAGCCGTGACAATACCTTTCTCTTAGAGAAGAAAAGAAGTCCCCATCTTGCCCAGACAGAGTAAATTGCCTACTTTCAAGCAGGTCTCGGGCTGACCAATCTAATGCGTGGCTGGGGGTGGGGGAATGGAGACATCACTTCACACAAATAAATGTACAATGCCCAGGAGAAGCAGCTGTCAGCTGCCTCTTATCCCACTCACCTGATGGCTGTCCATCAGCTAGTACTGTTTTACACCACACGCATCTGTGTCACACTTGCCTGGCATGCTGACCTCTATTCAGGACCACAACATCCTATCCTCAAATATTTTTAGTAGTTTCACAGTGCAAAAATTGCACCAGTCTCTACCACAACAGAGATTAATTCCCCTTCTTCAAAGCCTTATTTTATATATCAAATATCAACAAAATTTTCTTATGCTGAAAATGTATTCTAAAATGGCTACTGTGCCAGCCAGCTTCAACTGTTTAAACAGGCTACCACCTTTAAATTTATCATATCATTCTACTAATAGCCCAAACACACACACACACACACACAAAAAAAAAAAAAAAAAAAAAGTATCATTCTCCATCACACCATTCCTTCTCATTCAGGTGCTTTAGGAAAATATAATAGAACAAATGTCATTTGTTGAATACCCTATCTGCCTGGAAAGTTCAACAAGTTACAGAATAATTAATATAAGGCAGCACTAGAAAGAAAAGCCCTCAATAACACTTAGCTTGCTCTGCCACAACAAAATGGGAAAGAAGAACAACAGGATGTTTTGAACTCTGATTTCCAATGCAGTGATCATGTTCTGTTGTCTAGGTTTGTGAGGAACCACTGGGGTTATGTTTCAGACAAACTATAATGCCTAAAACATGCATTTTCCTTAACCAGATACAGTCATTTCAGCAAACGTGTAAGGAGCAGGCAGATAAGCTTTGTTTCACAGCTCACTGCATGTAACAACATTCAGAGACAATCCCATTCTACACTTCCTTTCATGAACACAAGATTTCTACTTATATTGCATGTGTGCATTTAAAACTATTAAAGTCTATGCCATACTGTTTTCTTATCTGCATGAGTCCACACAATAGAATAATACACTTCCACCTTCCCCATGTCACCCATTTCAATATACATGAGTACATTGCTGAACTTTGTCAATTAACATGCTTCACTATTTGAACTCCCCCACCTTAAAAGCTACTAATATATCCTCCTGTTATATTTTCTCCCATAAAATTGTCATGGGACAAGTTTTTATAAAAAAATACACCGTTGTAATTAGCAGGTCTCACATTACTTCTGTTTTAAAACATTTTTGCATTTCCACAGCGAGATAAAGCAGCATTAGAGTAAATGGGACACAAACACAATCTGTTTCTTGTAAACTCAAAGGCCATTATAAATGGATCTGATATCACAAACAGTCATGGATACGTGTTCATTTTCTAAATCACTGTGCTCATAGCATTAAATAGCACTTAACTGCCCTTCCTGCTGAAGGTTATCATCCTGCTTGGTGAAAGGAGTCACAAAAGAACTTACCACCTGCACCACCAAAGCCAGCAATTTTAGCTTAGAAATGGAACAGCACAGTTTGACCAAAACAAACTGATTCTGCCCCATACAGTGCTGAGAGTTCATAAAACCTCTTTGATACAACCTTTGGAGTGGTAACCTCCAACAAAGTAGGCAAGGCTCAGCAGCTGTGAGTGGTGATGACTCCAGCCAACATGATTAAACTTAAGAGAAAAAATATATATATTAAATGCCTTAAAGTTCATTTAGCACCTTTCTCATCACAACACTACTCCATCTTGGAACCCTTTTAATATAGCATGAACTTAAGTTTCATCAGTCAGGATGGCAGTAAGGGGAAGGGTCACTGGCATTACCATTAGTCCTAAGAAACCCAAATGTGTGTGAAAACTGCTTTTGAATGGTGTGCATAGTCATAAGACAAAAGTAGTAAAAGAAATAAAATTATAATTATGCTAGGAGCAAAATTTGAGACTATAAATAAATCTAGAACCTCTCTGCTTCAGAAATGGAAGAGCCATGCAGGCTAAAACAAACAAACAAAATGGGTAAGAAATATAATATTAAGGCATAGAAGCTTGCTGAAGCTAAGAAATTGCTGCTGTGCCTAGCTCACTCTCTGAAACTCTAGCTTTCTTCATTAAATTCACTCTGAATCTTTCCATATTACCACATGATATGTGGACTACTAACACCAAGACGACCCCAGCCTGTGAAACCTCTCACCATATAGAACAGAACTGTCCTCTGTGTATCAGGAACACTCTTTACACACATAAAGGGACCAATATACAACTCTAGAAAAATCATGCCATGCACAAAAAAAAAAATGAAATCAAGCAAAGCCCAGTACTCCTAAGGCATAGCACTTTTACAATTGTGTGAATAATGTAAATGGCGTTTATATTATGGTATTGTCTTGCTCCAACACAGAATAAAGCACTTACTTTTCTGTACACAAAAACGGCAAAGAGAAAAATGGAGCTACATCTCAAAAATAAAAGGCTATTGAATACAACACATTCCCCTTAGTATGAATTGTAATATATGTATTGTCTGAATTTAGAGTTCTTCTCACCCATTGAGCATCCAGTACAGCCATCAGTATATAGAGGAGCTCTGCATACATCCTGCAGAAAGTTCTGTAAATGTTCTGCTAGAACTGCTTAGCAAGGTATTGCTTTAAGGTCATTTCACTGGTGGCAATGCTCAAACAACAGACCACAAGGGGTACATTAACTTCCACCTGACCATATTACTAGTATCATCATTTTCTTCTCTATACAAGTTTGAAGTTCTTAAATGTGAGTTGTTCATTAAAACATGGCATTTTCCTTCAGAACTTATTTTTTCTTCTCTGCTAGAAAACTCTCACAACTACTTGCTAGAATAGAAGTAGCAACAGGCCACAGATTCATATTTTAGCATCACATTGTATGTTTTCACAGACCAAATCCTCTTCAAACTGAAAATACAGCAGCCACCCTGTCAGTCTGGCACCTTGTCCTTTCTGTACATTTCTGTGAGCTAGCTGGTACACTGATGCAAAGGTGTGGGAGCTGACTGAACCCCTGTATTCCTTCTGCCTTCCAAACTAGTGTTGAGATGGAAATTGTTCATGATTTTCTAAGACATTTTTCCATAACTACATACTAACTCCATTACTCTAAAGACACCTGATAGTCTTTATTTGCATGACGGTTAATGTATCACTGAAAAGAAGAGCTGCACACAATATAAAGCATGGAAAGTTAAAAAGAACCTCCAATCTATACCAGTTTAAATAAAGCTTTGAAAAAGTTCATCTCAAACCTTCACTAGAACTATGATTAAAGAATAGCTACAATGCCGTATCAAACACTACCTCTTCTCTAACAATTGATAGCAACACTTCATGTTCATCACTCTTTTTTTCTTTTTAAAGAAAGTTACACGTTCAATACAGTATGTGCTTAATATGGGAAACCCACCTCATATAACGTGGCTTCTGCTTCTGGCTTGTGATGAGTAGTCTAAGAAAACCTACCGAACAGTTAACAGAATGAAGTTCTGCATATATGTGTGTGTAAAAAAAACTTGTATTTAAGAATTCATCTCCCTTTCTCTCCTGAAACACATCCACATACACTTTAAAATCATTTCTGTTTTAAAATGACATTTACAATAACCCTAAAGGTAGAATATTAGAATCCCCAGACAAAATAAGAACAGAAACATCATGATCCCTTGGTTTTCCTTTCTTCCCTCCACCCCTTCAAATACAGGCTTACAGCATGTAAAAAAATCAGGAGAACTGGTGTATGTCATTGTTAATCACAGAAGTATATCTCATTTCTGGGGGCGCAATAAGTCACAAGTAGAAATCTTAGGAAGATGATGCTCTTGTGGTTTCAAGAAATAGTTTCCATAGCATAGGAATTGTAATGCTTCACAACAATAAATTCACTATAATTGTATTGAGAAGTTCCTTTATAGCAATGTGATTATTTAAGTACTGTATTAAAGAATATTGCTTTTATAATTTGGCTTGTGGTAATTGTCTTTGATTGGCCTCTTCTTTACTTTACATAACATCAACAATATATGGACATAACTTGGCATAAGAGGAAAAGAAAATTCACAAATACCATTGAGCATGATAAAAACTACACTACAATTGCACAGATTGATGGTAAATGCAGTCAAACAGCACTTACATTTGGTTGTTCACAATGTGCTTAATAAAAAAAAAAAAATCAGTCATGTCTGTAAGCTTATCAGCATTCAAAGCAATGTAATCATCATTGCTAAGTCTCAACTGTCAAACGAACAAATTCCTGGGGTTTCTACTCTTTAAAGTCCCCAGCCTCAGACACCACATGCAACATGAGGCAGTATTTCATGTGAGCGTGCTGTGTAGTGAAAGGGTCAGTAGGAGCAAGAGTGGTTAACAGAAGTGGTGAAGCACAAGTCAGCCACATGGGAGCCCTGCGTGGGAGGTCCCAGGCGAGCATCTGCTGCCAGGCTCCCCACAGGAGCCTCCCTGCCTGCCCCAAATTCCTCTCCAAAGGAGAAGGCAGCACGCACAAAAACACTGCAAGGGCAGCACTGAAATCTCCAAGTCTCCTCTGGAACAAGCGACAGCTATTCATGAGGCACCCTGCTCCCCAGTAATGCTTCAAAGCAATTCTGCTAAACACTCCTTCACCTCCCTGAGAAAGGGCTCCATCCTCGGGAGGTATGGAGCAGATAGCAAATTAGCTTTTCATATGGGAGTATGAACTACTTTGTTTTAAATAACAGAACAAATGGCACAATCATAGGAAGGAGCTCAGAATAATAACTAAAAGTCCTTGTCTGCTGTGCAAATCACAGCACTAAGCGACCATTCACAGGCACTATGAAAGATGCTGTTTCTCCATCTTGTTCCTCCTCTAAATTTGTCTTGCAGTCCTGGGCACCCAGCTATCACATGCAAATTAGTAGGTGCCTGCACTGCAGGCAGAATTTTTCCTTTACTGCACTGTGTATAAAAAGCTATGACGGAGCTCACAAGGAAAAAAAAAATCTGAGGAATGTAGCCCAGCCAAGGAAAGGATTTTTTTGTTCTGGTAAAACCCTGAGCTGAGTGAAGAAGGGAGGTAGAAGAGAGACAGTGAGTAGGTAAGTGAGAGGCAGAAAGGAATAGAAGAGAGAGGTGCCAGAGAAGGGCTGCCAGTGCTGTCTGGGTGTTTTCTTTAATACATTTTACATGCAAAAGAAAATATTCTTAAGAGACCTGAAAAGTTCAAAACATCACAGTCTCTGCTTTTCTTTTCTGTCACTCCTTTATCTGCAAACAACAAGATTGCTCTTCACAATCAGAAAGCAAGCATTCACCAAGGAATAAGGATACTAAGAGGGAGAAAAAGTGTTTGCTTCAGCACTCCTCAACTCAAGGGGCTGGGGAAGTAAGGATAACAATTCTCAACAAAACATTCCTTCGGTGTTCCTAGACTTTTCCCACTCCAGTTCTTAACTCTGCAATGACAGACCTGCAGTGTAAACAAAAACTATTTGCTTATCTAAGAAAAAAAAAATCTTGTTTGCTTATCTAAGAAAAAAAAACAATCTTTAGAGCACCTATCAATAGGTACCAAAGCATCAGATTTGCTGACTTCTGCACTGTGCCTCATCAATTTCCATCTGAAGCAACATACTGTTCATTCCACAGCATTCCACTGAACACAAATGCAAACTCAAGAGGTTCTTGTTAAGCACACAACAACAATAGAAGGCGATCAGTTTCCAATTAACATGCAGAAGCTTTAAGGAAATGGAACTGCAAATCTGAAACACCTGCTTGCATGGAGACACTCTTTTTCAGATCTCTGGGTGCTTAAGAGATCACTTTTCTGTCAAAAAAAAAAAAAAAACAAAAAACAAAAAAACAGCACAGGAAGCCTAGTATTTTAGACCATAAAATGGAGCCAACACTCACAGGAATGCAGAAAGTACTTGTATGCTAAAACCGTGTATTTACATCCTAAATCTTGATAGAATGTGACTGATATTTACAAGTTTTGGTGGGACATTTTCCAGACTCACTTCACAAACAGAAGATGGTCTCACAATCATCCCTGCACCTTTCAGATACAGTGCCTCAAGAGCAAAATATATCCTACCCTTGAAAATTGTTATCAGGCCACTACAGGCCCACAAATAGGTCTTACTTAGTGATCTACTTCTACTGGGATTCTTGCAACAAATTAGTTTAACTTAAAGTAAACTGCAATCATTGCTCCTCTGCTCCCATCCTCTCCTCCAAACCAATACTTCACTGACAGATGG
This sequence comes from Oxyura jamaicensis, assembly GCF_011077185.1. Taxonomy (NCBI): domain Eukaryota; kingdom Metazoa; phylum Chordata; class Aves; order Anseriformes; family Anatidae; genus Oxyura; species Oxyura jamaicensis. The sequence continues at coordinate 33,645,406 of NC_048926.1, forward strand.
CCTTCTCCTGCGAATTTTGCAATAGTCTTGTAGCTCTTCAAAAACTCACCAACTAATTAAAAACACATTAACATTTAAACAGACTGTCACACTTTACCTTGAGAAGAAAGAGACCATGTTTCAACTTCAGGACAGCTTATCATGCAGGATCAAGAGAATTTAACCATCTTAGGCTGCAGTGGGTAGACTGCTATAACTAGCCACTGCACTGCTCAACACCACTTGACAAGTGTCAAAGATAGCTCTGACCACAAGTGCTTGGGAAACGTGTCTCCATCCTCTGCCTGGCAGTGCTCAGTAAAAAAGCCTGGTCTATACTCACATGCCTTGCAGTTTTCACCAACAAGTAATTTCAGAGTTCCAAGAGCACAGTGCCTTTCCAGCCATTAAAACAAAACAAAAATCAAAAACAAACAAAAAAAAACTATATGGTGGCCTCAAACAAATTTGAGGCTTTGAAAATGTCAAGAAATTTAATTTTCTAATTGACTGCCTATTACATTCATTCTTCCCCTTGTTTCAATATCTTTATGAACATTTAAATAAAGCAAAGAAGAAACAGACTATTTCACGTTATACTGCAGGGAAGAAAAGATTCCATAGAGAAAATATAGGATACTTTTTAAGAGGTGACCCAAATCTAAGAATGGAAACTTACATTTGCATGTGCAGGTGTTCATAGGAGTACATATTAAAAAACAAAATCACATACAAGTAGTTCCCCTGTCAGCTAAATAGGGTACTACGTACATATCATGCAACATGCACAGACCACTGAAGTTACTGCACAGATAGATCTGTGAGGTTGGGGCTGCTGGTGAAACTATTACTTGATTTTAAAAAAAAAAAAAAAAAAAAAAAAAAGCTCATCTGAAATAACCTATGGACTATCAGTTGTATCTCATTTAGATGACTATTTAGAAACAGAAGCAACCTTCAACTTCAAAGTTAATGACTAGAAGTGAAAATTTCATCTGCCTTTTCAGCAAATTCCCTCTAATGTTTCAGGCACACCTTGTTTTTGGATTGTATGTTCCCACAGTCATCACCACATAAGTAGCCATGTATGTATCCTGTAGCATCAAGATGATCTACAGGAAACAGCAAAGGGACAGACTACCATGCGGTTGTATCAGCCTCAGGAAGACAAGGACTCCTAACCAGCTACAGCCTGGCCAGAGACCAGATGCAGCTCCATACTGATGATATTGCAAAATGCAATGGCTGCTTCCTCCTACTTAGGCATTTCTGCATACCAGTCGCACAGTCACCCATCTTGCAGCAGTCAACAGGAAAAACTATTTGCAGAGCCAGATATTTAGTTTAGTTACTGAACTACATTTTATATTCAAGTTTTTATTTCCATCTCATCAGAATAAGATGACAATAACAAATAATTAAGTCAATAAAAATAAGATGCCCCTTTTCTCATCCTCACCAAAGGAAGGCAGAGAGGTAATACTTTTACTTACACTCCTGAACAAGGACAAAGGAGGCAGAAACTCTCACTTCTGTTTAATCTCTTACTCCTATGTCAAGAAAAATGTATCTTCATCTCTTTATGAAGCCAACATTTCCACAGCTCCCCTTATGTATTCTCATTTTAGCAGGTTAAGATATAAGGAATCAACAAAAGGTCCATAGGAAAGAAAAAAAAAGTGAGACCACAAACTAAACACAATGCTTCCTTTTGAAGGACAGACACAAAGCTGTACATTAACTCACTACCCAGTACCACCATTTCCCCACAGTGCACCTCGTATCTTACAAGTATTTATGTTAAAAGTGCATGCACACACTACGAGCCACAATAAAACCCAGAAAAGTCACTGGGTAAACCCTCCTCCATTCTCTGAAGCTTTGGATCAGATCTTTAATGATTTCACTACACAACATGCAAAGAGATACACATATTCTTGCACCTTCAGTTTTTCTCTTGTGACTCTGGGGCTGCTTTTCCTACCTGATCTCTCAGCTGTTGAACAGAAGTCTGAAGGTTGAGAATTTGGTTGAAAAGAGGACTCTGCAGCACCGATTTTAATAAGCTCAGTTTTTCCTCATGTGCGATGTCACCTCGATCGCGAAGCTTCGCCTGTAAGCGCTCTACGGCCTGGAGAGCCCGATGTGTATCTGTAGAGATATTCACTCCAAGTCAGTAGAAGTTTAGAAACAGAGACATAGGAAGCAGGCAACAGATTTTAATAAATCCTTCTCTTCTGTTCAAACTACAGAGGACTTCAGTGGTTCAGTTTTGAACAAAAAACCCAGCCCAAACATGTCTTAATGAATCAGGAAGTCGGAGGCAGAGCACAAAACAGAGAGCAAAGAAAATTACATTTCTTTCCACTAAAAACTGTGTTTCAGAAGTGAAAGAGCCTTCATTAAAAATTCATTTACAAGAACTGTGGCAACTGTGTGTAAGTGTACATAACTGTACAGGCAACTGTAAATGAGAAGTGACACAAATATCTCTAAAAGGAAACATCTGTCTTCTCCATATGAACTTCTAACATTCTACTGAAGACTAAAACAAAACAAGTGGAAAAAGATGAATACACTAAACAAATGAACTGTTTTCAGTAGGAAAGGACTTAGGAAAGGACTATATATATATATATACCTATATATAGAGAGAGAGAGAGAGGCAGGTATTTTTTACAAAACCTACCTCAGTTGTATAGAATATATAGAGTATATACCAATGTCCTACATCTATCAAGCACACTTAATTTAGCTAAAAAAAAATACAGTGATACAAATAAAAAGAAAAAGATTACCAATTGTTTCCAACATTTTTTCAGCTTCTCGGCTTCTACTCCAATATGGTAAGTGGTAGCAAATACAGTATTTTCCTGCAAAATATCAGACAAGGAAAACAGTCACATTTATAGACTATTAACTACTGAGTTCTGAAGGAGAAGAAAAAAGTTTCACTTGTGAAAGCAATATACAGCCTCCCAAAATAACAACCCACAAGAACTATATCTCCTTGGATAACTAGAATAACCTCATAGGTGACCATATTCTGAGTCACTTTAGAGCTTGAAACCTTCCTGAAAATTGCTTTTAGGAATATACTTGGTAATATTTTTACATTTCCATATCAAAGGCTCTGTCTGTATACTGCTACACAACATCTCCTGAATTGCTCTAATAAGAAGCTATGAATCATAGCTGTCACTGACACTTTACAGCATTTCATTGCTTTCCTTTTCAGTGATTCATAAAAGCATTACCCCTGGGTTCAGTTTTCAAGCCCTATGTCGACAATTTTAGGTGCATGAGCCGCAGCTTACCTTTTAAAATCACCTTTTAAAAAGAAAAGTCACATAAGCCACAACGTGTTAATGCTATCCAGGCCTGTCACGCTACAACCTCCACTATTAACACACACTGGTATTAATATATGAATGATAGATGATTTTTGCAAAAGTAAGTTTCCAGGCAGGAAACTCTATCCTGGGAAGAAGAAATTTCTGAAATTGGTTTGTTTTTGGGGGGTTGGTAGGTTTTTGTTACGGTTTTTATTAGGGTTTTTGCTTTGTTTTGCTTCTTAATAGCGTGTCTGATGTTGTTCAGAAATTTGTAATGTTGGATAAGCAGTAGCGTCTGACCATCCATCCACAAGAGTGATGGAGATGGGTAACTGAAGGGAAGTGAGAAGTTTAAACATCACTGCAGATATATGAAATCAGTTGTGCCTTTCTTCGTGTTATCCTCCAAAACAGTACCTTTGTTTTCTTGAGAATACAAAAGCAGTTTAAGACAACATCCCAATTTGAATCTGGTGAGAAAATCACCACAAAGAGAACAGTGATCAGTAAACAGGCAGGAAAAGTGACTTTCTTCATACATAAAAAGGAAAAAATCAGGAAAGGATGGTGCTGATAGATCTCCAGGGGTGAGATCTGTCTCACCTTCACATGGGAAGGGTTGGATGAGGTTATTTAAAAATCAAGAAAGAAGATGGATTCCCCAAACCTTAATCACTGATAGCTTTTACTTTGAGATTTAAAAAACAAACAAACAAACAAAAACTATCACATCCTCTATTCAGAGCCCCTATTTACAAACAGAGCCATTTATGTCCTGTTCATGTCCTTCTCTCAATGGCAATGCCAACTAAAGCAGCTTTTCCCTGTTTCACCATTCCAGCTCTTTCCGTACAACTGCTCATGCAGCTGTGTTGTGGATGCAAACAGAGAACTGCATCAAAAAAAAAAAAAAAAAAGGAGATTATTTCTCTGTCGCCTCTGTCCCATGATCCTTTTATCATGCTATTGCATGCACGTGCACACTGCCATCGTATCTTTAGCTTTCACCTTTTGATGAACTAATCATGAAAAATACAAGCTTACTGTTCTGCTTTAGGTCCCTGAGAATCTCAGGAAGAGAAGCAGCTGTAAAGAGCAAACACCTTTTGAGGCTGCAGGATCTTGCTTTACATTATGTTTCAACTTGCCTAAAATATCATTCTTGGTGTCCTATGAAAAGCATGTTTTACAAGCAACAGAATGGACAAGGTCACCACTGTGTTCAATCCTAGAATAATGATCTCTGATGATTTGTAACGGAAGCTTTCTCAAAATAGACACTTATTAACACAAGTCACTAAACAGACTCTAGAGATAGAGATGATCCTATTTAATCTGCAATGAAAAAAAAAGTGCTTAGCTCTGCTAAGGCACTCACGATATACTTTCTATTTACCTCATGCACTAAAAGGAGGAATACTGCTCCAGTGCTACCTCAATGTCAGCACATTATTTTTTTTTTTTTTAAAACTCAAAATTCATTTTATTTCTTCTTAATTCTCCTTATTGTGTGTTTATATTGGCTGAGATTGCCTCCTCAGCCGACCCGCTTAATGCTTTTGTTGACTGCAGCACCAAGAGGGATCAAGACTGAAACTGCCGTCAGGATGTTTTCCTTCAGGACACTTCCTCTGACGCAGAAGCGAGGCACTGAGGCGCACCAGTATTTCTGTGTCTCACAGTCCAAGATGACCCCTCTTTGCTCTGTGCATACTCGTAAATGGCGAAAAGCCACGTGACCGTGCTCCTGCTGTGTCCCATCCATGCTAGGAAGTGGGGTCTGTCAGCACCAGCTTAGTGGCACATCAACGTAGCCCAAGTACAAGAGAAGCAAACACCGCACAGACACCCATAATCACCAACCACCACCTACTGCAGCGGCAATTCCTGGCTTTTAAAGCAGCTTGCTTCTAGGTATTTTGGTAAAAATGCACTGGAACAAATCTTGTCCAGGGAGAAGTGTGGAGGGAGGCACGCACACTTATTTGTTGAAAAAAGTACATCTATCATTTGCTATAGGGAGTGTTTTTATAATATGATGACAAATTCTAGAGGCACAAATGAGATATTTATTTCTGATCGTCTTACTTTCCATTCTCCTGGCTGTCTGCATCAGAGGAATCTGAAGCCAAAACCTACCCTCCTATAAATGACATAAATACTGTTTGTGATTCAAAGAGCTTAGTAGCTTAGTTCAAAGTAGCTTTAACTATTTATGCGTTTCAACACAAAAATTTATTAATCTCTTCACAGTAGTAAGAACACTGACTGAATGAATTGCACTTTATTGGCTACTTGAAGAAGTACTGCTAAATGAGTAGCAAGTTAATCTCACTTCGATGTTTTTAAAGGCACAGGTATCTGACAGATCTGGCTTAAAAAAAAAAAAAAAAAAAAAAAAACACTTTCTCTTTCCTCCTGCTTTTTAAGCAAGTAAAAAGCACATGCAACTTTAGCCAGGTACACAATGAGAAATATGTAACCTTTTACTAAGCATGCATAGAAGATAAAAGATGATCCCTTTCATGTGCTCATTAATACACTTGCCCTTCTAAAATCTGAACTCCCCACCTAACACACAAAAATGTGTGTTATGCATCTCTCCACCCTTGCAGCTGCCTTCACAGAATCACAGAATCATCTAGGTTGAAAGAGACCTCTAAGATCACCGAGTCCAGCCTCCGACCTAACACTAACAAGTCCTCCGTCCTTCTTCTTTCTTAGTGGAGGCAGTCCTTCTTCTGTTAGGTATGTTTTCTGGCAACAGAAAACAGCTGACATGCTGCTGTCCTGATTTCTTAGAGCACACTCCTAAAACACTAAAATCCATAGGTATAGGAATTTTAAAAAATAAGAGACATTAAATTTATATTTACCACCTCCTCTGTATTGCAACCATGCAACTATTTAGGGAAACAGAAGATTCACAAAAAAAAAAAAAAAAAAAAAAAAAAAAAGATTAGCCACTTTTAATTATTACTCTTTCACACCTGATCATGTAGTTTCAACAAGGAAACTTACTTGTTTTCACTGAGAGTACTCCATCTACAATTTCATAAATCCATTTCAGAAAATACCTCAAAAACTAACGCTCATAGCACGGGATTAACAAACATGCAATGAAAAAAGATATAAAGCACAGTTATAGGCTTTGCCTTATAGCTCCTGCATTACTTTAAATGCTCTCAGGATACAAAGGAAACACCTATCTTGAGAGCGATCTCTAGGCACAAACTTTGCCTAGGAGCTGCGTGAGATTAAAAACCAAATCTGATTCAAATAAACATGGTAATCACCACCTATATTCTGTAGCTGCTAAAAAGAGCATTTCAAAACTCCTAATCTAAATTTCAACACCTGGGCCTGAATTTGGCTGAGGTATGGATATCCTTTTGTACTTGATTGTTATCCTCTGTCTTGCCTTTCCCCTGCTTTCTGTCTGTCACTCAGACAGGCATGTTGTGTTAGCCCTGCTTGGCACAAGAATGAAAACCAAACCACACAGGAAATGGAAGACACTAATTACTGCTAAACCTTCCCTATTGCCTGCAGTTTAAAGGAGCTCTTCTCTTTCACCCAGCTACTTCTGTCACACTGGCTACTATCCCTGTGGAGAAAATTAAGGTGATCCCTGGAGTCCTGGAAGACAAGACTTGTCAATATCAAGGCAGATGAAACCATCCAAGGTAAACTGAAAAGTCTCACACTTTCTATTAATTCTTCCACTGTCATGAAGGGAGTTCACTTTCAAGAACTACAAGCAATATTAGATGGGACTGACCACTGCAGCTTGACAGGTATAGCCTTCATTAATCATAATAAAAGTGGTATACATGCCTGAGCATGGACAGAGTTGGTGTGGAAATAAATGCAGGAGAGCAGTGACAAACAGGGAAAGAGGGGAAGAAGAAACTAAAAGCAGAAATGAATAAAGATGTGAAAAAAGGCTAGTCCACTGCTTCACTGACAGATCACCAATGTGCAGGTAATAACAACCACCTGTTTCACAAGTCAAAGAACTGCAGGCTCAGGCTGCATGCTTTTGTATGACAGAAGAGGAAACTCTTCAATAAAAGAAAAAACAATTTGTAAGGACTTAATACAGGTAAAATTAATGTTCTCTGTTCCACAATGAACAAAACAGATTTCCACTATGAGGAATGTAACAAGAGAAACGTGAAATTTACATTTAAAAGCTTTATAAATGCAAAAATTGTTCTGAAAATTTCAAAGCAGAAAAAAAAAAGAAAAAAGCTAGTTCCCAAACAGATAGCCTATATTAAGACTATAAGCAGTTTGGTTTGAAAAGGGACACTGCTAGCTTCAAAAACATGTAAAAGGGTGACTGTAATAGCTCTATATGTCAGAGGAAAGTCCTTTGATAGAGCTAAAGAACATAACATATTTTGAAACCAACCATGAAAAATAAATTTTGAACACTCAACTGATTTTAACCTTCTGTACACACCACACTAATGTTTTAAGGAAACTTACAGTGCTTTCAGAGAAATGCACAATCTTCTCCTTTCTGTTGAATTAGTGTTCTGTAACACAGTAAGAATCCTTACATGAATGCAATATTCATGTTAGTTGATGCACAAGTGACTATTACAACCTGGAACTGGGCCTAAACTACACTTTCTTCTCTTACCTTCTGCTTGAACATATGCGATGCAGGATATTCAGAAATATCCATTAAGAGTACTGAAAAAAGCAACATAGCAGGGGAACTTTCTTCTGGTAAGTAAAGTAACAAATAGATAATCTGTTTACAATATATATTTCAGTTAACAGTTTAAATTGGCATTAATTGAAAACACTTGCTTCAAACACCAGAAGTATAGGAATAGCTTCTGAAACCACAGAATATATGTGACACTACATATCCTGAGTCAGAGTATAAAAATCCAGGTATGGCTACTATTGCCTATTTAGTTCTCTAGTACATAGATTTGATTAACATATTCATTAAATTCAGTTAAGCTTAATTAAATGCATCTCCTCCAACAGCTGCATTTCTTAATGTATACTGGACTTTTCACAGAGGTGAAAAAAGTACTCATAAATTAATAAACAAGAAGCATCATTGATAAATTTCCACTAATCTTCAATGAAGAGTTATCTTCCTTTAAAGCTGAAGACACTACAGAACTTCTATTATATTTTGTGAAAATTAACGGAGAGTAATGCAGGAAGCCATTACATCATGTAACCAGTCTACTGTACAAGGTGGTTCAGATGTAAGAACTTGGTCTGAAAACCCTATTAAAAGAAATACTCCAATCTGTCTAGGCCAATTATTTCAAAAGCAGCAGCAACAGTACTCCAAAGCAATTTCTGTGAGAAGAGGGCACTGAACACTTAATGGCACAGTTATGTATTGACTTGCTGTGTATGTCAATGGCAAAACAAAACCGCCCTTACCAATTATGATACACTGTACTGTCAGCATAGTTTTGTTCTGGCTTAAACTGCTTCAGCAGGATGCTTCAATAGAAAGCAGATTTAAAAACTTAGTTCATACCATATACAGAATTTTAAGTTTTCATACAGGAAACATGGACCAGACAATTTCAAAGCTCTTTATTTTGGTTTTCAAGGCACTGATTAAAATGCTATCAATTAAAACCATTTACAGTGATCTGAGTACCTGTAAAGTTGTATGACATTAATCTCCACAGAATTCACAGACACAGTGCCAGATGGAAAATAAAGATCATCTATTAGTACGTAAGTAGTGCAGCTCTTTTTTCCATAGCGCCGATAACAATCTAGCTTCCCTAACACACTTCTATGTCACAAGAGGGGAGAACATATCCTGTTCCGGAAGAAAATAAATTCTTGGTAGCACAAAGGAAATTAGAAATACTAGCCATAATCAGTAAATGTTGCATGCATGCTCTGTTAATGCAATATGGAAATTAAAAAATATCCCTGAAATGGGTAACAACTTCAAAAAATAAGATGTTCTGTGCCACTAAAACATTGCTTGTTAATGTCTATGCTGATATGCCCTGAGGTATTTTAATTCTGCATTCTTTTTCTTCTAACGTTACGTTATTTTCCATTTCCATATGAGCATCACATAATATTTCCCAAAAATACTTGACTACTTTGCTTTCCACTAGTTTAGACTCTTCCCTACCAACAAGTTGTTATCTTGGAAAATGCACTGCTGATATGGAAACCACAAGGCATTACACAACAGACTTCCACAACAGCTGAAGCCAGGCCCTTTAATTTGATCAAGACACAGCTCTGCTTGGGCAAAGGACTCCAGCTATCCTTTCCAGTACTATAGCCAGTAATGGTATTTTCTGTTCAACAGGTTACGCTAACAGTCTCCTGTGTGTGAAAAGGAGCACAAATATACAGGGATGAGGCACTGCTTTTAAAGCTGAAAGAAAGGGGAAAAGGAAAAGGAGAAAATAACACTGCTCAACCAAGTTATAAATCAAATCCATTAAATGTGGTACAAGTTGTCCAAAGGGTCAGCTTTGTGAGCGTTTGTCTTGTCTATTATTCTTCCCAATAACCCAGGAATGCACAGGATGCAGGGGAGGGGAACCACACAAGCAACAAACCGTCCCTCAAAGCAAACCCTTCTCTTCACACGACCAGACCTACCAAAAGGCAAAAAACTGACTCCCAGCCTTGCACCTCTCACCCCACCCTACGGAAAGGACCGTGCTTCATGCAGACCCGGCGAGGCCTCAGAAAGCTCCAGCGAGCTCCAGCACTGCGAACCAACAGAGCAATAGAAAGGCACTCTCCATCCAAGCTCCAGGGGTCTGGCTCGGGGAAAGCCGGCCGCTCGGCCCCGTTTTCGCTTCCAGGGGGGTGCAACTGGCAGCACCCAGCGGAGAGCAGCCGCACCCACCCACCCCACCCCGCCCCGAGACCCGGCTTCGACCCTCGACGCCCCCAGACGGGGAAAATACAAAATAATAAAGGAAAAAAAAAAAAAAGGAGAGAGAGATGTGGGAGAGAAAAGGAGGCAGCGGGCGGACATTCCCGCAGCCGCCGGGGGCGACGCGGCTGTTGTTTACATGCGGACTGCCCGCCAGGCCGGCACGGCACGGCCGGGGACCGGGGAGAGCAACAGGCTCAGCCCCGAACGGCTCCGCGGCCTCTCTCCGCCTCCCGACCGCCCCCCGCAACCCGACGAGCCGAAACCCCCGCGGTCAGGCTTCGGGAAATAAATACGTTTAACGGGGCCCCGCACGGCCCCGGCGCCACCACGGGTCCCCACAAAGGCGGGCGGCCCGGCCCGGCCCGGCCCGGCCCGGCGTCCCGCTTACCCGCCCGGCTCCGCTCTCCGCCTTCGCCCGGCCCGCCCCCGAGTAACGGCGCCGGCCGCGCTGCGCCGCGGGGCAGCCGCTGAGGCACGCCCCGGCGGCCTGAAACCTAATCCTGACCGCCGCCCCCGCGGCTCGGCTCGGAAAGGGGGGAGCCGGGAGCCGGGGGGGGGTCGCCTGCCCGGGGCCGTGCCGGCGGTTTCACGGCCGTAGGCGAGGCTCCAAACTGGGCCGGGTGGCTCAGCGCACGCCCTTTGCCAGGATGCGACCGAGCGGCTGGGTTTGTCCTCCACTCTTGTCCCCTTTTTTTTTGTTGTTGTTTACGTGTAAAAGTGGGCACTCGCCCCTAAGCTTTTCGGGTTGTGGTGTGCGCCGTGCCTCCTGCTGCAGGTCAGCCGGGCCCAGCCCTTCGGGAGCAGAAGAGCACGAAGCTACCTGCCCCTGCTTGCACCCCAAAAGCCACCGTCATCCCCACTGGGCCAGCAAGATGAGTCTGGGGTTGAGTGGAGGGAAATGGGAAACGTTTGGAAATAAAGCATGAAATCAGACAAAATGGTGAATGAGGTTATAAGGCTAACGAAAATGTGATTTTCCCTCTTTTCCAGCAACTAAAAGAAGGTGCAGTGTACCTTTCACGTAAGTATAAACACCATGAGAGTAAAGCACATAATGCTGGATCAGTTGGTATGACGGTAAGAATTAATTCTGGAAAAAAAAAAAAAAAAAAAAAAAAAAAAGTGTAATTATTTCACTTGATTTCTTAAGTTTGCGTGCTTGGACATCACATCAAGACTGTGGGCTCCACTGCTCCTTGCCAAGAGATAATGCCATGTTGCAAATGCAGATGGTGGTTCTGCTGCAATGAGATGCTTTGTGGTGAAAAGAGCCCTGGGTCTGCAGCTGCTTGGCGCCCAGCTCTCCCACCTGCCTTCTTGCTTTGGCTTGGTTCTTCCTGCAAACGGATTTGAGTGTGTTACTATATTCAAGCAATGTTTTTGTTGTTGTTGTTTTGTACCAAAAACAATTAAAGAATGTAATTGTTTTGGACATAAAGTAGAATATCAACCTGTTTATCTGAGAGAGGATTGATCAATGCAATACTGGTATTGGCACTTTCAAAAGCAGAACATTTCCCATGTAAATTTAAAGAAACACCACTCTTTGTACATGTAATTTTTTTTATTATTGTTGTTATTATTTGACAGATTAACTTCTGAAAAAAGTTACCCTCAAGACAATGTTTGTCATGTATTACAGCTGGTAGATTGAAGGACTCCAAATGATTAGCTACCTGTTTCTCTGATACATATTTGAATCTGTGTGTAATTATATGTTTAACAAACATTCTTCCACTTCTTGAAAAAGATTAATCATTTTCCCTATTTAATTCACAAGTTATATTCCTCAATTCATTGTGTGCTGGTGAGCATATTGCTCATCAAATCAAACATTGGGGTTCTGTTTGCTATTGCTATATCAGTGAATGCCCTATAAACTGCCCCACCTGCCTTCCACGTTACATTAGCCTTTATTGACTCTAGGGTGAAATCTTAGGTACAAGGCACAATTTGCATGTACCATTATTTAACAAATAATCCACAGTCAAATAGATAAATGCAAAACGAGACAGCTATTGTTACTTATTCTGTTGCTCCAGCTTTAACCACAGCATCCTAATGAAATAAAATATAGTGAAGTCTGTAAGTTTATTTGGAGCTAAAACTATCAGAATTAGGTGCTGTGGTATTTCACTCCTGATGTATAACAACATCAGCTATGTAATAGTTCCTCACAGTGCAATCTGTGTTGTATGGGATATACCTTCCAGATAATTTTTTAACATGCAATCTGCTGTTCTCAAGTAGAATTTCAATTACATTCAGATCTTGTCAAATCCCTTGAAGTATATGATAAATAGGTTATACCTACTGATGTTCAAAACATCATGCTACCTTAGGCCTTGCCTGTTCTAAAAGTATTTTCTTGGGCTTAATTATACACACATAACTGTACCTGCAAAGCTAGCCTTCTCGATAAACATACAACACATCTGTACTGTGAATAACCATCACAGTAAAATAATGAGCTCTGATTTACAACAGTTGATGACACTTCTGAAGAGTTATGCAGATACAGATCTAGCAAATAGCAAAGAAAACCATTTGGGGTTAGAGTACAGTATTAGTCTGGCAGATATACCTACTAATAGGTTTAGAAAAAAAACTAGACAGGCAGAAACTATTATTATTATTTACTTCTTTCTTCTTTTTTACAAAAAGTAGGGCAAAAAGTAATTTTAATGATTCCATTATAAGGAAACCATTTTACCTCTCCAGTCCTTCCCCAGGAAAGAAAAAAAAAGTCTCAAATTATTAAGATTCCCGCAGGTAGGCTAGGTGATGTAAACCTAACACACAAAATTAAATTTGTTTTATAGCTTCATTAGCATAAGTAGAGCAGCCATTATTGTGCAATTTTGAGGGATGCTGTCCTTAATATGTGAGGAAAGAAAATCGACTTTGTATTTCAAGCCTAAATATGTTTACATATTTTAAAGCAAATATACAAACAAACGATATATCTACATACATATATCCATGTGATTTTAAAGTAAAACTGCAAACAGCTTTTTAAAACAGAAACTTTCTTCAAAATTCGAAGTTCTTACTACAACAAAAGCTATAACGTTATATTTTGTCAGAAAGATCTCTTAAGAAGAAGATGAATGGGACCTTAAAAAAACATTCTCTGTTCTCTTATTTTAATCTCCAGTACTACTTCATTTCACAGGCCATTTTAAGACATACTCGTGGTGGAAGTATGAATATTGGATGAGATAACTTCTTGACTTACTTAATCATTAGTCACATCTTGCTGGTAAAATAGCAGAGGTTAATATTAGCAAGGTACTGCTTAGATCAGAAGACATGAAGGATAAGTGAACTCAGAAAAATGTCTTTACAAAAAACAAGGCTGTGTGTCCATTAAGTCACAAGTCACTGTATTTCCTAGCACGATAAAATAAAATGAATACATTCACAAAAGCAATTATCTGCTTTTATCACACTGGATTGTGTATCAAAACACTTTCTCTTTGCTTTGTGTTTTTGTTTGTTTGTTGTTTTTATTAAATGGTATTTTTGTATGGACATTGCTATTGGATGTCCAGCTACAGGATAGATAGAATATGTATTTTAGATACGTAGAGGAAACGTGAAAGGAAGAACTCTGAAATGTTTATATATGTTATGTTTAGGCTTGAAAAATCTCATCTCTGAACTTTATATATAAAAACAGAACAATAAACATTTTTATAAGCACTAACTTAAATAACAATTGAATACATTTCTGCTTTTATAACCTTACTGTTCAGTACTTACAGTACTTATATGATTTTATTAATGTTTATGCACATGTACTTATGCATACATATATACAATATTACACTTCTGAGCAGAGCATTTATTCAAAATTTAGGTTAAACACCACTAATAACCTTCCTTGACAGAAAATGCTAATTATTCCTGTATATCAAATCTTATTCCCAGATGTATACACCAAAAGTAATCCATTGCATTAAGCAGAATTAAACTGTAAAAAAAACAATCTGAGATCAAAGGCAACTGTGATCCTAATTGCTATAACTGCTAGACTAAAGTTTTACTATGTAAAGCTTTATGTTAAGTAAGTGGTTATGCATTCAAACTTTATCTGTCCAAATAAAGCTGGATCAGCATCTTTCCTCTTATTTTTCATGGAACTGATTAGAATACAATACTTCTTTACTACATTTTCAAGAAATTATACTAGAAAAAGCACACAATCAAATTAAACAGAACACCTTTCTCCTCTATTACCTCAACATAAAAGTTACACTTCAAAGTCAGACAGCAACAAGTAAGTATGCAGTAGGAGGTAACACCATGCATTTTGTTATGTAAAGTTAAAATTAGGAACTTTCTCTTAGCTTTAGCACTTGAAATTTATTCAATTTTTGGATTATTATGCTGGTAGGTACAGAATATTAGTTTCACTTACTGAAGCATACGTGCTGGCAAGAATGATGCGTAGATTTACATTTTAAAGGTTTTTAGGGAAATTGTCTCCCCTGGGGCCATACTTCATAACTGTTATTATTGCTGTTGGAGGTTACACATGTGCGTAGAAGAGAAAGTATGCCCCTTAAGGGAGACCAGAGCAAAAAAAAAATAATCATAAAAGGTATGTTAATTATTTAAGACTACAAAACAAAATACTTAAAATTATGGCAAATTAAAAGGGCATTTATTTACACACAAACAGGATTATTTAAAACCACAGGCCTTGCCCATAGCAGACGAGTGAAGCCAAGTAAGTGACAAAGCATATTAACATTATCATAGATTTCTCAGACACAAGATACCTATGAGGAGAGTCTGGTTTGTTCAGATTAAGGTTTATTTTTTTATTTTTTTTTTTATTTTTAAATACTGTGTCTTGCTGAAGGTAACCACATATTTGGCAGACCTCCCTCGCAGAAAATCAAATTTTACTTTATTTTTATCTCTTCTGAAATGCTTCAGGGGACACAGTCCAGAGCACCATGTAACCAGGGGTACTCACCAATGCAACAGTTGTTCCAGTATTTGGAAAAAAAAAAAAAAAAAAGAAATACCTTTAATAAATTCTGTGTTAGAAAAATAGATAATTCTCACATGACAGTACTTTGAGCTTTAAAATCAGAATGGGAAGAACTGACCTGACCAGGTCAGTTTAGGAGTATGCAGTTAATCATGCTACTGTTATGTATTGAATATGATAGCACCTCTAGCCTAATTGTTGACACATTAGAACAATGATATAAAATGATTTGAGAAAATGCCACGTGATCAACCAGGTAGTTTTACAGACAGCTAAACTACAAAATGCTAGATAGGAGGGAGCCATGTTTACAGGAAGAAAGGGAAATATTTCTCTGGCAGGTTGATTTATTTTCAGAATAAAGCCCCTTGAAGATGAATTGATGGAACTAAACTAAAGCAGACCAGTATGCATAGATCAATTTGTCATATGGCCCTGCAGTTCATCACATAAAAGTACCATCGTGCTTGTGGTACTGCCCAAATAGCTTGTATTTTCCTCCATATACACTACTGAGCTAATCAGCATGTTTGAGATTCTGTCCTGGTCTTTTTCTGATTTGCTTCTGATCCAAACTGTGAAATTAGGTGTTTCTGTTTGGATTTAATTAAGTGGTTTTCAAAGTTAAAGGCACAGGGAAAGTAAAGGTTGGCATTTACAGTCTTGAGCCTTGAGTGCCCAGGAATATTGAAAATATTACTTGTTAGGGATAAACAGCTCTCTACTTATTAGACTATCAAAACGGTGTCTTCAGTTCCAGGCATTAACCAGCATTGGAGCTCTAGTCTGTTCAAGAGGTCAGTAAATGACCACAGAATTTACAGACAGTTTTGCCAAGTATTTTTTGCATATGGAGGAACTTAGCAAACAACTCTGCTCCACGACCTTCCAGAAGGTGCTTTTCCAATGAGGATGTTTCCACATGGCTCTCTCAGTTTCAAGTTGCATGTGGAGACTAAGCCAAAAGGTACATTTGTGTCCTTCTTTCACATTGTTTATGATGTAGCTGCACATTTGATTTAGACTAAAAGTAGTATTAGATTTATTAAATGCAGCTAATAGCATTAATACATAGTTGGGTAGAATGTCTGATTAGTACAGGCTAGGAATTAACAAGCTCGTTGGTGTTGGTGTGCAGATTTTGAGAGTCTAAAATACAAGCAAAGCCAAGCTCACATCCCCTTGCCTAGGAACTCGAAAACTACATATTGCTCATTCACACCAGGACAGTCATTTAAGGATGACAGCTGACACCTCCAAAGGAAATACTTATAGTCTCTTGAAGAGAATACCCAGGGAAGGAAAAAAAAAAAAAAAAAAAAAAAAAAAAAGGTTTATTAACATTTAACCATGTCATCCCACACCAATGATATTTAGTCTAGCAAGATCAGCACCTGTAAAGACAGGCAGAGTGGGGAACCTTTCCCATATTGAGAACATCTCCTGTTCTGTGAGTGGGATGAAAGGATGAAACTTGTGGTGCTTTGTGCTGCAGACTCTTGGCCCAGATGTGAATGAGCATGCCTATTGCTGGCCAAGTTTTTAAGATCTTAGGCAGGTTCACTGATGCAAAAATCCTTACTATTTTCTTTGATTGGTACCAGACTTGCCTTTCCCTGTACATGCTCAGCCAATGCAGAGGCATTCATGGTTTCTGCATACCACCAAGAACATAATAAGAAAAAAAATGAAAAAGAATACCACTTGGAAAGAGGTTTGAACTATCTGAAAAACCTGACAAGGGTGGCATTTCTGGAATAAACCCACTTTTACAAGCACCTGACAAATCTAAGGTCAATTTTGTATCATTCTTAAATAGGAATTTAGTATTAAGTGAAAATCACTTTAGCAAATGAAATGGATATGATTTTAGTCCAATGGGACTCTAACTAGCATTAAAATAGCTATGTTACTTTGGAAAGATGATTCAGTAAATCCCTTTTTTCTGTTAAAGTACACCTCTTTGGTTAGGTCATCTGCTTCTCATATATAAAGGTTCCTTCTCACAGTGGTATGGCTATGAGGAGCTCTTAAAGAACTTGATATGCAACGTGAAATTTTGCCCTTAGCTGTTTAGTAAATGCCAGACATACATCATAATTAAAAATAAGAATGAATATTCTATATAAAAACACACAGCTGTAGAAAGCTGATCTCCTCAATTTCAGCAGTAAAATGCTCTCCTATACTTTAAATTTTGTTTGCTGAAAATTATTTTCTAACTAAATAGATTGTGTTGCCACTGTCATTACTTTTTTTTTTTTTTTTTTTTTTTTTTTTTTTTTTCCCAGCCTTTAAGAATTCATAACGTGTGCAGAACACAGGACAAGATCTCAAAACACTCATAAACTTCCCTCCTCCAATTTTCTGTCTTGAGCCAACATCAAGTTAGCAAACAGAGTCTCCAAATTTGTTATGCAAAGACAGGCTTATATGAGATGCTTTTTTTTTTTCATCGTATGGTTACCTTTTTATTTGTGTTGCCAAGGGTACAAACTGAGAGGAAATGGATTTAACAACTGCAAAGTGATGAATTTTAAAGCTGCTGTTACTAATATTTTGAACTCTCAATCTAATTTATATGCAGAAGGAATGAAGACTAACAATGTCATTTCAGAAAACAAAATTAAAAAATAAAAATAAAAAAGCCTTTTCCTCCTGTGTTCGTCACATGTCCATATCGTTTGATAACTTGAGCTTTAAATCCAAATGCCCAGGCAACACCAGAAACAAGGGGAGGTAAAGGGTGCAAAAACACTGAACCTGTTTTATGTTTTAACCCTATATTACCTTAACATACATAGACATGCCTTAGAGTAGCCTTTTGTCCTCCCTCCTCCAGGTTACTGTATTTGTGTCTTCCTCTCTGGGACCTAATGCATGACAACTAGTGTGGACTGCAGGAACACTGCTGGTGCCTTCAGACAGCTCTGCCTACCATCACCATCACTGCAGAAGTATTTTGTTGGTGCTTTTTCTAATAACACCACTCTCCATTCCTGTGTTATGAATTAAATGTTAGACTTAGATGTTGAAAGATCCTCAGGAAAAAAAAAAAAAAAAAAAAAAAAAAAAAGAATCAGTTTCTAAAGAAATTACTGGAGTTGGAGAGATCAAAGAGTCTTTCTCTGGATATATGCAAGTACCTAAAGAAGGGTACTTGTAATTTTACACTCCACACTCAGCCTTTCCAAAGCCTGCTACCTGAGACCTTGCTTCTTGCGATCTATTAACATTGTTTGTGACATTTCATCTACCTGGATGACTGTTTCCTGATATATTTGTATCAGGTCTACCTTCTGGTAAGGCCTGCTAGGATTCCAAATATACTTCTATGTCACTTTGAGATCTGAATCCAGGCTTTTCCATTAGAAGATGCCTTCCTAACCAGGTACTATAATGACCAGAGGATACTATGCTTCTCCTTCACTGTTTTAAAGCAAGAACCAGGCAATTAGACAAATTGAGACAAATTAGACAATCAAGATCAAAAACCTCTTGGAAGGGATTTAAGCTCACATTTCTTGCAGAAGTAACCTGGACTATCGTAACTACTGTTACTCTGATTTAGGCACAGTTTCTACGTTTGACATTGTTCCAATTTGCAGACTGCTTACACAGCGTCAGGTACATTACATTTAAAAGCAGAAGTCTTTAACCTAGCTTACTATGCAAATGTCACATCAGTGTCCTTGATCAAGAAAGCTCTCAGTCCAAACACAGGGAGGAATGAAAATTGAACTAAGGTCTGCTATACAGTAGACACAGAGCCTGTCCACTTAATTATTCTGTGTGTAAGTACACACCTCAACTACACGTGGATCAGAGCAAGCTTTTATTTCAGGTATCATCTACTCAAAGAACTTCATTATTTGTAAATCATATATGACAAGAAGGGCCTCAGTCCCACAGGAGAGAAAGATTTGAATACCTGTGTCTATATTCTTCATAGCGAAAGCAACTCTTGTCCTAGCGTCCTTTAGTAAGAAACCATATTAAGTTTAAGGACTACTTTTATCAAGTGTCGGATGAGGAGAGACATTAAGTTTAAAGAGCGTATCTCAACTGCAACTTGTGGAACCTGTTATAAGCTCATACATCAAGAAAGGCAGCCTGTCCACAGCAGTTTCTCTGCAGACTTGGTCTCCAAAGTGACCTGTGGGACCAGTCCTGACTTCTTGTTACTGGTGCTGTTGCTACCTTGAATATACCTATGTGTCATTATGCCCTGCTGTGCAGAGATAGGCAGCCTACCTTCAGGCATTCAGAGATGTTTGGGGCACCTGAAACACTAGATCCATGTTAGTGCAATACTCTGACACTTCTTATTTGCCATGGGCAGCAGAGCATATTAGCCCAGGTGGACACTGTTCTAATATGACCATACTGCTTCCTTCTGACACCCATGTGGCTCTATCATGACAAACAGAAGTACCGAGCATACATTATAAAAAATATATAGTGTGTGCAGGCAATTAACATACCACCACTATCTTACAGTACAGTAAAATGCAAGCAAGGATTTTAAAAAGATTGAAATTAAAGGCATACAAATTAGCTCACTGGTGCAGCATCAAACATTTTCACCCAATAGACACCATAATACCTGGTACAATCTTTGCTTACAGGAAGTCCACCTGATTGAGGGAAACTAGAACAGAAGGTGGTACAAGGAAGGAAAATGGGAAACGGTAGTTCATTGCCTTGTCCAGAGCAAGCACTAGGAGACCTCAAATTAAACTAGAAGGTACTAATTAGAATAATGTAAATCTTTGCACAATTTGTGGAACTACCTGCCACAGGAAAGAAGTTTTCAGGGAATAATTAGAAAAAAATTATGGATAAAAGTATATTCAAAGCTTAAATATGAAGACATGAAAAGCCATAAGACAGAAAATATTGATTAATTTTAAAATAATAATTTTCTCAAACTCTTCATTAAGACCAGTCATATAGTGCCTGAGTGCCTTCCTGGAAGAAGTACAGTAGCTAACTAATAAGTAGAATCTAGTAGAACACATTACAGTGATCTTGGCAAAAGAAGACCCTACGTAAAATCTGATACCCCATACTTCACAGTTAGACTGGTTTGACTAAAGTTTCTTTCATGATCACAGTATCAGTGATTTGACATGTTTATTCTAGAACATGTTTCGTTTAAGGGCAGTATTTCAAAGGTAGATGCCAAATCTA
This sequence comes from Oxyura jamaicensis, assembly GCF_011077185.1. Lineage (NCBI taxonomy): Eukaryota > Metazoa > Chordata > Aves > Anseriformes > Anatidae > Oxyura > Oxyura jamaicensis. The sequence continues at coordinate 33,665,831 of NC_048926.1, forward strand.
CTGCCATGAAGAATGTGATGTTTTTCAAAATGGTATAGGTGGCAAAATTTTACAATATTTAATGTATAAGCTGGAAAAATTAGTCATATAGGTATAAAAGTGTGTTATCTAATTATAAGCAAAGTTTCTGAAAATATCTGTAACAAGTTTGCAGTGTGCTCACCTTTGTCTCCTTTTTCAAAGAGCAAGCTCTATTGCTGGATTTTCACGGTTTGAAAACGAAAGGTTTAATTAAGCTGTTTAGGGGTGAAAAGTTTAATTAAGCTGTTTAGAGGTATTAAGTTCTTATTTCAAATATTTAGGTTTTCTAGTTACAGCAGCATTTCCATAATAACTTAAATAAAGTCACTATTTGCAGCCCTGGATGTCAGTTTAGATTTTCCATTACCACAGCCTTAGGGTTTATTGAATGATATACAATAATTATTTTGTATTGAAAAATGCAGAAATAATGTGTTTCCCATAAATTAACACTGCAAAAGAACTATGTTTTAAAACCAGAATTTGTGAAGTACTTGGTTGGACGGCTCCAACTAAAATATAGTAAATATAAATCAGTCTATAAAAAAAAAAAAAAACACTCTTTTAAATATTTTAAAAATAATAACAATTATTATATAATAATAATAACAATTATTATAACCATTTATTATAAATGAGTATATATTCTTAATGCATTGCTCTAATGCCACACTGAGAACATGCCATGTCAAGATGGTTAGACTGGGCCAAGTTCTTGTGATTTATTTTGTAGTTTTAAAAAGCTTGTATCACAACAGTAAAGGGAAAGCATTTAACTTAGTTATTGGTCAGCAGTTTCTCTTAGCAAACAATGGTGAGTCATGTATCCTTATAATAACTGAAGCATAAAAGGGCAAATGTAATGTAATTATGATGTTTAATTTACGAAGAATCTGAAATCTACTCACATACAGTATATGTTTCTGTCCAAAGCTACTGGTAATCAAGATATCTACCAATATTATCAAATCCTAAATTACATTTTTAATCACTTGTCAAGAATGATGCTCCTTCACCTCAAACTTCATAATTTCTTACAGTTTTGATAAAGTCCTAAACCTGAGATAAAAAACACATTCAAATTTAAGAAACATATAACGCTGTACTACTTCCAATCTGACTGCAGGTAAAACATAAATCAGCCATTGCCAAGGGTTACTCTGTTAAGTCTAACACACTAAAATGTGTTATGTTAATGTTTTGCACATTCTATTAATGAGGTCAGTTCTATGATGATCGTATCTAAAAATGAAGCAACAGCTGCTAAATACCTTCCGCCTTTCATTTTCAAGTGGACATTTCATCAGACCACATCAAAAATCCTTTGAAAGAGCGAGCATACAAATTTCTTGCTAAATCTTAGAGGATCTAATTTATTTGTCTTTCTTTCTCCAGTCCCTATGGGTTTGGATAGGTGGGAAGGCCAACAAGGCAGGCATCATGGTGGGGGTCTGTTACAGACCGCTAAATCAGGATGAGGAGATGGATGAGGAATTCTATAGGCAGCTGGCAAAAGTTGCAAAATTGTCAGCTCTTGTCCTTGTGGGGGACTTCAACTTCCCAGACATATTCTGGACATGCAATACAGCTCAGAGGAAGCAGTCTAGAAGTTTTCTGGAGAGCGTGGAAGATAGTTTCCTGACACAGCTGGTTAGTGAGCCTACCAGGGGAGGTTGACCCACTGGACCTTCTGTTCACAAACAGAGAAGGACTGGTGGGAGATGTGGTGGTCGGGAGTTGTCTTGGGCAGAGTGACCATGAAATGGTAGTATTCTTGGCAAAGTCAGGAGGGGGACCAGTAAAACTACTGTCTTTGACTTCTGGAGGGCAGACTTTGAGCTGTTCAGGACACTGGTTGGCAGAGTCCCTTGGGAGGCAGTTCTGAAGGGCAGAGGAGTCCAAGAAGGCTGGGCACTCCTCAAGAAGGAAATATTAAAGGCTCAGGAGTGTTCTATCCCCATGTGCCCAAAGACGAGCTAGTGTGGAAGAAGACCGGCCTGGCTGAACAGAGAGTTGTGGCTAGAGCTGAGGAAAAAAAAAGAGGGTTTATTATCTTTGGAAAAGAGGGTGGGCTACTCTGAAGGATTATAAGGATGTTGTAAGGATATGTAGGGACAAAATTAGAAAGGCCAAGGCTCATCTGGAGCTCAGTCTGGCTACTGCCATTAAAGATAACAGAAAATATTTTTATAAATACATTAACATGAAAAGAAGGACTAAGGAGAAGCTCCATCCTTTACTGGATGTGAGGGGAAACTTAGTGACAAGAGATGAGGAAAAGGCTGAGGTGCTTAATGTCTTCTTTGCCTTGGTCTTTACTGGCAAGGCTAGTTGTTATCTGGATAGCCAGTACCCTGAGCTGGTGGAAGGGGATGGGGAGCAGGATGTGGCCCTCACAATCCACGAGGAAATGGTTGGCGACCTGCTACAGCATTTGGATGTACGCAAGTCGATGGGATCCACCCGAGGGTACTGCAAGAACTGGCGGAAGAGCTGGCCAAGCTGCTTTCCATCATTTATCAGCAGTCCAGGCAATCGGGGGAGGTTCCAGTTGACTGGCGGCTAGCAAACATGACTCCCATCTACAAGAAGGGCCAGAGGGTAGACCTGGGAAACTATAGGCCTGTTAGTTTGACCTCAGTGCCAGGGAAGCTCATGGAGCAGATTATCTTGGGTGTCATCACACTGCACTCGCAGGGCAACCAGGAGATCAGGCCCAGTCAGCATGGGTTTATGAAGGGCAGGTCCTGCTTGATGAACCTGATGTCCTTCTGTGTCAAAGTGACACGCTGGGTAGATGAGAGAAAGGCTGTGGACGTGGTCTACCTTGACTTCAGTAAGGCTTTTGACACTTTCCCACAGCATTCCCCTCTAGAAACTGTCTGCTCTTGGCTTGGACTGGCGTACGTTTCATTGGGTCAGAAACCAGCTGGGTAGCCAGGCCCAGAGAGTTGTGGTGAATGGAGTTAAATCCAGTTGGAGGCCGGTCACTAGTGGAGTCCCCCAGGGCTCGGTACTGGGGCCAGTCCTCTTTAATATCTTTATTGATGATCTGGATGAGGGGATCGAGTGCACACTCAGTAAGCTTGCAGATGACACCAACTTAGGTGCATGTGTCCGTCTGCTCAAGGGTAGGAAGGCGCTGCAGGAGGATCTGGATAGGCTGGACCGATGGGCTGAGGTCAACTGTATGAAGTTCAACAAGGCCAAGTGCCGCGTCCTGCACCTTGGGCAAAACAACCCCAAGCAGCGCTACGGGCTGGGAGATGATGGGCTAGAAAGCTTCCAGGTCCTGAAAAGGACCTGGGAGTATTGGTTGATAGTCGGCTGAATATGAGCCAGCAGTGTGTTCAGGCAGCCAAGAGGGCCAACAGCATCCTGGCTTGCATAAGAAACAGCATGGCCAGCAGGTCCAGGGAAGTGATTGTCCCCCTGTACTCGGCACTGGTGAGGCCGCACCTCGAGTACTGTGTTCAGTTTTGGGCCCCTCGCTACAAGAAGGACACTGAGGTGCTCGAGCAAGTCCGGAGGAGAGCAACGAGGCTGGTGAAGGGTCTGGAGAACAAGTCTTAGGAGGAGCAGCTGGGGGGAGCTGGGACTGTTTAGCCTGGAGAAGAGGAGGCTCAGGGGTGACCTTATTGCCCTGCACAGGTACCTTAAAGCAGGCTGTAGCGAGGTGGTGGTTAATCTATTCTCCCACATGCCTGGTGACAGGACGAGGGGGAATGGGCTAAAGTTGCACCAGGGGAGGTTTAGGTTGGATCTTAGGAAGAACTTCTTTACTGAAAGGGTTGTTAGGCATTGGAATGTTCTGCCCAGGGAAGTGGTTGAGTCACCATCCCTGAATGTCTTTAAAAGATGTTTAGATGTAGAGCTTAGGGATATGGCTTAGTGGAGGACTTGTTAGTGCTGCATCAGAGGCTGGACTCGGTGATCTTGGAGGTCTCTTCCAACCTAGATGATTCTGTGATTCCTGGCACAATGACCATTGTGTCTCTCTTCTCTGGTCAAGATGAGAAATGTTACTCTGTAGTCAGGGGACAAAAATTAGACAGAACATTTCTAGCATTGGATTGTTTTTTTTTTTTTTTTTTTTTTTTTTATTCTGCAGTGTAACTTGAAATCCAGCAATGAAGCATTAGTTAAAGGTGGTACCTTGGCATACTTTTCCTTCCTTGGATTAGAAACTTAATCTATTAGAAAATTACAGACTGATGTTTTAAAAAGACTGCCATATACTCCTTCGTATGTTAAATGTCTGACAATACATTTCATTGGAAATTTAATTACTTTTAAAAGTTCTGGCTTTTTTTTTTTTTTTTTTTTTTTTCTGTTTTAAAAGCGTGGTTTGTAAAGAGCAGTAATTCATGTGTACTGTTCCCTGCCCATCAGCATGTTCATTTCTAATCAGATTCCATTTCATTTCATGATGTGTTCAGCCATCTATAAATTAAAAACTCCTCCAAGAATTGTCAAAATAGCTTTAGTCAGAGGTGATTGCAGGAGAGAGATGGTTGTTTTTCTGTCCTCACGCAGATGCTGTGTTGCAGGTTGTCTGTGCTGACAGAGTGATAATGCAGCATTTCTCATGTAATAGTAGGGCTATTTTAAACCCTGACTCTGAAAATTTCTGCCTACCATTAATTTTGTGGTCTAGCCTTTTTGTCATTGCTATCACTTGTGCTTGGTAACGCGTTATCCTACATCATCACCAGTCTTTCAATGTATGACCAAGGGGTACTGAAATACTGACCCAAATTTGTTGGCATACCAAAAATGTCAATCAAAATAACCAAATTGTAACCTGTTGATAGGTTGAAATGAAAATGCAGTTCCTGAAAATATATCCTATTATGAGCAGGATGTCAGTACAATAGTACAGTTGGTTTTGTAAAGAGAAAAAAAAAAAAAAAAAAAAAAAAGGGAAAGGAGAGGAGAGGAGTTGCAGGGAGTGACAGTTTCTATAACACAGCTAACAAGCTTGTCATTTCTTACCTCAAATACAACACAAAATAATTTAAAATATTATTATACCAGTAGATGTCAGTACAATCACTGAACTCGAGTACAAGATAGTAGAGTGTATTCTTTATGTTCAGTGCTGCAGCCAAATGAAACTATACTGATGAGAATTAGTATATCAAGAAATAGTTAGTCCTGCACTTTTGAAAAATGGTGAATCTGTACTTTTTAATTAGATTGATTTATAGCATCAAGATTTTGAAGAGATTTTAATGTTAAGCAGTTTCAAAGATATTTTTCATTCATCTTCTTTACTTGAACAGCAGCTATAGTTTTCCCTTTTTCTTTCCCGAATCATTTGTATGCATAATAATGAATTCATAGCTTTTAAAGAAACAGTTTGGGGCCAAAATTTGGCATAAGAAATCCAGCCAGAGGCATGACTACACATCATCACTGATAACTGGAGTTTTCTTTGACCGTTGCAACACAAGTCCAGACTTGAAAGGACAACAACTTGTGTTCCATTAAACCTGTATTATAAAGTTTTCTTTGACTTTCAAGGGAATGGGAAAATTGAAATAAAGCTTGAAGTTGTCAATAAGCAGACACCCTGGAACTGGTTACCCTCAAAGTAAAGAGGAGGTAGGAGTGGCACAATAATAGCCTTAACAAGTGCTGAACTAGACTGTCTTTACAGCAGATCCCTTCCTTGAGGGAATGGCAAACCTTCATTATCAGCTTTGGTCTGGGAAGTTTTTTCTTCTGAGTATTCTCACAACATTTCACCTCCTCTCATTCCCTTTTCAATCTCACGCTCCTTGAGTTGAAATCTTGACTAATCCTTGTCCTCCAGGAATCCCAAAGAGCTGCAGAATTAACACCAAAGGTAGCACCAGAATAACCAGAAATCTATTTTTGGTACAACATTCCCTTCTCATTCCACCAATTCTGCTACACTCCTACCTGATAGCCTAATAGTTTCAACAGCATACCACACACAAAAAAGTATATTTTCTTAGGTATACAATGCATGCATGTTTGAGAATACACGATCCTGGTGTTTAAAACAGGCTGGATCTTGGATATGAACATTACAAAATGGTAATACTCTGAACACAGAATCCTTATCATCACAGATTGGTTTTACTTATCTCAGACCAAAACAGGACAGTAGCACCCACTGCAATTTAGAAACCAAAATAAAGTGGACCGAAAATAAAGTGGACCTTCACAGTGAGCTGTTTCAGCTGCCACAAGCAAACGATTGTTTTCCAAGACTTTCAAGTGACACCTAGGCAAATAGATCACTGGTCAGAAACAGACAAGTATTAATTTACATGGTAATCAAATTGCAGCTTATATTCATGCCTGTTACATTTGTGTATTTGACATGCTTATCCTCACCGCACTCCATAGAAATACAGAAGTAAGCCTAAAGAGATGGACATTGTGGCTAAGCTGGCTTCCAGGTGCATGAATGTCATGGCTTTGCTTCTTTTCCATGATGACATTTCTTTTCCATGGAAGACAGGGAGGAAAGGGCTGGGGGGAGTGGGAGAGTGTGTGTCTGGTCATCCCCAGGCAATACCCCAGGACAGAGTAAAGACTTAATGCCTGGACTGGACAAGAAAGCCAAGGAGGCAGCACAGAGTCTCGTTTCCTTGTGGTGCCATCATTTCTCCCTTCCAGTGACTATTAATCAATCAGCATAGTAACAGATTTCTTGTACTAGTTTGGCTAGTTTGGATTTATGTGCTTGTAATTTCCTGATGTGGGACTTCTATATCATTAAGATGAGTGTTTGCTTCAGAACGTTTGGGGACAGCTGTTGAAAAGAACACTTGCACTTAAAGTGTGGAAATGATTGGTTTCTTGCTCTGTTCCTCCAAGTCCTGCAAATACAGTTTCCTTGATTTTTCAGCTATCCTTGTATAGGCGACAAATGGATCCACAGGATGTGAAATTGAAAATACAAATTCCTGGCTTCTGTCTCTGGATTTGAACTGCTCTGACAGCTGTCTGCCCTCTTGATACTTTGCCATCTGAAGATATTAAAGTGTTTTACAAACTGGAGTTAAAAACAACAAATGCTACAGGAGGCCTAGTTATGCCCTTTTTTTTTCTGATAGGGAGGAATTCATGCTAATGATGAGGTCCACGCTAAGCAGAAAGAATTTGCTTTAGTTTGATACATGCCTCTCCCCCCCCCCCCCCCACATATTTCACATTCCTGCTATACTTCTATACACGCCTCTCTCTTTTTTCACACACACACACAAATATATAAATATAGGCAGATAGGCTACCAGGACCAGATATATTGAACTGGTGGTAGATTTATAATCACATTAAAGATTAAAATAGCTGATGATGCTATTCTTCTGTATTTCACATTTTCATATGCCAAGACTGTGATTCTTTATTGTTTCCTGCAATAACTGCTGGTAGTCCTAACACCCAAAGCAGACCACAAGGTTAGATTCTTCAGGATGATTTAGGTGTTAGTGACATCGTTAACTATTGATAGAGAAATGCAAAACTCACCCCAAGAAATAAAGTTCTTGACTGACATGCAGGATGAAAACAGTTGAGATGGGCTACTGAAACCAAAGAAGCAAAAGCAGAAAGAAGAAAAAATGTCTATTAAATGACACTTTTAAAATATTATTATTATTTTTTTTATCTAGATAAAGCCATTATGGGCAAATTGCTGTACTTCCTTAGGGCTTAGAGGATCATATGAGATTATTCAAGGTGGAATGTGGTTTGGAGCACACTGAAATTAAAGACTTTCACCAAGGCATGAGGTCCTGTCTCCTCCCACTGATTCCTGCTATCTGTCTTGGCTATGCATAAGTATCATTTTACTGCAATGAGGTGATTTGATGAATGATATGAGAAATGAACATTGTGCTCTAAAGAGGCCACTGTAATCAGCAGCAGGTCTGTTCTTGACTAATATTCTTCTTGGCTTCGTGAATCATAGCAAGTTTAACATCTCTTCATCAAACTTAACAGACTGTATTATTTACAATCTCCACAGTTCTCATGAAAGTCAATAATCAGTCCCACATTGCTGATCATTACCAGACAGCTGGCATTAAGATGTATAAAGTACATAATACCAAGTACAGGAGGATGATTACAGAGCTTGGAATGAATATGCCTCAGTGACATTAAGTTCTCTGACCAGCTATGTGAGCAAAAAGAAGAGAGATGAAATCAGACCTTTGGGAAACCATGCTTAACATGCAGACTAGGAAATATGGTTAGGATCAAAGATGGAGAAGAATAGATATTTGGTATTAAGGGAAGGACAAGCCTCTTAAAATCAACATAAAACAGAAAGCAAATGGAACATGGCATGTGGTGTTACAAAGGCTTTGGCCCATTTCTTGGGTACTTTGATCAATTGCACAGCAATAGATGCTATATGAGAAGGGATTGTCTCTGTGAAAGAGAGACAAACTTTCTACTTTTTCCTTTCTGAAGAATCAAATGTCTAATCAGTCATTTTTATTTTGACAAAATACAAGGGAAAACTTTGTCCCTTCTGTAACCAAACTCCTGCTAAATGGAGAGAGAAAGATTTTTGACCACCATACAGAAGATGCATTTCACACAATATAGCATAGCAAGTACAGACTTTCTGGAAGAGGGGGTTGTATTTAGTTAAGTGCTAGGACTTTAAAAAAGTGATACAAGACTGCCCATCTTGAATTGCTAGGCTGCATTATCATTCAGACTTTGCTAATATTTGCTGGCTGAGTGTTCCCTTTGTCATGTCTTTGCCATACAAGTAAGATCTTCATGCTGTTCCATGTGCAAGAACTTCCAAGGCTTTAATAACTTTTAAGTGGCTTGACCTTACCACTAGGTCACAAAATTCACCCCAGCAGGGAAATGATAAAGTCCAAAAGAAACACCAAATGTTACTGGATAGGGTCTAACTGACACACAGCTCCTCTGTTCACCTCAGAAGTGCCTACTTTCCTTCACACATCCCTGCAGACCCTAAAACAGCTGTCCTGACCCTGGTCACTAGAGGGGCATCCATCTAGGCATGGGTGAGCTGACCTCCAACCATAGCCCTGTTCAGCTTTTGGAGGGTATCCTGACAATGAGCTGTGAAAAATGATAGCTCACCAGATGGTGGCATCACTTAACAACAAAAGAAACTTGGCTAAACCCTGCTTCATCCTACCTACTTTTCAGAAATTCAGCAAGCACCAGTCGTACCCCAACATACTAACTCTGCTCTGCCATGAGACATCAAGATACTGTTGGACTCCAATTACAGTAGCTATAAAATGAACAGTGGATGCAACTTAATGAGATATGCATCATTGCTAGCTTACTGAAAGGCTAAGCTGGAGTGAGCAGCTGTGTGTTTCCTTAACCTCTATAATCTGTTCTGCTGTTGCAGAAAGTAAGCAGAAAGTAAGGGAGGGATTAACTGCTGAACAAAGGCAGCACCTCTTCATTATTTTTTTTTTGTTTTGCTTTTCCCTCCCTGTGGAATACTGATAGTCCTTTTTACTGAAGGGCATCTTCAGTGGTTTGAGTTATGAGAAATACCCACAAATGGGACATAAAAAGCAGCCTGCCCTAATAAATCTCTTCAAAGCAACAGAAGTGAACAAGTCTGCTGGTGGCACCAGTGATTTTTAAGTGGTTTGCCTCAGTGGTACGGTGGCTTATTGCAGAGGCAATAGCTTTATGGTACTAAGAGGCTGGTATTAAAGATTAAATCCACAAAGCATTTAAACAAATAACTCCTTGATGGCAGTTCTCAGAGAATTGTGCACTTGGCCTTCAGACAGGGCCACAGAAAAAAAAAAAAAACGTCATCTGAGAAAAGAACAAGGGCAGCAAATATAATGAGTCTGTCCTGTTGCATCTTTCTCCACTCCTTTTTCTAGAGAGTACCAGGTGCCTAGCAAATCAAGATTGGCTTCCACAAGAGTGGGAGAGAGAACCTTAGTCAAAGTCCAATTTACTGTTGCATTACTTGATGGTATCTGCAGCATTGTGCTGCCATAGGCCCAACAGCTTGGTATCAACAAAAGGCTCACAACATTTCTAAATATTTGGAATCACAAATAGGTTAATGTGCACCAGGAAATTGTGACTCTGCATTGTTGGAAACAGTACTCTAAGTTTCTCTGTTGATGCTTACCAGACCCACATGATTTTTATTTATTTTATAATAATAATAATAAAAAAGTCCACAATATCTGACTTGAAACACAGATTACATGTGCATGTTTATGTCCATGGTAAACCAGCTCAATATTTTAATTCACAATGAAAGAGAATAATGTCTAACATCCAAAGGAGACCTAATTATTGTTAGAACAATATGGTCATAAGTGTAATTTCAAAATACAGTAAGAACAGTCGTCATAGAATTTTGAGGAAGAGAAGTTTTTTGTTGTTGTTCCTAATAAACTATGGTTGACTGGAAACTGCAGAGGCAACTAAATATTGAAAATATTGAAGGCGTTTGGAAACCTAGGCAGATGCAAATTTTGTCTTTGTGTCTTTGATGATCTAACTGAAATGTGAAAATCAGAATATGACAGTCGGAGATGAGGTAGTAATAGAAATCTGTGTGTGAATTCTGCAATTCAGATGTGTGCCTTCATACGTTCCCAACCACTTTTAAGGACACCCCCATCTTTATGTAAATGATGAATTCTGAAAATGTGCACCATATGATTTGCAGAATGACAGTGCCCTAGTTTCGCATAAATTAAACAGCAGATCCTGATAACTAGGCTTTCCCATTTACATTATGCCTGAGTTCCAAATCCATGGGATATAAATGAGAGCAGCATATGGTCCAGAAATGGGAAAGCTGTGGGACTTTCATGTACACACCATGGGAGCAAATGGCTGTCCCACAGATGGTGGAGTATTTAGATGCATCTCCTGTATGATGGATGCCAATGCGCAGGAGGATGAAGCCATGAGCAGCCTCTAGAGGTCTCTGCTGGCTGGTATGCCAAGGACAGATGCTAGATCAACACAAAGGGCTTGCAAGGGTAACTCCTCTTTTTATATCTTGGCTTTCCATTTTCAGTGCTTGTTTGTATGTGGAAATTTATGGCATAGATGAATAATCTTTCCATTAAAGCTGTACTATAGTTATAACTTGTTTAGGAGAGCACTAATAATAAAAAATAATTTTATTTCAAATTAAGTGTTTCACTTCAGAGGTTTTTTTCCATGAGCAATGCAGGGAACAAATACTTTTTTTTTTTTTCCTTTTTTTTTTTTTTTTTTCCCCTGCTTGGCGTGGGGCTGTGAAGAAAAATTTACAAGGCGGTGTGGAAGATACAGAAAGATATGAGAAGCTATTTCCATGTCCCATAGTATTCCATAGGCATGAGTTGTCTATGACAGTATTAACACTGAATGGGGTAGGCATTTAGACACAGCCAACAGGGAGAATATCATTAGGAGGAAAGTCAGAAATAACATTACATGAATATTAAATTAATCCACTAATATATTTTGAAATAACAACCTCTATTACTTGGAGAACACTTTTAATACAATGAAAAAAATATGTTTTATTTCATAACCTACTGAATTCTTTTTCAGCTCTAAATAAATGAGTAAGGACACTGGGCCCCTAGCATACTGGTGCATGTCATCCTCTGTAAACAAAACATATATAAATGTGGGGAAAGACTATCACAAGAAACATATGAAAACAGTTGTGTCAAATGAAAGTGTTACAAGGTACTGTGATCATACAAAATTCCTCTCCCTAGCTCTCCTCCCATGGCTAACCACACTGACTGCCCCACATCCACCCTCCCACCCCATTCTCATACAGCCATGCTCCTTAACTCTTCAGATGCGTTCATGATTATGTTATAGTGTTGCTGGCAGACTTTCTACTGCAGGCTGGGAACTTGATATCCTTCTGATATTGTCTAGTTGGGCTGTGACAGGCAGGTTTCTGCATGTGTTTTGGGGAAGGCAAGTGGTGGGTGCTAGCACAATAGATGAGAGGATTGATCCTTTTCTGCTATCAGAATGGTGTTTTCTGGGACAGAGCCAGGGTAACCAAAAGGAGAGCAGTGGTATGCCCAGCCAGACACAGTGCAAAGTTAGGGCAGCAGTAGCGTGCATGGGTAATTGTATAGGAGGCTGATACTGCTGAGGATACCCTCTGCTCTCACTGCTTCAGACCCTAGCTCCTCTAGCACAGCAGTGCAGAAAGTATGTTTGTTCACACTTTCACATTCTTGCCCTTTTCTGCCTCCATCTCAAAAACAGAGTTTTCTTTTATGGCATGGTTAAACTGAGTCAATACACACCCTCACACGATATCATCACTGCCCTTCAAAAAATTGTACTAACACTCTGTACAGGTAAGAGGCAAGAAAGTACAGGGCTTTTTTTTTACCTTTGAACTAGTATATCTAAAATCCCACTTTGTCCTCAAGGTATCATAAGAAACTAATAGGTACAAGGAAAAAAAATGTTAGCTTTTCTGCATTTAATAACATATAACAGATACAGTTCTCGGATCTCTCTAGCAGGTTCACTGAACTGATGGAATGCAAAAAAAAAGGAGCTTTTTATCTGCGGTCATTTTGTAAATCAATAACAGACTGTATATGTATATTGTATGCTATAATAGCCTTGTTCCTTCATTTCATATTTTTTTTTTCCTTTGTATTTTAGCTATTTGTCCGAATTTTTATTTGATTTGAGTTTACAATTAACTTTATTAAGAGCATTCTTCTTCATCTTTTCTGTTCCAAATATTTGTTTTTCTGATTCTATTTCATTTTTATCCCCTCCCAAATAGTGGTGAATCATTTTTCTTCTTGGTCTTTCATCAGTCTTTTCTCAGAAGTGTTTTGAGACTTAGCAGAGCTCTTTTTTTTTTTTTTTTTTTTTTTTTTTTTTTTTTTCTGTGAAAGTCTTGTCACCATTTCAGTTCCATTTTTGAAAGCAGATGAGTTCAGTCTCTTCTGTCTTTTACTTTTTTTGTGTTCAAAAACTTACTTTTTTTTAGAAAAAAAAAAAAAAAAAAAACATTAAACACCTTGCCAGACACTGCTTATTGAGAACAATACCTATACACAGACTGAAATAGAAAATTAAAATCAATTCCTGTACACAGAACTCTCACTAAGAAGCCCATTGGTATGCAGCAGATACCATCAACAACCATAAGTACCATGTACATGCATGTGTGACATTTTATAACGTACCATAGAGTTGCATACCTGGAAATTTCACAGCTAATTGTGCCTGATTTTATAAAGTCAACTGCCCTCTCCACCCCCAGAATATTTAAAGTAGTGAAGGGAAAGCAAATTCAGGTGTCCACTTCCCTCCTTTATATGAAGAGGATTCCCTCCTTCCTTCCATTATATGAAAGGTGCTCTGCAGAATTCCATTAAGAGTATTCCCTTTCTTCACTGGGCATCATTTAGTAAGAAATCTTCCTTGGTTTTCTTTGGCATTGATGCTTAATGTCTTGTTGCATGAGAGAGTCTCTGTGACTTAGCTGCACAATGAGCAGCTCTGGTCACTCAGCCTGGGAGTGCACTCAGTCATGCAGATTTCTGTGGAAGCTGAATCAAGCTGTTAATGACAACAGGTCAAATTCCTGCTCTTAGCATGGCTTATAGGAGACACACCTCAAAAGGTCTTTGAAAAGAAGGCACAAGATAAAACAGCATAGGGGACGATATATATTTACTGGTATATCTACGTGACTGTCACTGGAGTAACAACAAAAAAACAACCTAAATTTGGCTCATAACATTCTGTTAGAGATCAAAGATACAGAAAAGATTTAAATGTATAATGTTAAAAATGTAAAAATAATCACATGCATAGCTGGATACTTTTTTGCAATTATCTAATTTGTATTTATACTATTATATTTTATTTATACACTTACTCAGCAGGATGTTCCAATTACATGTTTATAGCACATGCAGAGCCTGACAGCTGGATTGGATACAGACATTATCAGTTAGTTAACTAAAAAAATATCATTAGACCAACTATCAGCATAATAAATAAATAAATAAGCATAAAAGGGCAGGTAAATTACTAGGAACTCATAGACAATTTCCAAATAAAAACTGAATCATCTCCTCAGTTACAATGGTATAAGTCAAAATGAAAACCCTATATTTTCACCAAATTAATTGCGAAGGAATTTTATCTTAGAACTCTTCTTCCTGTTCTTTTGTTCACTATAAGATGATCACAATATTTAAGTAAAGCCATGAAAGGCAACTTATCCTTTTTTTTTTTTGTTGTTTTACTGCTGTCGTTGTTTTTAATATAGAATGTGCCCTCTAATAGCTCAAGTTAAAACAAAAAGAAAATCCTGCTTGTCATGAAAGTGTAGCAAATGAGCTCTTTCTTGGTTTTCACTGTATTTAAAGTTCCAAGCTTTAAATTTGACCTGTTTATTGGCACCCAGCTGAGTAATGGAGGAGTTTTATTTGGAAATACTTTTGGAGAATATTCAACTCAGTTTTGGCAGCATTAATTTCACTGTAGTTTGGGGAGATTTTCACCTTCCTTGGAGTGTGTAGCTTGCTGGCATTAATCCAGGTATAATCTACCAGAATCATGTAATCAAGTTTTTAAACATATTCACTGAACATTTGGCAAGAGTGACTAAGAAGTCATGCAATATCTCTTTTTTACATGTAGTATTTTACCGTTTGGTCTCAAATGAAGAATTTCAGATCTTTAAGTACTCTTCATGGAATGAAGCATCTTTAAGTACTCTTCATGGAATGCAGTAAAAGACTATCAACTTTTGGAGATGATCTTAAAATTCACTCACTCCCCCTACCTCTGATTGAAATCAACCTGTTAAGGAAAAACTGCCAAAAAGGAAAATGAATGCCATCTATTGCATAACATATATTTTTATTCACCTACTCCACCTCTGAAGTTTGATTTTCTTTTATGTACTAGAAACATGAATAGATCTTATATTTTTCATTTGATTTAATTTTCTCAGTAACCAAATCATAGGCTACTTCTTCAATGGACTCTCTCTGGTGGATATGTCTCTCTTGTGTTGGGGAGCCCAGAAATGGTCACAGCACTCCAGGTGTGGCTTCACCAGTGCCAAACAGAGGGAAAGGATCACCTCCCTTGACCTGCCAGCAACGTTTTGCCTAAAGAAGGCCAGAACACCATTTGTCTTCTTTGCCAGTAGGGCATGCTGCTGTCTAATGGCTAACCTGATGTCCACCAAGACCCACAGGGCCTTTTCTGAATAGCTACTTTCACACCAGTTAGCTTCCAGCCTGTGCTGGTGCATGGAGTTGCTCCTCACCAGGTACAAGATTTTTTATTTCCCTTTGTTGAACTTCAAGCTTTGTGTCAGCTCACTTCTCCAGCCTGTTTGAGGACCCTCTGAAAAACAACAGAGTCAGACAATGTAACAGCCATTCCTCATGGTTCTGTATCATCTGCAAACTTGCTGAGGGTGCAACATGTCACATCACCTAGATCATTAAAGAAGACAGAAACAGGATCGGACCCAGTACTGACCCCTGAGGTATACCAGTAGTGACTGGCCTCCAGCTGGACTTTTTGCTTCCCATTGGAGAAGCTTCAACTCTTAGAGGCCAGCCACTCAAACAGTTTTCAATCCATCTCACTTTCCACGTATCTAGTCCTTACTTCATCAGTTTGTCTATGACAATGCTATGGAAGACAATGACAGAAGCCTTGCCAAAGTTGAGATAGACAAAATCCACTGCTTTCCCCTTATCCAGCAAGCCAAGCATCCTATTAGGTAAGACTATGAGAGTGGTTAGATAAGACTATGAGGGATGATGTCCTGTTCATAAACCTGTGCTTACTACTTCCAAACACATTCTTGTCCTCAGCATTTGGAAATATGTCATGACTGTTTTTTCAGCAACCTTCCCAGTGGTTGAGGCAAAGCTGACCAGCTTGGAGCTCCCTAGAGCCTCCTTCTTGCCTGTCTTTAAGAAAGGAGTAACTTCTGCTGTCTTCAAGTCCTCAGGAAACTTCCCTGATTGCCATTACCTTGCAAAGATAACCAAGAATGATGTCATGGTGACATGTGGCAGCTCTCTCAGCAACTCTGGGTGCACCCTGTGAGTTCCCATACTTCCGTATGTCTAGTATGCTTAAATATTCACTAGTCTGGTCCCCCTGGTTTAAGTTTTCTTTATCCCAGATGCATGTCTGTTGGTTTTAAATGAACTAAACTTTACATTCATTTTGTGAGGGGTATTCATATGACTAATGAAATTTAATAAACACTTTGAGGCAAAACCTCAACATCATACCTTGAAAAATTCTCACTGAAACCTAGTGATATTACTTGTGTCATTTGCAGGCAGAAAAATTAATAGTTACATAAATACAGAAGATTTTCACATGGAGTGTGAGAAGAAAGGTTGGATTAATATTACTGTAACGTTGTGAGACAACTAAAAAATTCTTCATATGGAACTAAACTGTTCAAATCGTAATAACTGAAATTATTGATATCAGAATACAGTGTTGAATAAAAGTTGCACTTGTAACCTTTATGAAATGGTCTTTTCTTAGTTCTCCCAGATAAGGAAAAAAATGTTGTAAAAGGTACCTTTGTTGAATTAGCAAGCTGAGTCCAAACTACAAATGTACAGAGAAAAACGTTCTCTTTGAGAGCTGTCCCTCCAGAAGTAAGTCAATGCAGACTAGTGGATTTGTGCAGATCTCGTTCCCATCCATGCTAGAAGAATTTACAGGGAAAACGAAGACTTCAGTTTATATTGACATCAAAATGTTGTTTGTACAAATACTAAGATTTTTAAACAGAAACATAGGCTTATTTTGAAGATGAAATATATTTTAAGCATAAGCAATTACTTAAGACAAGGTAAAAAGTGAGTATCCCCACTCGTGAATTATAAAAACATTCCAAACAAGAAAACAACATATCAACAGTTAATGTGCAGACCTCATAACTATAAAATTGCCAATAAAATAAAGTTTCTCTACATATAGTAATGAAAAAGCATTATCTTATGTGCAAATAAACCATCACCTATGTGATAAGCATGAGATAAGACTTGACAAAGCAGTGGAAATACAGTGCACAGGCAAAGATGAGGGATTAGATGTAACTTCATTGTTTCAGCTCTGTTCTTCCTTTACATTCAGGCACACCACCAACTGCTATATAGTACATAGCTCAGAGTAAAAATGAAAAGTGAAGAAAAGTTTGATCCACACCAGCTGGCAGAGTTACATTTTTGCCAACTTTAATAGGACATACAGGAGCTGTATTAGAATTTGGTTCAGTATATATACATATTGAACTATATGTAGGCTTCAAAAATATATGCATGCTGAGACATCAGTTATCTGACTTATCTGCTTCTGCTGGGTGTTACCTGTCCGGAAACAAATGTTCACCACCCAGAAATGTACTTTGATATAATTCAGGAAGGATTATGCTTCTGGGAGAAGGAAAGGCGGAAATGAGCTGGGAAACAGTGATAAATGTTGAAATAAACCATCAAATCTACATACATATAAATACTCGGTGTGAGCTCAGGAAACAGGATATGTGCATGGTATTTATTACCCATACAGTGAAGTGAACTCAGCTGGTTACATGTCCTCGAGAGGCCAGGATAATCCTGTAATTAACATTCGCACCACAATGGCAAAAAAAATCCTGTTTGTCATCTCATATGTGGGGATGGAAGTGCAGAGTGTGAGGGCAGCAAACAGCTTATAAAGACAACTGTTAGCAGTTTTTGAGGAACGGACTCCACATGGTATCCACATGGTATTGCTGGGCACAGGCACACCCTCCAGCAGTCCAGCAAGTTTCTAGGTGTCCTGCATCAGGACATCCTGTTTCCTAAGTACAAACACAAAAGATGTACTTCTATTGGAAGCCAAGAGACGCTACTGCAGAAACGTAACATGAGAAATAATTCTGCCAGTGCCCTGAGGCATCTATACAAGAAAATTAATGACCTGGATGATGTGACAGGTTGTGCCCTCAGCAAGTTTGGTGTCCTGGGCTGCTTAGGCAAAACGTTGCCAGCAGATTGAGAGAGGTGATCCTTTCCCTCTATTCAGCACTGATGAGGCCACATCTGGAGTGTTGTGTCCATTTCTGGGGTCCCAAGGACAAGAGGGACATGGAGCTAACAGAGAGAGTCTAATAAAGGGCCATAAGATGATGAAGGGATTGGAGCCTCTCCTGTAAGGAAAGGCTGACAGAGTTGGTACTGTTCATACTACAAAAGACGAGGCTCAGGGTGCAGGGTGGGGATCTTATCAATGTGATAAATACCTGAAGGAAGGGCGCACACACACACACACACAAATGGAACCAGCCTCTTTTCAGGGGTTCCCAGTGTCAGGAGTAGAGGCAATGGGCACACACTGTTCAGACATTCCCTCTGAACATCAGGAAACACTTTACTGTCCAGGTGACTGATTATTAGCACAGGTTACCCAAAGAGGTTGTGCAGTCTCCCTCCTTGGAGATCATCAAAACCATCTAGACATCATCCTGGGGAACTGGCTCCAGGTTGTCCTGCTTGAGCAGGGCGTTTGAGCCACCAAGTGGATGACCACCATAGGTCCCTTCAAACCTCAACCATTCTATAATTCTGCAAAAAACATTTATGCTTCAAAATTTCATTTTTATCCCAACACCCCTCACTGTGAGAAGTAAAGGATTCTTGAGATCACATCACAGTAGTCGAATGTTTGGAGATCACTGGCATGGGGGTTGCTCTTTGTATGGAGGGCAAAATTAACAAATTTGTTAGCAAAATGTATATTCTATGCCACTGACTTTCTAAGAAGGCTATTTTCTTCAAAATCCTTTAAAATTTAATATGAATAGAGAAATTTGTTTAGTGAAGGAGTTAAAGAGTTACTTCGTTAATATGTCCGCAGAACTACTAACAGTTCATATCCCTTACTGTTCACAGATACACAGTAATGTTTCAACAGAGCAGCAGAATAGCTTGTTGTTTATTAAGGACTATTTAAGAATGGACAGACTGTTTTCTTGCACTGATTTTTTTTTTTTTTTTTCTGGCTGGAAGAGAAGGTTGTTTGGTGGCAAGGCTGTGCATAAAGGAAATTGGGTGTGGAACCAATGACTTGTAATAACTGAGCCTTACTGGTAGCATTTTAAAAAGAAAAACTCACTTTATGCAAAAATGGTCATGCTCAGGACTGTTTTCATGAGGCTGCTCTGAGTATACAGTATCAAAACTCAGATTTTCATGAAATGAAGAAATAATAATGATTGCATCACAGATCAGCACTCCAGCATGGCCTCCTTGATTTGACTAACCCAGGCTCTGTAAAGGTGAAGAAAGGATCAGAATTCTGATTTTGGTCATGGGTAGACCTCCTCCTCTGTCTATTGATTTCTAGTGCAGCTCTAGATATTACCAGAGAAACACAGCTCTGCACTTTTGTCACTGAACAGTAGACGACTTGGTTTGAGGATATTTCCTCCATAATCTATATAAACATGATAAATCTGTGGCATTAGGGACAGTCACAGTAGTGGCAGCTTTTTCAACTAATATTTACCCCTCTAAAATCACTAAATAATGTTTCACTTTGTCCTGGCTGACAGTGGAAAGCATTGCAGGCAGGCTCTACAGAATTTCGGTGTTTGCCTCTACTTCCTTCAACTACTGCAACTGAAGACATCCATTTCACTGTTTGCCAGATCCCCTTGGTGCTGCATTTGTCCCAGACTGTTCGTGATCTGAATATCAAAGCCATGTCATTGTAAGCAAGAGTGAATAAATAGTGCATGAATTCTCAGCGATGTTTCACTGACACACCATAATGGGAGCATGAACATTTAAAAATACTATACTGTACTTAGCTCCGAGTACCTAGTAAGATATGAGGGATTAAAAAATTCTCCCTGTCCCTTCTGAAATTCCACTTTTGTTTTAATGTTAAAATAGCGTCCAGTTCATTTGTGTCTCTCCCAAAAGGGAACTGTTTGCAAACAGCTCTTTCCTTTTCACCCTGCTTGCAGCCCTGCCTGTATAAACCAGAACCTTCATTCTCCCAGCCAAGGTGAATGGGTTGCAACTCCACTTGGATTTCATCCACACATCTCCTTAATTGGCTGGAGAGATTGCCAAGTGGTGTGAAGAGCTCTGCTCCACAGGGTCAGATTGTGCCACCTCTACAGGGCTACCCACACCTGCCAGCCAGCAGAGCAAGCAGCCAGAGTTGGTCGTCCTCAGGTACAACCCTCCTGCCTAGTTACAATGCAAAACTTCAAAGAGTAGGTCCGGAGAATACCTGGTGTACACCTGAATGTAACATTGTTCTTTCTGGTTAGCACTTTTGCACTGAGGGCTCAGAATGAGTCAGCACATGGAAAATAACGTCCTTCACTTCCTCAGCCAGCTGCAGTGTAGACTAAATAGCAAGTATTTAATGCTACCTAGCCAGGGGTGTCATCAAGAGATGACATCCAGGGAAAGGGCACAGGTAGTGATGAAGTAACAGAAGTCAGTGCTTTGTCTTCCATCTCTGTCACCCACAACAGAACCCCTTACAATTATACTGTCTGCAGGATAACAATCACAGAAGAGAAGGTTTGTCTAAAGAAATATATCAGCCTAGGGGAGAGAAACCCAGGGGAAAATACCCAGCAGCATCAGTCTTTTAAGTGATGTGTACTCACCAGCAGAAATTGTGGAGAGCTATGCTGGTTGGCAGCAGTCAGTTCTTGCTTTCAGGACCATTATGAGCAATGCACAATAGAAACTTTTTTTCAAGCTGGTGCAGCTGCTCAGCTCCATCTAGCACCTCCTGAGTTGAACGGTAGGTACTTCATTTGAACACCAGAGCCTCAATTTTAAAACGGCAATTGAATTTCCTGAAATGTGCAAAAGTGTTAGCAAATCAAGCAAGTAAGTATACAGGAGCTGATCACAGTAATCTGAACATTTAATTTGGTTACACTTTTCTTAATAGAAAAAAATAATATTAATAATAAAAATTCCTGTTTCATTTGTCTCTAACTAGCTGGTCATTTTCAGTCTGTTTCCAGATGCAAAAGACAACATGAGCTTGAAAGGCAAGTGTTTTGGGACTAATTTAGGACAAGTTTTATAACTATTAATAGAGAAAAGCAAATACTTTATAGATGAATGTTTGACTGGCAAATTTCATATTTTAGCCGATTCATTCCCCTAAGATTTAGATTCCCCTAACATATGTCTTTCATACATTTTGCGTGTGTGTGTGTATAATTCTTGTTTTGCACTTCATCCAACAGTGTGTAGTTGAACCTCCGTAATGTTAGCAACATAAAGTTCAGATTGCATTGTTAAGCTTTTATCAGGTAAACATGTTTTGCACTGAGGAAGGTTAAAGCCTGCTCCACCCATCCTCCAACTTCCCAGCTTAAACATATTACTTTAGGGCTGAAAAGTAAGACTTGTTACCTAGCTCACAGTCCTTAGCCTATGTTTCTGAATGGTTTCTAGCACAGGGCTATGCATGGTGCATACCTCATGACTCACTTTCACCTGCCACACCAGTCATGCTATAGGAGTGCTGGTGTATAGCTGGGTTTCGAAAGGGTAATCAAAAAAGACGCCTCACCTGGCAGTCAATGCTCATGTCAGAGACTACCAAACAGCACAAATGGCAAAGCAACTCTCAGACTGACCAAAACTTTGCTGAAGGAACAGCAGTGTATTTTAAAATTCATGTTTAAACAAAGGAAATGCCATTCTTGCAGCCAAATCCTTCACATTTCACCCTATGATCATTGCTGAATGTGAAAACTGCACGTCTTTTTCACCACTACAGAAAGGATTTCACATTTACAAGCTCCACCTTTCCTTTCCTTTCCTTTCCTTTCCTTTCCTTTCCTTTCCTTTCC
>NC_048926.1:33687768-33690920 GCF_011077185.1 Oxyura jamaicensis
TCCTTTCCTTTCCTTTCCTTTCCTTTCCTTTCCTTTCCTTTCCTTTCACCAGTTTCTCAGAGATAATTGCTTAAAAATTGTAGCTTCCTGTAGAAATATGAGACAGAACATTCACAATGAGCAAGCACTGAAAGCAGGGAAAATCAGTAAAAACAAAATTAATGTAAAAAGATCATGGATACTGCAGAGGAATGTTGGCCCTATTCATCACAGTGATGCAGCATTTGTCCTAAAATGGGACATAGAGCTCTCTTGTCTCAGAGGATAAACACTGGAGTTTGTTTGACTTCCTGGGGAAAATAAGATCTCTTTAGGACAACTTGAGAATTCTCAGAATATTGTTGAAGAATTTTGTGCTATTTCAGCTCTCTCCCCAGAAGTATTACATGAAAAGGAAGATATGATTGGGTCCCGTGCAAGCTCATTGCACAGGAGAAAATTTTATCCAATGACAATACAAGCTATGAATACTTGGAAAAAAACCCTGCTGCATAGTTTGTTCTCTGGACTGGATGTAATTCTATAGAAATGTAACAGTCTGGCCAAAAGAAAATTAAGGAAATTAGTTTTGGTGGGGTTTGAGATTTTTTTTTTTTTTTTTTCCTAAAACAGAGAACATTGTGTCTTAGCAAATTAAGTACTCAGACACGAAATTCAGAGCTGGGAAAACAGATATCTTGAAAGATGAACCCTTCTTAATCAAATAGGATGTCAGTGACTGAAAGACTCACTTTCTGAAACCAGTTTTACAGCTGAGATGTATTTTTGTGTATGTGTGTGTACTACGCTATCATGTAGATAAAAGTGGGAATAAATGCAGGATCTAGTCGCAGAATCTCATTTTTACCATGCCCAGTGATATAACTTACAGCTCCGACCTTGAAAAAACTTACTCTCACCCCATCTGCACAGGTTCAGTGGAATTAATCACAGTGTGTATAATTCATACCAGTGTTTGAAGACTTCTGTCTCTACATTATATACTCCCTCATTGGGAACTAGCTGTTAGGGAAGAAAAATGAAGGTAGAAACCTAGAAACAAAAAAAAAAAAGCAGGGACAAGATTTATAAATGAAGCTCTGTTACTGCAGTGGGAGAAATAATGCTGTTAATTGGCCTAATTGTTAGTTTCAGACTTAATTAAAAATCACCGGAAATTATGTAATATAACAATAGATTTCAATTGAAAGGCAGTAGTAATACTATAAACCAGTAAAGCTCTGTCAAGCTCCAATTTCTACAATTCTGCCAGCTCCATCTTGTCTGCCTTTCAACTTTTGGTAGTACATCCATGCAGTCAGCACCTGATAGAGTCTTCACTCAAAATGCTGGAGGCCAACACCTCATGCTGTGCTTTCTTCTTAACCTCACTAGACAAGCAGTTCAAGCTGAACAGTTGCATAGCACAGAGTACTACAGTTTCCTTACAGTTTTGGGGAAAACTTCATTGTACTTGTCTCAAAGGTGAAAGTCTTGCCCTGTTAAATACCAGTGAGAGTTTTGCCATTGTCTCAGTTAGGGTAGTTTGTCAGACCATCCGTTTCACTATAACATTTTCAGGCAATGTCACATGTTTTTTTTTTCAACTACATCTCCAAACTCTAGCAAAGATATTTATATATATATGCAGTTACTTCAGTAATCTCATTACTGATGTTGTAAGTGCATATACCTGGGTATGAAGACTGAGTAACCCAGCTAATTCCACATTTGGATACACCTCGATCTTAATAATACTAATTTTATGTAGACATATTTAGCATCGGTTGGTGTGTTCAATATTCAGCCATCCATTAAGATGTTATGATCTGAAAATTAGGCTGGAATAAAAAAATGCTCTTTTTTCAGCCAATTACATTCTGTTTGATAACTCAATATTTCCTTCATCCCTTTACTACAAACATTAAAAATGACCAAAGGAAAAGCTACTTTTAAATATAATATGAACATCTATAAATATTTCTTGCCTTTTTCTGATTTTACCTATTTTGAACAAATGTCTTTCGAAGTACTAGACTCGAACTCAGCAAATGATTTTTTTTTTCTTTTTTTTTTTCTTCTAAGTGACTTCTCCTTTTGGTCACAAAAATATCTGTTATTCACTACCCAAGACTTTTATTGAATAAAGATTACCTTGGGCCACAAGGGCATGTGGAAATTTTCAGCTGTTGAGATGAAACTAAAAAAAAAAGGAGATAGAAAGTAAAGAATTAAAAAATATAATTTGTAATGAAACTCTATAACCTAGATTCTCTCTGCTAATAATACATAGGAAAAAAGTTAGCAAGTGCTTCTATTGTGCCAGACTCTGTGGGTGGTTAATCCCTCTTTGAATTCTGATTCAGTTTTAAATGAGTGTAAGAAGGGTGGAATATTGGACTAAAACCATTTATAGTGAAATAAAAACTCTGGAGCAGCCTTCCTGCAAGAACATCTGCAAGTGTAAAATAACATTTCTTCTTATACAACATTTTTTCTACTTACTCTCAGCGTTGTTTTTTCTTCAAGGAACACATATGTATAGCGATTATTCTAGAATGGCACAGAAGCCTAAATACATTACTTCTTAAGGGAAACATGTCTGTGTCATAAGTAAGCAGTGTCAAGACAAAAGTGTTTGGAGTCATCAAGCACCTTTTACATTTCTGTCTTGCTTGAATACCACCTTGTGTGTGGGATGGAAAAGAAAGGCAGTCTGTCACAAAGAAAGAAAAAAAAAAATAGGAAAATAAATTACGTAGAGTGGAAAGCCTTAGAATTTTAACTGTATGAAGGAACATAAGTCAGTCTGGTACTTATTGAGTTTTGATGCACATAAAAATTTTGCTACAGACATACCTCAGTCTGATCATCTCCGAAACACAGTAAGCATAGCAGTGCAATTCACAGCATCCTGGGGAGTTAGTACTCCTTCCTAAACAGTACCCATAGAGAGCAAATGATTGTGCTTGGCATATTCTAACTTGATGAAGCAAACTAAAGAAAAAAAAAGACCTTATTCTTCAGTCACATTGTTTTCAGTCAATGTGGTAGGAATGCAAGGAACAAGAATAACATATATGAAAGGAAGGAGGGAAGGAGGGAAGGAGGGAAGGAGGGAAGGAGGGAAGGAGGGAAGGAAGGAAGGAAGGAAGGAAGGAAGGAAGGAAGGA
>NC_048926.1:33691020-33713950 GCF_011077185.1 Oxyura jamaicensis
AAGGAAGGAAGGAAGGAAGGAAGGAAGGAAGGAAGGAAGGAAGGAAGGAAGGAAGGAAGGAAGGAAGGAAGGAAGGAAGAAAGGGAGAGAGAAATTGAAGGGATGGGAGTATTTTCAATTTGGCAAGACTCCTTTAAAGGTGAAGTTTGGGAACACCAGTTTCTTTCTTTTTTTTTCTTTTTTTCTTTTCTTTTTTTTTTTTTTTGTTTGGGGGGCTTGGGGTGGGGGTGTTATTGTCAGACTATAGAAACAGAGAAATATATAATCAGTAGATTTTTATGTTTCTACATGTAAAATAAATATATGTTTAGATAAAAGCACAGTGGTGTGATAATGTGCTTGCAGGCTGGTTCAGAGTACCACTAGGTGTCCTATTGAAACCTGCTACAATTTACATGAATGGAAATTCCAGGTGTCCAACACCTGCAGTCGCCTGGGCTTGCAGCATGCTCCAAATGTGCAGCAGTTAGTGGACAGCATCATCAGGGTCAATTGCTCTTTAGGATTATGGAACAGCTCAGGCTTACAGGGAAGATGTAATTTGCTTAGGGCAACTTTACAGCAGCAGCACATGCATTTATTAGGCTACTTTTTAAGGCAGTGTAAAAATAAATCTGAGTCACTGCAGACTCTTAAAACAGGCATCATGCAGGAGCAAAATGACCTGAATGAAAGGAAGTTGCAACTTTTTTTTTTTTTTTTTAAATAGGTCCTTGTTTCACCAGGACACAAATGTGTAGGTTTTCTTATTTTCCACTTTCTGGCATGACATCTATAGTGAAACATCCATGGACCTCAGAGCCCGTGCCACAGCTGCATTGCACAAGGTCCCAAATACAAGCATAGACCACCAAGATGGCCCATGCCCCCCAGATGCCCACACAGCATGTGGTCATGTATACACCCCTTGTACAGCAGCGGCTGTGTGCAAGGCAGAAACATCCTATCAGGGACATGTGGAACAATCGTGGCTGGCCACAAACCCTGCTTGTGTCAGAACGTGGTGCCGCATACAGGCCATCAGTCAGACTGACCTAGAGGGGCACATCCTTGTGTATGGACTGCAAGCAGGTTCCCCCACCTGCCCCTCTCCCAGCCTTTCTTTGGTTCCAGGATCTGCAAGCAATGGTCTTTCTTCCCATAATTGAAGGCACTGACCTCTCCTCTTCCTTGCTGCCTGAGGACCATCCATATCTGCCTTTGTCTCAGCTCTTATCTTGGCAGGCCCGGCTCCCTCACCCTCACCCTGCAGCCCACCAACTGGAGTTTCCTGTTTTCCACCCCTGCTCGCAGCAATCTCTGACTTATCTTCCTGCTGGTTTCATTCTCAGCTCCATCTGTTCATTTGACATTTATGAACCTCATCAAGCATTTGTTTTCAAACCCATCCAAATTTAAATACCTTCCATTGTATTTGTGCTCACTTAGTTCTCAAATTTGTCACCAGGATGATAACTGTACTGAATAATCTAAATTTGGTTCTGAGTTAGGCTTCCGTCCTTTTCCAAATGCCTGCCGTGCTTTCAAAGTCTCACAATGAGGTCCCCATGGCTAAAACAGTCCCCTTTTGTACTCTGTCCTTGTCAGACACTCTCCAGATGCATGAAACTCCTGATGTAAATAGAGCTCCTCATCCTGTCTTCATCCTCTCCCAGCAATAAAATGTATGTCTTTGTCTTTAAACATCATGATTCTCTCATACTCCCTCTTAGTTTCATACATGTAGTGGCTGACTTTCACTCTTGTGAGAAATATTTTTTCACTATTCCAGTGAACTCATGCTTGCTTTATTCTCATCTGAAATGCCTCATTCCTCCATAATTTTAGCTGTAGTGAAGTGTCACATAGATAAAGGCAGGAAGGAAATGTTACAAGCTTAATTTATCCTTATTTTTATCTCAACTAAATCTGACTTAAATCCCTCAGTTATTAAAACGTCTTTATTCCAAGTATGCCACCTGCACAAGATACTTTGAGGAATATGCTGCATCCAGAATTCTAGCTCAGAACCTAACAGCTAAAAAAAAATATAAAATAAAAATAAAAACCATCAATAACAACAACAAAACACACCACAAAACATACAAAATCTCAAGAGCAAAGTAAACATTTCAGAACTGGAAAGTGCAGATCAACATTATGATCCTGATTTTCTCGATTGCCATTTTGCCATTTAAAACTCTTCATTCTCCAACCACCTTACTAATAAATCTGAAGAAAAGCCCTATCTCCCCAGATGTTTTGTTTTGTTTTAATCCATGGACTACCTAGTTGTTTGTTTGTTTGTTTGTCTGACTGTTTTTTATGTTAAATTCCATTCTAGTGCCATAACTTAAGAGTCTTTGGCAAAATACAGGTATTCTAACTACCCCAGCTACTACCCTTTAAATTCATTTCTAGCCTTCAGATCTTTGGTTCCATTGTTCCCACTAATATCTATTTCATTCTTGTCCAAACAATTCTATACACAGACAGTTTTCCTTCCTAGGTGCCTAGTAATGGTTCAGATAGATGTAGTTGACAATTTTATCTTAAACCAAACCAGTTTATTTCCATTATCAACTTCACTGCTCATCACTGAATTTTATTTAATGCATCTACATTTCATTGTTTTTCAGGACTGTTTAATCTACAGCTCAAAAATCATAACTCCACCCAACAGTGATTTCCCAGCATGTTCTCTTTCTATCAAAAAATAAAAAAATAAATAAAAAAATGATAGTGTGGGAAATTTTGCACTTACAGACATTTTTCTCTTTCTCTTGTATTTTGCTGGCTAGCCCACACTATGATCAAAACACAGCCAAAGAATTTTCAAAACATCTCTAAAAATCACTGATGATTATATTGCAAAGAATTGCCATAAAACAATTAATGACAGCAGATATCATTATGATAGGATAAAAGCACGGCCCATTTCATAAAGGCAAATGTACCTATAAACCAGTAGAATATTAACAAGTGTATTTTTTAAAAATGATATATGACAAAGAACCACAAGAGTACAAACAGACAATATCATAGCTCTAGACTCAATATTTCATGAACAACATGTGATCAGTTAGCAGCACCTGTATTAATAGTTCAGCCATCTCAAAGTTGACTTCTGACTTTTCCAGGGCATAACAGGACAGCAGGATAGATTGGTGCAATTAAAATGCAAACACCTGTGCAGACTTTTAAAGACCAGATGTGCTTCTATTAAACAAGCCCTGAGGTTTGCTTAAAACTAGCACCTGCTTCCCAATTGCATACTGACTCTTGGGTTTCTATATTTAAGGATATTTCAAATTTCATAGAATTATTTGAATATCTTCAGTTCTTTTTGCACAGGAAATGCCTGTATTTAGGCATTTCTTTGCAAGCAAGACAAATTACCTTGTCTGCATGGTATGTTCCAAATTTCATTCCCACCCTTCAGCTTCCTCCTGAGGCTCTCTCCTGGAGGTTTTAAAGTAGCCAAGAGCTAAGAGCCACCCAGTGTGTTGTCCCACAGTACCTAATTCTTTTGTTACCTTTAGCTACAATGGGCAATGATGAAAATGAGAATGGACCTGCTAATTATTCAGCATTAAACAATATCATCCCATTAAGCAACAGCAACCCTTAGGCTATGGCAAAAATGACAAACTTAGTCAGTAGCTATATTCTAGTTTCTCTTGGCACCTGAGCATACAGTCATGGGCTCTGCCTGGCAGCTCCCTGTTTTATAACAACATAGGTTTGACTTTGGGACTGAGCACATATGCATCCTCTAACTAGGGACTCCCTCGTGCCATCTGTTGTGTACCAGCTGTACTGTCCCAGCATGCACCAAAAAGCCCACACATTTTGAGACTTGCAGGTAAGACAATGACAACAGCTGCTTCCTGGTGAGCAGATTCATAATTAGAGGAATAGGACAGTCAGCAGATACACGTAGTGAGCTTATAGCACAGCTCCACTCCTCTGCGTAATAAAATTCAGGGTTCAAATCCATACTGTACTTAACAATATATTTGTAATTGTTGGCAGCTAAGAAATTAGCCACAAGACCGTCTCACTCAGTGTCATATTCAGATATTGGAAGAAACGATTTCACTATAAATCACAGTCTGCCTCCTTTTTTTTCCCAGCCTTTGTCATTGACAGCTGATACAGTTAATCATTTTAAAAGCATCAAGTTTAGTAGTCACTTATTTCATCTAGGGCAAGGAGCTGCTTGAATTTAGGGAGTTTTTAAACCCTTGTGTATGCCTCAAGTATGGCAAGAAACAGGATTTTTTTATTATTATTATTATTATTTTTTTACAGACAATGTTATCTGTTCAGTGCAGAGCTCCACAATCTGTATGTATTGCATGCTGTCTGACCTAACAAGCAATCAGATACAGCAGAGCAGAAATATCCTACCTCAGTGCATGGACAGCCAGTACTTTACTATTTTTGCTGAGTTGAAGGGGGATAAGTGAAAAAATAAAGCTGCAGCTGTATTTCATAAGGCAGGATAAAAGATTGCTAGGGAAGTTCAGGGGGCAAAAGAGGCCTCAACTTCAGAATAGGAAAAAAAAAAAAAAAAAAAAATGTGCTCATCTCCAGCTCGTTAAGGCATTGTGTCACTGGGTTTTCATTGCACACTTTTCAGTCTATCTTCATTTTTATTCTAACTCCTCTTGTCATCACTCTGCTCAAGAAAAAACTAAGCTTAAACACAGCCTAGAATCAAATCACTTCTGAATCTGCAGGAACTGTTGTATCTCCAGGGCAGCAAAACAGGAGGAGCAGCAAAACGACCCATGACTATTTTTGTCTGGGTGCCTGTGGTGAGAACAGATTTTTGACGATTTGCCTGGAGCACCGGAAATCATAGCACCAGCTTTGAAAGTGTAAGATACACAGAGAGTGAGGAGAGGGACATGAAGTATTCAAGATATGGTAGAATGGCCTTTTGCAGTGTCTGATGGGGCTTACAGGCAAATGAATTATTCAATTTGTCCCAAAGGTATTCAGCTTTCCAGAGCAGGAGGTAAGCTTACATTGGCCCTTGATGTAAAGACTGAGCATGGGTATGGAAAAATTGTGTTTTTCAGACTTTGGAATTTTCAGAAGGACTTCACAGCTATGAGACTTCTCAAAATCAGCAGCTTTTTACCCATTTGAACTTATCTATAAATTACGTAACTTATATACCTCATCACTATTTAGGGAATTCCAGTTCTTTTTGCTACTACAGAAAATGCAGAGATATACACAGGATGTATGCATGCATTTATATATCACTAAACATACATACACATACAAGAAAAAAAGTGGAGTTGAGTTAATAACAAGCCTAATTTGGCTGCCTTTTTCTTTCCTTTTTTATTTTTTATTTTTATTTTTTAATTTTTAATTAGGTTATCTGGTATGAAAAGTCTTCTCTCTCTGGTATGAAAGTCTACTTCTCTGGAGATATTCAAGGCCCATCTGGACGCCCACCTTGGCAACATGCTCTAGGGAACCTGCTTTGGCAGGGGGGTTGAAGCCAATGATCTCCTGAGGTCCGTTCCAACCCCTACAATGCTGTGGTTCTGTGGAAAACAATAAACCTCATATACACCTGACATCAGAAGAACAGAAGAAAGTATGTATTTTGTTGGTATTATGATAGTGTAAATCACAGAAATATGGCTAAAAAAAAAAAAAAAAAAAACAAAAATTTATTTTCTTAAAAAAAAAAAAAAAAAAAAAAAAAAAAGCCCTTTTCTGCACAAAATCATCTGAATCTGTGACTGCCGGGTAGCAGGATGCTCATTAAGTTCCCTGCATAGCTGTGTTTTGCATGATGATGTCCATTTCACAATTTTAAGGAAAATTCTTAGGACACTGCAAGGATTCGGGTTGTCCTTTACCATGAAAGCACCTGAAGAGGTGGAGGGAGGCAAACTTGCTTCTCCTGCCTCCCCCTAGGGGGAAGGCCTGGTGGCCAGCCTCAGGGCCGGGCCTACTCTGCTAGGGTCCTACGTGACCCCATTCCGAGGGCTCATTTTGCTTCAGCAGCATCCTGAATTTTGACACAGCCATGTGTGGGGGAACAGCATATGTCCTCTCCCATGGACAAGGCACTGCAAGCCATCAAAATGTCATTCTGCTGTCTCCCAAGCCCCCAGAGGGTGGGAAGAGGCCTAAAGGGAAGGGAAGAGAAATAGTTCAGAGAGGCAGTTTAGAGCCAAAGCTATGCATAGAGAGAAAACTGTCACATGGAGAAGTTCTTTACTGCAGCAAGAAAATTGCGAGTAGGATCTGGGGCATGTGTGTGTTGAAATTAGCCAGTGGAGGCCAGGTTTTCAAAGATATGTAGGCAGCCACAGATGCAGATAGATGTGTAGCTCCAGGACCTCGGAAATATTTAGGCACACATCTACAGTTAAATTAAAGTAGTGTAAGTAGGAGTCAGCATCTAATTAATTTGTCTGATTTTGGCCCTTGTGAGATTTGGACAGGTTTAAGACACCTATCAGATTTCCCAGGTACCTTCATACCTTTACAGATCTGTCCTTACATGCCTAACTAAACATGTGAAACACAATGCTGATATTTCACTTCCTGTAACCTGTGTCAGCAAGCCTTTGCTTGACAATTTAAGCCCAAAACTTACATGAGTGCAATAATAAATTCTGACTGAATTGCTGGTAGCCTGGTTCTTTTTAGTCTCCAGATTTTAAATTGGTTCCTATATGAAAGTTACTGGCAATAATCCATACTTTTTCCTTCTGGATCTCATTTTCCTCAGTAACAGTCCTTCAAGTCTTGTTTTTGCATACAGTATTCAGGACAGGGCTGGATAATCTTGCTTCATTTTTCAAAATTAACTATTTATTACAGTTTTAAAAAAGCCAACAAACATGCATAAAACACTTCCAGACATCTGGGTGAGAAGTGAGTGCTGCCTTATGGCCACACGTAATTGTCACAGACATATCTTGCAGCACATTTCCTAGCATTCAGCATGTCCTCCAGCATGCACTAGCAGTTCAGCACCATTTTCTCCTTGCAATTAGAGCTGCACACAGCAGCATTTCCTCCCTAGGTCTCTCCTTGCATTTTTGGATTCCAGAATAACTTCAGCTCTCCATTCCTCTGTGATTACAGTCAATGATCCACTTTGCCTTTTCTTTTTTAACCGCTGCCAAAGTTGGCATTTTGACAGCCCTGGAAACTTACTCAGAGCACTGAGGTCTTGAGTTCGTTTCTAAAGTAGCCCGCAAGCTAGGATTGGTTAACGATGGCTGCAGTGGCATTTACCTGACAGCACCATCGCAGTGACACCACTTAATTCTGTAGAGGATCTTAAGGAGGATCAGGTGGCAATAATTTTTTCTGACGACTGCCTTTTGTTGGATTTGAAACAGGGACTTGGATGTGAAAGGGGGATTTTAGACTCAACACATTCAGTACACCTGTCTTATCATCTCAGCTTTTCATTACATACTTCCTTAAATCTTTTTTTTTTTTTTTTTAAAAAAAAAGTTTTTCATTCCAGTCTTTGCTTTTGTTCATCGTGCTTGAATCAGAATTATGCAGCTCTGCAGACCAGAATCCACATACTCCAGAATCTGTTTCAAACCTTTTGAGTTCTCCCCTCCGTTCTAGATGTCAAGACCCCCTTCCCATCAGCAGAAAGGCCTCTACATCTTTTCTGTGATCTCTCTACTCCCTATTAATATAGAAGGCCTCTTAATGCCAGAGTTTTGAAGTTAATGGGTGCAGTTTTTTTTGATCCTAAGTCTGTTTGACAATGCTAATAAACTTCCTGACTATGGGGAAGGTCAGACAATATCTTTTTGTGTCCGTCTTGAAATATGTGCCATAAAATTAAATTAAATAAATATTGCCTATGTCAGTAATACATGATTTTAACAGCACAGTTAACTAATACTGAAGTATAATTTAACAGCAATGGGAGCACTTATATTATGAAATAAATTCTTACTGATCATAATGATGTACACTGAATCTCTTAGACAGGGTCCTCCCCCACTGTGTTCTTCTATAAATTTTCTAAATAACAAGAAACAGTTTTTTTTTTTTTTTTAAATGCGGTAAGAACATCAACGCACAAGACTATTTTCACCACTCTTTGTCAACACCCATGTTAGGCCCCCATTCCAATTTCATTAGACCAGCAAAATTCACATTTTTTTCTCTACTAGTTGCAACTTCAAACTAAACCAAACCAAACCAAACCAATGTATTTCAGTGTATTCAGACCATTAAAAGCAATGAGCAATCCCCCAGTTGCCTAGCTATAGTTTGGCATGTTAAATATGTACATGTGACTCCCAAACTATCCTTCTGATCACAGTGACCTATTACAAGCCATTAAAACCAAGCACCATGATAGGGTGTCAGAGGGCTGTTAGCAATTGAAAAACAAAACCTGTGATGTCTGGCTGAACATGCTGTCCTTCTGGTGGAGATAATTTATAGTTTGTTTTCATTTCTTCGCTGAACTGCCATGCTCCAACCTTTTTAACCTCTCATTTATGGGATTTGTGGTGTTTCAAATCATCTTCTGCATTCATAAATGCTCCCTCAGGTAATGACACAAGGTGATTTGACAAGAATTTGTAGAAGAATTTTGATTAAAAATGAGTCCCGAAGATGTGAATGGACTGACCTCCACAAAGTTTTATTTGAGAAGCAGTTTCTTGAATCATAAGGCTTCTAATATTTTCCAAAGAATGTGACCACATTAAAAACTTAATTAGTCCCCAAAGCTTAAGAATCATTCACTTACAGACTTTTATTTCTATGCATGATGCCAGGTTAGCATAAAGTACTTTTGCAGTAATTTTCCTTCAGATTTTTTTTTTTTTTTTTTTTTTCATTTTCCTCTTCTTTGAGGTTTTCCTTTGAGGTTTATGTAAAATGTGTGTGGGGACAGCAACTGTTATATCAATCATATTTAATCATTCCTTTTTACAATGTTATGCACACACTGCAAACAAAAGAGACATTGTTATTAAAAATACATTATTTTTTTGCAAACTATAACTATTATTATTATTTCACCTGTAAAATACATGACAAAATATTTATTTATTTTTACAGTCTTACAATATGATTTGCTTTTATAAGGAGACAGACTGTTTTATATCAAAGTTAGGTGGTATTATGGAAAGATACAGAGCAATTTTTCAGTATTATCTTTTCAAAGATATCAAAATGCTGAGCAGGAGATACGTCTTAGGAGATGGTATTTAATATTTTTCATATATATAATAGAGTTCTGTCTTTGTCTTGCTTGCTTTCTTCCCATCTAATATCTGAGACTTAATGTTTATATTGTCTTAAATCATTTCCAATCTATTAATATACCGCATTGATCCACGATTCATCTGATTGTTGAGAGGAGGACATTAATGGTTTCCATTAGTCCATTTTCTAATTTCCACATGTTCTGATGATAATAAATCTTCACTTCATCCATTTGCAAAGACTAACCAGTTCCAGCAGAATGGCCTGCATTGCAGATGATAGAGTTTTCCAGAAGAAGAAAAGCAAGGAGCAATGATTGTCTCCAGTCAGGGAGAACTGCAGAATCTTTGTAGAACTCACTTCAGAGGAAGAATGTATGCATGCAGGCAAGGATGCAAATGCTACAATATGTGACTGAAAATTTACTTGCCTTCATCAGTCTTGTAAAATCAGAAAAGAGGGGTGAGGGATGAGTCTTGCTTGGGATCAGTGGTCAGCAACACAGCTATCAGGTCAGAGACAGCTCAAATCTAGGCCATTACAGCTGGGGACAGTGACCATACACCTGCTTGAAAATTAAGCTTCAGGTAGTGACTGGTATTCTTCTTGTATTTGTGCTCGCAACCCACACTCATATGATTGGCTTTGAACTGACTTATTCTCATAGTAATATTGCACTTCAATGTTTTTGTGGGATTTCTGAGTAACTTCTGAAGAACAGGGGTGAAATAAAAATACATGGATAGTGCCAATTCCATAGAATGGAAGAATAAATTCTGCATGTATTCAGACATGTATAGCACCAATACCATTAAGAAATCTTCCTTGCTCTCTCTTTACCCCTCAAACTTGATCCAAGTAACTTCACTCTTTGGCTTCCCTGGCACCAGCATTTCAAAGGAACTAGTTATATGTCACTGGTCAGAAACCTTCCATTTCCATTCTGAAATTTCCACATTCTGTAAAAGTTTTCTGTTTTGGAGCACAGAATAGAAACTTCAAAATTTAATGTGAAGGGAAACATTTAAGCTGGAATCATTTTGAAACAATGAAGACATGTCATTCTGGAAATAAAAAAATGGAGCTCCAGACTGAGTGGTAAAGACCTTGGTCTAACTCTTCTACCCCTCTGCCCTGAGAGAGGAACCAGCTGCCCAGCAGCCCTCAGAGGCACTGAGGAGCCCTTGAGCAGTGGCTCTGGGAGGTGCTGGCTTCATAGAAGGCGAGGTGTGCAGAAACCAAGTACCCTGGCCACTACCTTGCAGCATGAATGCCAGAAGCCTAAGCTCCCACAATCTTCATGTTACTGCCTTGCCCACATTTTGTCAGAAGCTCCTTGCCTCACAGACATTTTCACAAAACATGCATGTGTTATTTCAAGATCTGTTTAGATGTATATATATATATAAAAAAAAAAGGTTCTATAAATCCGTGTCTCCTCTTGCGGTGATGAGACTTGGTTCATTCTCAAGTAGCTACCAAAGGTATAAATAGCTAAATCCTATATAGTTCCAAGAATTTACAAAAGAACAAGACTAATGTAGGCAGAGTGGGAATAAGGCTCCATGAGTTTGGCTTTTATCCATACAACTCTCTATTTATCAAAAAGCAATTACTTAGCATACATAATGTAGACCACTGCTGCTACCCAGTAATAAGTCATGAATATGCCTATTTTCTATGCACTGTTCAGAACATTGCATTTCATAGTATGAAACAGTGACAGCATATTGAAGAACCAGAACTGTTACACAAAACTGAACTCCAGAATTTTCAAGAGAATCCTTCCTTAAACCAGAATTTATTTGTCCAACCTACTCTGAATTTGAAAGGCAAACGCCACCTATGCTTCATCTGTTTTTACAACTAAAACCTGTGAGAGCAAGTAGCAGAGTAAAGGTGAACAGAAAAGCTTAGAGGTAGTATCAGTGGAGCTGTCATTCTTCCTTTAGGAATGGAGTGTAATAAAAGCTCATAAAGTTGTTTTCCTTGGCAAGATTTCAAGTATAAGTCTCTAAAACAGAGATTCAGTGGTCATGAGTTGGCAAATCATTCTCCTAAGTCTCATATGCTCATGCATATTGCTCAATTTGAACTTGGCCTGACATCATCAGTTTGAAAGTTGGACATGAGGTTCAGTATTTTGTAGTTTATTGATGAGGAGGAGGAAAAGAAAAAGAAACAATCTGATCTTTGAAGTACGATGTCCTTCTGCACACCAGAGAGACCACATACACAAGCAAAACCTGTGAGATAAAGAGCGTGGGGAGGACAGGGCAGGAATTCTATAAAAATATCAATCATGTTAAATAAAGCATCTGCTGAACACGGGGTGCATAGTTTTGCCAGGATACATTTTGGAAGAATTATTTTATCCACACAGTGCTTTATCTAGCAAGTTTTAAAATTGAATCTAGCTTTCTAGTGGATGAGGGTAACCCAGATGTTCAGTTCCAGGAAAAAGTGGTCATGAACTTAAACAAGTTTTCCACCCCCACCCCTACCCCAAATACTTTAAGAAGTTGTTGACAGATTGTCAGACTCTGAGGACTGCATCTCAGTGAGTAAGTCAGAAGAAAAAAGAGAGAAAGAGAGTAAAATATGTGTCTCCTAAGGGGAAGGGGAAAAACAAACAAAAAAAAAAAAAAAAAAAAGAGAGAGAGAGAGAAGACATTAAATATTTAGCATCACACAGCCTCCCAGGGAAGCTGACAGCCTACAGACCACACCTAGTACAACTGTCCAATTCAAAATCAAAGCTGATCATGAGCATAGCCACTGAAGGGACTTACAAGTTAAAACAAAGAAGCTGATGTGGCATGAGCGGCAAGTGATATGTTTTATGAGCTGTGTAATAATTGTACAAGCTATCTTCATTTTTATCTAGGGGTACAAACACCTGGTCTCACCAAGCACTCTGTGAGGGAGTGTATGCTCGCAGATCCCTTGTGAAGAAGTCCTGACACACAGAATATACAAGGTTGGAAGTGGGTGCTTCTAAGCCAGCCTGTTCAGACTGATGGATAATTAGTAAATTATCCATCAGACTGATGGATAATTACTAAATAAGTAGTTTTCTGTGATAGTGGCAAAATGGCTGTAGAAATATAGAAAATTACTTTCCTAAATATTGTAGTTAACATGTATTGAACCAGAAGGAGACTGTTGTAATGCCAAAGAGAGTGACATGGAGACAGTCTGGAGGTGACCTCATCAATGCCTTTAGAGGGCAAAAAAGAATTTGTCCCTCTTCTCCATTTTTTTTTCAGATTGCAGAACAATGTCTAAAAAACTGGTTATGTCAATAATTGTCATTTAATGTAACCTTTACTAAAGTCTTTCCATGGGCTGTTTCTTTCGGCACTGAGTGGCTTCATGATGAAACTACAGAACATATTTACCATCCCAGCCTTGAAGGGAAGTGGTTAACATTTACCCTGCCAAGCTGGCAGGAAAGTGTGTAGCTCTGCAAGTGTCTGATCCAATTGAGCTGCTGAAATCAAATAGCACATTCCAGATTAGATTACTGCTGCAGAGTCTCACATTGAGCAGGATTTCTGCAGGGGTGGAAGTGGGTGGGTGACCAGTCTGGCCCAGTGACATCGTCAAAAAGGCTGGAGGAGGAGATGGAGGAGAAGGTCAGGTGGGTGGAGGAAGAGGAAGGAGGATGCTGATGAGGAGTGAAGCAATGGGATTTGCACTGGCAAATGAGATTCTTAAAAAAAAAAAAAAAAAAAAAAAAAAGCAATTGCAGAACCAACAAAACAGTCAACAAACCTCTTAACATCTATGTTATTTTTGAAGTGGCAGGGACTGTGGAAGGGACAAATGATAGCAGCTTCCTCCTACACCCACAGGGAACAACAAAAGAATTGGTTTCTTCACACCATACCTCCGAGCCAAAAATTAACCTCACTAATTCTGGAGAAACATTCCTGCCAGCTGTTCTGAGCTGGGTGGTGGTTTTGTGGAGTGATAGGATGGCAACACTTAATTCATTTGTCTTTGTATTAGAACCTACGTCCTAGTCACAGGTTCCCTTGCAACACTGGATCCAGCAGAGCTTCATCACACATTTGCCTTCTGAGATGTCTCATGTTTTGGGGGAGGAAGTGGAAAGAAGTCCACACCATGATGCCACAGAAACATCCT
The DNA here is from genome assembly GCF_011077185.1 of Oxyura jamaicensis. Classification (NCBI taxonomy): domain Eukaryota; kingdom Metazoa; phylum Chordata; class Aves; order Anseriformes; family Anatidae; genus Oxyura; species Oxyura jamaicensis. The sequence continues at coordinate 33,704,392 of NC_048926.1, forward strand.
AGCATCCAAGGCTTGCCAGAGGCAGGGGCATAACTCTGCCTCCCCTAATTGCTTGTTGCTGGCAACAGGAGGTGCTTTGTGTGCCTACCTGTCTGTTCACAAAGAAGTCTCTTCTAAGGAGAACAGCTGAGCAGAGTCACCGCTGGTAGCTGGGAGGTGAGCTGATGGGAGTGGCACTGGGAATCCAGCACGATAAGAGCAGGCAGGGGTCCTCCATGAGCAGACCTATACCTTACCACTCTGTATGTTGTCTGAAGGGGTAGCATGACACCTGTGTAACCTGAGGCTTTGGGACAGGGATACAGGGAGAGATGTAGGCCAGCTTCTTTTCTCTTCTGTTTCTAGATAGGTGTATTCAGTTTCTGAAGCAATTAAAAAATGAATTGGATCTGATTGTTTCCATGATCATTTTATATTTCAGCCCTAAAGTGAGGAAGAAAAGTTCCAGCAGAACAAAATATTATTCAGATGTAGTACATCTGATGTCTGCTTTTTTATACATTTCTCAGGACAGAGCTCGTAATCCAATTAATTATGATTCAAATCTTGAACCATGCTTTCCAGGACCAAGGGGACTCTTTTTTCCATCTTTATTCTTTATTTATAAACATTCCACTTTTTTATTTTTTATTTTAAAAAAACATATGTTAATTAGTATTAATTCATATTAACTATAATAATGTCTCTTACACTTTGAGAAAACAAGTCCCTAACGGTATTTCAAGGCTTCATATTTCTTAACCTAATGTACCTGTCTAAATGCTTAAAAGCCTAAGGCTTGAAAAGATGTACTATGGAATTACCAAGTCACCTGATCATGATTGGGCTTTATTTTTTTTTAAATCATATCTACCAATCTGAGGAGGCAGCTGAATATTCTTATTGTAATATTCAAATTAAATACTTCAATTTGGAGAGTTCAGAAAGAGCACAGAGACAGGGAAACACTGTCAATGAAGCAGTCAAGAGGTGTGGAGTAAAGAGGAAAGGTCAGAGAAAAAGCAACCTTGGGAAGTTTTAGAAGTTTGCTTGGCATTTTTAAACACTGGTGTTTAGCTTTAAAGCTGCACCTGTGCAGGGCAAGGAGGAAAAACAAAAAATAAAGATAAAGGGAAATAGGAATAAACTAGACTTAATGCCACTGGGCTACCAGTGGGCCAGCATGACGTCCAGGCTGAACTCAAGTACTGTCAGGCCTCCTGTTCCTCTGCAGAACATCCTATAGAACAATCTGCACTCAAGAGAAACAAAAGGCTTCTCAGGTATGCCTCAATCTGCCTTTGCAAAGGTATACTTGTTGCTTATCCACCTGTAGCTACTAGATTACATTTGAACAAAACCAGAGCTTGTCAGATCCCTATGTTTATAGCAGTGTTATATTCTTAGGGCTAACGAGACAGTCAAAATCAATAACTCTGATTCCAGTGACTGGAAATATACTGACAGCAACTGAAAGAAATTTAATTATATAAACAAACCATTGCTCTGTGAATCAGATTATCTGGGTTTTGTTCCATATACAGCTGCATTTGGTTTCATCATCTCTCCACACCTCAGTTTCCCTTTCCCTCTTTGGTGTGGTAATATTTTCTCATCTCACAGGCAGACTGCAAACATTAGTGTGCATTGCTTTCACCCATGACATCTAAATATACTGGATGAATCTAAAGTGGATGGTGCTAGAAGAACAGTACTAAAACAGAATAAAATGACAGCCAGTCACCATTCACTTTAAAATCAGGCAGAGACAGGGTCTGATAAATGAAAGGCCATGCATAGCATGCAAAGGCTTTTAAAACACTAGAGGAAGGTGTGTACAGAAGAAAGGGTTATGCTCAGGAATGGTAAAGCTTCTGACAAGTCAGAGAAGATTCATTTATAGGGCCAGTAGTATAGTACTTGAGAAGAATTAACTTTCATATCAAAGGTACCCCTGCACTTGTGCCTAAGAGCTGCTGAAGGAGAGATACACATCAGAAAAAAAAAAAAAAAAAGGAAAGGAAAAAAAAAAAAGAGAGAGAGAACTAGAATGGGTTAGTTTAATCTTTATAGCAGTATCCTTGAGGAATGAACTTACATAAATGAGATGAAATTCCAGCTTAATGGAAAACAGTGGTAACGCAGTCAATACAAAGGAGGAGTGCAATAAAAATCCACTTGATGAAGATAGGTGAGGAACAGGAGCTTTTAAGCAGATTGTTCCTCATGGTAAAGAAATGTCACTTAATGGTGTGCTAAAGGAAAAAAGAAAATTGGGAACACATGCTACAAAACAGCATGTTGCGCTGTACAAGAAAAATGCCTAACAGTCTTATTAGTATGTCCTCTTTAAGTTTACAAACAGTATAGTTTCCATATCCACAAAGGAAATTGTGGAAATTTTGCAAAATATTGAGCTATAATAGTGTTTCTCAAACAATTATTACCTGGTCTCTGCAATGTTTATTGAAATTAAAGGAAGATGAGCGTCTTCAAGAATGGAATCTAACATCACACAAGGCAGCTTTTGAGAACAAACTTCAAAAACATTATCTTCATGCAGACAAACACATTCACATGTGCAAAATCATACCTCATAGAATATATCAAGTCAGTCTCTGGCACAGTTTGGGCTGGGACAGAGTTAATTTTCATCACAGAGCCTCACACAGAATAATGCTGACAACATACCGCTGCAGAGCAGTGATGGCTCACGTAGAGCCAAGGCCTTTCCAGCTCCTCGTGCTGCCCTGCCACTGAGGAGCCTGGTGGTGCACCAGGAGCTGGGAGGGGACACAGCCAGGACAGCTGGCCCAGGATGGCCAGAGGGGTGTCCCACACTGTGTGATATCATGCTCAGCAACAAGAGCTGGGGTAAAGAAGGAAGAAGGGTGTACCTTTGGGGTAATGTGTTTGTCTTCCCAAGAAGCCATTCCATGTGATGAGCCCTGCTTTCCTGGAAGTGGCTGAACACCTGCCTGCTGTGGGAAGTGGTGAGTCAATTCCTTGTTTGGCTTTGCTTGTGTACACAGCTTTTGCTTTGCCTGGTGAACTGTCCTTATCTCAGCCCACGAGTTCTCACACTTTCACCTCTCCAATTCTCTCCCCCATCCCACCTGGGGACAGTGAGTGAGTGGCTGTGTGGGGCTGAGCTGCTAGCTGGGGCTAAACTACAAATGTCTCAAAACTGTGTGTGAATGTCTCCTGGGGTCTTCCAATACAGCCTGTTGATTGAGTGTGATAGCTGGTGACTCGGCTATTATTCATGTGGACATTGGTTAAGAATTATATTAACAATCTCATTTTCCATGAAACTTGAAGCTGAGTTTTGAGCATTTTCTTTAGACTAAAGTGTAGAGCATCTTGTAAATTACCCACATGGGGTGGTATTTCCTTCTCTCCTTCCAGATTCACCTTTTCTCCCACACGTGTGCTCTGGTATCACGTTGATAGGCTCAGAGCTAGTTCTTGATAGTGTTTTTATTTTCCCATCAATATTTACGATTATCACACATGGGTAAGTCCTACTCCTGTCCATTGTAATTGTGGCAAACTCTCAATTTCCATTTTGCATGAGAGTCAGCAAGAGTTTCCCTCCAGTAAAATCTTCCTTGTTTGTAGCTACCCCTGCACTCAACACAGATTCAAGGCATGCAGGCATGTTTTATATCTACTAGAAATGCACCACAACCAAAGGTAAAACACTTTTCTTTCCACTGCTCCCTCATAGACCGTGGCTTTAAAAGTGGAACATAGCCAGACCACTACAGGACAGAGATATCAGAGTAACGCCCAACCAGTTCTTGAAACATATGCAAGGAAAGGTAAATATCTCTTGGGTATATCATGTGACTAATCACACAAAAAAATGGAAAGTCAACATTTTTAATTTTGTGGGCATTATGCCTTTATTGTACAGCACTAAATAATGTAACAGTATATGAAAAACAGCTTGAATGCCAGATTACAGTGTCAACTGCTGCTGATTCAAGGCAAGGTTGCGTCTGAATAATGAAACTAATTGGGAACTGCTGCAACTGCAGTAAAGTGACAAATGTTCAGGACGAATATCCTCCAAGCTCATGAACAGTCCATCCAGACATTCAGGAAAAAAAAATAAAAATAAAAATAAAAAAATATTGACGTATCAAAAGTGAAAAGAAATGCATGTCTGAGACTCAGTGCAAATGATCTTACACAAGAGGTGGAAACGAGGACAGGCAACAAAGGAAGAATATAGAAATATTGTCTCAGCATACAGTGATATTCTCAGGAAAGACAACGTCTGGGCAAGGCTGAAATTGGCAAAGGACTCCAAGAGCAGAAATATGAGTTTCTATCTGCAGTAAAAGGAGGAAAAAAAAAAAAAAAAAGGAAAAGAAAAAGAAAAAAAAAAGAAAAGAATGTGATGATGTGTTGTCATGCAGTTAAATGAGGCAGGTGATTTAGTCACAGTGGATGCAAAAAAGGCCAATGTACCCTACTATATTCTCCTAGGGAGGATTCATGAAGATGTGCTATCAGCAGAGAATGAGTATCAACTAACAGATCTCTTGAGAAATCTTGACCCTTGTGAGTCCCTGAGATCTGATAGGGGTGTATTTGAAGATGGTGAGGGATGGCTGACATCATGGTAGGGCTGCTATCACCTTTGAAAATTTGGGGAAAATTCTCATACTGACAGGAGAAAGTAAAATGCTGCAGTTATCTTCAAAAAGAGCAAGAAAAGCCAAAGAACTATGCACAAATCTATCTCCCTCTGTTTTCTGAGGAAAAGTCATGGTGTTAATTCTCCTGGGAGCTGTTTTTGGGCCCATGAAGGATAAGAGAGTAATTTGGAATAGATAGCATGGGTCTATCATGGATAAATCATACTTGACCTTGATTGCCTTCTGTGATGGAATGACTATACATGGATGTGCATTATGGACTGTGGATGAGTTAAGACCATTTGATTTTATCTACTTTTATTTTAGCATGTTTTAGTTCAGGGTTTAAATGTAGCTTACTACTGCATTCTTACATCCATATTGGGATGTTATAGTCTGGATAGGCCAATTACCAGATGGATAAAATCTGTCTGGCTGGTCAGATACCATGAGTAGTGGCTAGTGGGAAATACTCTACATGGTGGCTGATATCAAGTAAGGTAACATAGAGGTCCATCCTTGGATCCATCCTGCTTAACATCCCTAACAATGATGTGGAGAAGGAAGCTGATGGACCTTCACCAAATTTGCAGAAAACTCCCAATTGATGGGTGCTCAAACCTCCATTCAGAGGCGCCTAGACAGGTTGCTAGAATCAGCCAACAGGGACCTTATGAAACAAAAAACAAATTAATGCTAGATCATGTTGCTAGGATGGACTAAGCCTCTCCAACATTACAGACAGGGAACTGGCAGGCTGAGGAGTAACTCTGCTGAAAAGGTTCTGGCATACCATATGCTAAGTATGAACAAGCAGCACGTAGTCCCAGAGATGAATGGTATCTTGGGCTATATGAACAAGGTCCCACACAGTAAGCTAAGAGAAGTAACAAACCCCCTTCACTCAATGTGCATTAGACCACATATAGAGTAGTGACACATTATTGGCCCCCCAGTAAAATAAATATTTCAATAGAGTGACATCAGAGGCAGTCTCCAAGACAGTAGGACTTTCAGCAAGACAGAGCCTTTGCCCTGCAAGGACAAGCTACAGGACTGGGGCTCATTTGGCCAAAAGGGAAGGCTTCAGGGGCACCCAACAGCCTCCCTGGCACAAACAGGAGGGGACAGAGGAGATGGGGCTGGACTGTTTTCTAAGGTGCGTAGTCTTAGAAGGATGAGTCTCCATGGTCAAAAACTGAAGTAGGGGAGTTTCAAATTGGATATAAGGAAGCAAAATTTTACTCTAAGGATAACTAAGCAGCAGAAGAGATCTCACAGAGAGGTTGTGCTATCTCCATCCTTGGAGGTTTTCAAGACACAGCTGGAGAATCCTAAGCAACTTGATATGAATTCAGTGTTGACGCTGCTCAGGGCGGGAGGTTTGACTGTAGACACTCAAGGCAACTTTCAGCTGAACTGATGTGAGAGTTTATAGAAACTTAAGGTTAGGGCGAAGTCTGGGTACTACTGCTTTCAGAAGTACAAATAAAACAAAGATCTGGTTGCACTACCTGGTGGAAATCTCGTCATCAAGCAGTCCCAGACTTCTCATTTTGGTGTCCTTTGCTTTCACTGTCACAACTTTCTAGGGTTGTTTTTTTTTTTTTTTTTTTTTCAGTCTGCTTATTGTGGTTGTCCAAAGGATATCCAAGGTTTCACAGACGTCAGCTATTGTCATAGACACAAAATAGCAAGTAGCTGTGCAGGGATGCTGAGCTGTGTCGAACTGTTCACATTTAGCACAATGTGAAGCTTGAATTTTGACACTGTGTGAGACTCAGGGTGTCTTTAAACAACCAAAAATCTAATGCTCTTAATGCTTCAATTCTAGTACAGAGATTAGTTCTATGTAATAGACAGGAACTGCCACAAAATGGATTAAAAGAGTTGTTCATTTAGGCCAATTTCTTCTTGAAAGCAGGGAGTAATATATACTTTAGAGGAAGATGCAAAAAGACTAGCCTAGAAGGTACTTCCATTTGCTATAGATGGAGCTCCCACTAAAATAAACAGGATTTGTACATATAACCTTCCATTCTAGCCTTACTTCTGTGGCAAGTTTTAAGTTGTAGGAATTACAGTCTTCTTTCTTAGATGTTGTTCTATTTAAATAATTTCAGGTTAGGTTTTGAAACTGGATCCATAACATTAAGAAGCTGAACTCACACTTCTAAAGAAATAAGAAGGCTGTTCAAATGAAATTTGAACGTAAAAACTGGTCCTTCAAGCTTCAATAGAACATACCTGACTCCACATCTTCTGAAGACACATCCACAGCTAACCTGCTAACCTAATCCACCAACACCTAAACTGAAACAGACAGTTGATCTTTCTTACCAGCTTTTAGTTCTCTTTGTTGTCTGCCCTCTTTTTCCTTGCTTTTACAGAGTGGCAGCTAATCAAACTAAGCTGAGCTACAGCTAATTTATTTGTTCATTTCCAATATTTTATTTGCAAGTTTATTCTGATAAAGCAACTACTTCATAGCTTTCAACTCCCGAGTCCTTCACAGTTTTGCAATTGCCTCCTTCAGTTCCCCTTTTACACCTCTCCTTGTAAAACTCTGCCAACATACGTGAGGGAGACTGCAAAGCAGTCTTAGGTTGAGGTGAGAAAGGACAGGCTTTGCACTGAGTCTCCCTATTTTCTATCAGTTTAATACAGCCTTTTAGAATTCATTTTTAAAGTTAAAAAAAATGCAAAGAAATGGAAGGAAAGAAAAAAGCTTTCATTTCATTGTGCATTTAAGTGAAATCTTTAAAACCTTTGCATTATTTTATCACATCAGACTTGTCAAGTCACACTCATTTGAATGAGTGAGATTTGAAAACTTCTGAGTGTTATATTACATTTTCCATTGATATATGCTGTGAATCTTTACGGCTGCATGAAAATGAAGCCAAAAGTAAGAGGAGACAGCTCACTTCAAATGAGTGAGACTGGATAGGTCTGTCATATGTTATTTCAGGTGCTCATAGGATAGCAATTCTAAGCAGAGATGGGTGATGCAGTTGACAGGTTTGCATGGGTTTAGATAAAGAGGAAGAACTTAGTCATAGAGACAGAAACAAAAGGGTATGATTCTCCTCTTCGAGTCATACACTTTGAAGACTAATTTGTGCCTCATCCCATACTCAAAATGGGCACAAATGTCACAGCTGAGAGCCCTTCTGGTGGCACTCTTGTTGAGCTCCAGCAATGACACTGCACTCTCCACAGGAGAAGGCAGGCATCATCCACTCTGCAGGTTATCATCTTTGGCTAGAAGAGGAACTGGTGACCCCACAGCCACCCCCTTCCCCGTGCCATGTGTACTGCCATGCATGGTCCTAACAAGAAGGTGCGGCAGAGAGAATTTGTGAGTCTTGTTTGCACATCTGTTCAAAAGCCAGCCACAGGCTGACCCTGTTCCTAATTTTCAAAATACTTACCTTCCCTTTGTGCACGCAAAAGTTGTCTTTAATTCCCATCTTAGTGTTTTAAAGTCACCAGACAGACTTCTAAAGTTTATCAAACTTTTAAAAGGTGATTATTGCTATTATTATTATTATTTTCTGCAGCTGAGAAGAGAAATACTAGTGAAAGACACCTTTTGGATTTGCACTAAGTATGTACTTACTGGTATGTGCCTGCAGGTTGACTTTTTTGGTAGAGGGAGCAAGACACCAAGAGAACTCATTGTCATGCCCATGGAGTGTTCAGCAGTGAAAGACAGAGAAAAGATACATATGGGCCTGCAAAAGGGAAGTGTTTGCACTTCCCTTATGTCTGATAATGAATAGAGAAGCTGCAGGCGTCTGATCTGCAAGGCTGATCCCACCGTGCAGCCTGAATCACGGCCGTCTTTCGGGCGCCCTGAGGATGTATCCAGGGCTCTCCGAGACAAAGTCGTTGCTTTTCTCCTCAGAGGTCAGCAGAGGGAGATGTCGGCGTGCCTTTTGCTGACGACTTCGACGGCTGTTGTCTGCCACTTAATTAATTCAATGTTTGAAATCAAACCGCAGTTAAAAATGTACTGGTATTAATCCGCAAGGGTAGACATGTAACGTGGAGAATTTCCATTAAACTTTCTACACAACCACAAATTTTGAGTACTTTTGTGGGATGTTTTTGGAAAGTCGCTGCAGAAGAGATACTGGCTCTTACAGTGAAGTCTTCTCAGAACAGAGTTCATGCACCAGGGCATTTGTTCAACATTTCTGACAGTGAAAACAAATAAAATACGAAAATTTTTAGGAAGACAGAATTGGACCTAGAACAGTTTTTTGTTGGGTCAGAAATACGAAAGACACACTTTAACTATTTTAAAGAAAGAGAGGCATGGGATTTTTTAGTGATATTAACATACATTGGATAAACATAAAGGCAAACTTTGATGCCATGCTTGTGGTGAGATCAAATATACCTGATTGGATTCATCTTGAAAAGTAATAATAAAATATTTCCTCACTTCAGCAGACCTAAGGCACCAGAGAAGGCATATCAATTTTATTACACCTGAGAATCTGCTCTAAGTGTTCAGATTTCATTAGGAGAGAAAGAAAACCTAGTATTTTTGGTTTTCTCTTCTGGAAGAATATCTGCTAGCTTGAGAGGCTGGAGCTAAAACAAATGCTAACACCTTGTACTCCATGAGTCAAGAAAATGTTAGCTTTGTTTCCAGACCTCAGAACTGTGTTCCGTTATGACTGAAAAAAGGTTTCCACAGGAGTGCCTCCACCAATCCGACATGGAAGGTGAGTGTTATCAGTGCTCTGACTGCCTCTCCGTCCCTCACTCAGTGCAGGGTGGGTTGTGATGTGCTGGAGGGGAAAAAATGTTTTGTGCTAATAACTTCCCTTTCCCTGTTGCTCTGCAGATCTGCTTACTGCTCTGTTAGCCTCAGTTAAGGTAGAACATGGAAGTCAATCAGAAGAAAGAAAGAAAGA
>NC_048926.1:33718950-33727430 GCF_011077185.1 Oxyura jamaicensis
GAAGGAAGGAAGGAAGGAAGGAAGGAAGGAAGGAAGGAGAAAAAGAATCTGACAAATTTGCCTTGAAACAATTTTGCTCCCAAAGCTTAAAACTGCTTTGGAAGGATCATTCCTTTAATTTTGTTTTGTTTTGATCTTACCAATTTTAGGTTTTTGGATTTCCTCTGAGTGTAAAAGAGCTAAAAATACATGGTGTTTCTTCCCACTTTAAAGTTATTTAGATGTAAGGGATAGGCATTGCCTGAAGATGCTTACACAGATACCTATTCACACAAAAGCAAGGGAAAAGTGGTTAAACACCCAGCTCCTCAATGTGATAGCATTTGGAGCCATGGAGGTTATGTCCGTGACTTGTGTTACACTATTGACATGTGGGCAGAAAACTGGCTTCAGTCACCTTATCTTTGATACTCCTCTCCTAGCAGCTGGGTGACACAGAACAGCTGCACAAGACCAGATTTCATTGGCAGATGATTCCTGTGCCATCAGGCCGTCGTGGTGTCCAAGGTAGTAGCTATTGCTGTCAGTTGAAGCTTTGTCAACTGGTGCTGCAGACATCAGTCTAGCCCAAGTTTAAGCACAGCTGGAATGGCTGTCAGCTCCCCACCCCCCACCCCCCCCCGTTTCCCTCTCCCCTTCTTTTTCAAACTGGTTGCTGTTTCTGGAAAATGGTAGTTCTGTGAATTTTTCAAACACAAAGTGTGCATTTTTTACATGGCTGGTGTTTCAGAGATAAGTACAACAGGCCTAATTGTTTATCCATTTTGTCAACACAAAACGGCAACAGTTCATCCAGATTCTGAAGTGTTCCTCCAAACTTACCGTGATGCAAAGAAAAGCTGGGGTAGGGCCCCGAGTCCCTCCTTAGACAGAAAGCTCAGTATGGCTGAGGGTCTGGCAGTACTCTGACATGCTGCAAAGATCTGTGGCAGCCTGCTTCACACCACGTGCAGGCAACAGCATGAAGTGACACCAATATAATGTCTAAACAAAGCATGAGGGACACACCTTTCTTTTATTTATTTATTTTTAAAGGTACCTAAAAAATAAAGCACCAAGTAAACAAAAAAAGTAGCTACAGTAGTAAAGAGTAAATTCTCTGCATCTCCTAGACCATGTTTTTACTGGAAAAAATGTAATTAGAGAACTTTGGGGTGGATTTAGCATCACATGCAGCATTAATTTTAATGAAAGCTTTTTATTTATTTTCTCTTTTGAATAATAATATAAAATCAATTTGAAATTGAAATAGTATCCAGATACTACTAGTTTCCTGGCTCAAATTCTTCAGCACATATGGCAGAAGCATAAGCTTTTGCCAGTCTGCTACTTTGGGTAATTTTGCATGCAAATAGTTTAGTGCCTATGTTGAGGTGCTAGAATGTGTTTAGTACACTTGAAAATATTTGCATTGCAAAAGGAGAGCTAATCTCCTGAGGAAAATCAAATTGATATTTTGTATTAGGGGACTACTTTGGACATTGTGTGGCCCTGTTACATGGAAAATGATGTTGACAGTACAGCTAGAATTTTTAATTGACCTTCATAGGTGAAGAACCCACTACTTTGCCAAATTCATAAGCAATTCTTTGGTTGTCATGCACCACTGTGCTCTTTTGCTACTTCCAAATCTTTTCTCTGATAATTTCATCACTTTGATAAAGCTATTCCCCATAAGCAGGTTGAGCAGTGACTGCAATGTTTAATAAGTACTCAGGAGGCAGGCTAGCTGGAAAGAAGAAACAGCATTTATTAATGGCATGAATCATTACCACAGCTGGGTCTTCTCTAGCTTCTGGAAATGTCTATTTCACATTGGACATGCTTAGAGGCTCAGCTATTGGCTACTTCATGGCCATGCGTCCTAACCATAGCAGTGTTAATATATCCATTCCCATCCTCATAAGCTGATATGCAGACTTGCATTTCCATCCCTCCCCTGCCACTGATGGGAACATGCACACAGACACATGCACGAGCACACACATTCCTTTTAGCTATTTAAATTGATTTCTGACAATGTTTACCTCTGAGACACCATTTAATTGGTCAGTATCCTGTCTCAGAACACAGGGCCATCGTGTCTTGCTCTGGTTTGGCCATATTACATGTGACAGTGTCCATGCTTGTGTCAGCAATGGCTTAGTGCTTCCTCCAGCACCAGACTCTGATGGCACTTGGAAACACATTTGGATTCCCATTTGGTGAGTCCTGCAATTGGTATGCTGTTTGTCAGGATGGTTTTCATGAGGTCTTTTTATTTTTTCAAAGTGTAAGCTGTAAGTTCAGGCACACATTTCTGTAGCTTCAGCATCATATAGGATAGTAGAATGTTAAAATAGTTAAAATATTTTAATTTTGTTTTGTGGAGGAGGGATGTTCTGGATTTTTTTCCAGTTATTTTTAAATAATTACATTACTCATGTGGCTATTGTATTTAAAGAAAAGCTAATGCAGTTAGTAATAGGCCTTTTTTATTATTATTATTTTTTATTTTTTATTTTTTTTTCAGTCTGATCACGGATTCTCTCGGCCCTGTTTGCTGATCCACATGCAAATACAGCTGGCGGTCTCTGCTGTAGGAAAAGCTTGTCATTATGACTCATACAGCTGCCATAAACAGTCAAGAAGAAAGGTGTAAGTGCCTTGGGAAATATTTCTGAAGCAGTAGCCCTTGAAGTGGCAGATAGCCAGGGTCAGAGTAGAAGGGTGAGACTGTGTGATCAGCCATGCAACTCTGCAACAAGTTAGCAGTCTTCAGGACCTTTTGCAATAGAACTGCAAGCTGGAGCAGAATTCTTTTGCAGTGACCAAGACTGTTGTACATTTTGTTCTGAGGATGTACTGATAGGACAACAGATTACTAAAGTCTTAATGACTTAAAAACACCTATTGTAAGTATCTGTCCAATACCAGGTGAAATCATTTCCCAGCAGGTCCCCTGAGTGCCTGTTGACTTTCAATTTATGGAGAAAAAAAATTAATCTGATCACAAAAGTTATGCAGATCTTCTCTATAATCTGCATTCAGTACTTCAGCTGTTGCTTTGATTTCATTTGAATCAGCAATTATTTTATCTTACTTTTTTTTTTTTTTTTTCATTTTGTCTTAATAGATGTGTAATGATTTTTAGACTTTTTGAAATTCTGAGATTTCTGTTATCTTTATAAGGAACTTCCATAGTTTTTCATAAATATACTGTATCATTCTCAGCCCAGTTTCAATCATCATTTATTACAATGTCAGGACCTTGTAATCCTTCAAAAAAATCTGAAATTAGTCTTTGAAATACCTCAGGAGCAGAACTAATACCATGTGGCATTTCTGGGGACTTGAAACCTTCAAATGGTATATTTAAAGTCATCTAATTTGCTTCATCTAACTTGCCAAAAGGCATACCTTACCTACAAAGATACAAATATGATTATTTCTGACATATAAACTGTTACCTCATCACTTCTTTTTCATTCAATAATACTTATATGTTTGCTTTGAAATCATTTTGGGAGGGAGTTATGCTTATTAAACTCTTATGAGGCAGGCTATTTGGAAGGAAAACTTTTTATTAACTATCTGATGTTTTTGGCTGTGCATTGTTACAGCTTGAGAACACTTCTGCATGACTCTGGGCATACTCAGATGCCTTTTGCCCTGTATTTGTCTTTTAGATCCAAATTATATAGCAAGAACCCTGTAATGCTACAACTGAGAGCATCTTTTCTGTTTTTATCTTGTCCTCAGAGCACTTTCTAGCAAGGTATTGTACCATCAGGGAAATAGCTGCTATATCACATTGCTGCTTTTTCAGTCCTCATTTCTGTTTACTTATTTCTCTAAGTTGGTGACTCTGGGGAGGGAGAAAGAACACAATTGCCACATATGCTTCTATTGAAGATGAAGCCCCCAGGTAACTGTAGGGCTCCTTGCCCTCAGGAAAGCTTTGGAGTTGGATTCAGTTTCCAGGTACTGACAAAGGAATTAATTGCCAGTGATTTGGCTCAAAATGTTGATAATTTTTGATGTTGGAACATTAGAAGAAACTAGTTCAATTATAGGTTAGCAAGCACTCCTTCTCAATACCAGTAGCACAGCTAACCACATGCTCTATAGGTCTTTTAAACTATCCCTAAGACTCTATGAAATATCAACGATTAATGTGCCACCAGTAGTGTTCTGATTTAAAATAATAATGACAGCAGTGGAAGCAGTTAAAATGGTCTAAGAGCTATGTGTAAGGTTGACCGTAGACTCAGGCTCTTATTCTCACATTTCAATAATTATCCTTCCAGCCATAAGGCAAGCATTTAATATTCTTGGTGAAAGCTGAGATTCCAGAGTACAATTATTCAGCAAGATTTTTTTTTTTTTTTTTTTAATTCATCTATTTGAGCAGCTGCATAATGATATGATAGGTCTTTGTATGAACACATCTGTTAGCACAGATACTTCCACAGGATCATTACCTCATCATTACTATATTCAGTCCTGTACTAATAATACGATACCTATCTGTACAGCAAGGTGCCAAACCAACTACAAAGACAGTTTGATGAGAAGCAGCGGTTGCTGATTTGTGAGAGCTCAAATGCTCTCTCTGATTTGCTGGGGACCAGCTGGTTGGAGTCTGAACTGAATCAAATAACATGCACTTTGGTGTACACCATCAGCTGTGTGCTGCTTTTTGTTGTTCTATTATGTCGAATCAAGGGAATCACAGTCAAACAGTCTTGATACAAGTCTGGGATCTTTTCCTGCTCTCACAGCATCTTTTTCCATCAGTGCAACCTGGCTTCATGATTATATTCTGTCTATGAAATGACCTATGACCTGTTTTGCAGAGGAGCTTGAGACTTGCTTTGTTACACTTGCAAAATGCTTCTAAAAAAAAAAAAAACAAGCAAGCAAACAGTAAAACAATCTGAGAGAAAGTATAAGATTCTCATTCCAAGGCCCATGGCCCTATTCCTTCGCTCCGTTTTTCACCCGAATCCCTATCATGGCTTTATTGCATCCTGTTTTGAGGTGGCAAACTCCTAGAGGTGTTCATCCAACTGGGGAACAAAGGTGGAAGTTGGGTCAGCTGAAGCTGGTAATTTGACATTTGCACAAATGCAGTTCTGTATGGGATTTACAAAGCCTTTCCCATTGAAAATATATTTTGGTCCACTGCGAGGTGACAGGAGAAGAAATATGTTAGCGTGAAGAGGTATGAAAGTGAGACATGAAGGTATGAAGGGTGGAAGAGGAAGAACTGTGTATCTTATAAACTGTGAACATCTGTTCCTATCTTCCTGACTCCCTCTGTCACTGGAGATTGTTGCTTCTGTTTCAGTGGGGAATAGGCAGTCCAGTTCAAAATTAAAATAAGCTAGGTAATTGCACAAAACAGCTGACAATAAGAAGTCTCCACTTTAGTAAGTCATATTGCAGTCCACTGTGCCTACACATTTCTCATCTGCAAATAAGCAGTGCCAGATGGGATCATAATAATTCCAATTGATATGGAGTAGTCCTGATACTTTTGGGAAAGTGCTGTTTGAGAGTGCTGCATACTATAAGCATTCAGGCCAGAAAAAAAAAAAAAAAAAAAAAAAAAAAAAAAAAAAAAACACTGCTTGTGTTCCATAGCTTTTTGCAGTGTTTTATCACTGAATCTCTGCCACAGCTCTGAACTGTCTAGTGTGGGATTCTGTTTCAACAGATAGGCAGTGACAGGTACTGTAAGTGGGCCAACAGGAACTTATTATGAACACATAACAATAGGGAAGGTCTGACTTAGTGTGTTTGTGAAAATCCTGTCTGTTAGCAATCAACTTCCTTTGAAAAAAATAGAAATGGGACCTGTGCTGCCTGAGGGATGGTGGCACATCAATCAACTCATTAGGTAAGTAAATAAAGCAATAACTGAAGAATAAATCACTTCTGAAATCCACCAACAAAAACTTCTGATATATAAATTACCAGAATGAAATGACTCATGAGCAGTTTGGAGGCAAAATTGTCTTTTCAAACATGAGAGGGGAAAAAGGAA
Organism: Oxyura jamaicensis; assembly: GCF_011077185.1. Classification (NCBI taxonomy): domain Eukaryota; kingdom Metazoa; phylum Chordata; class Aves; order Anseriformes; family Anatidae; genus Oxyura; species Oxyura jamaicensis. Next base: position 33,724,982 of record NC_048926.1, read on the forward strand.
AGGAAGAGCAGTACCAACTGTGAAACATTCATATATCTTTGATCCCCCAAACTTTCCTTTACTCTATCATTTGTACACTATTGGAAGGAAAAAAAAAATAGAAAAGAATAAGAAGAAAAATGTGCTGCAGCATATTTTCTCTAGCAGAGAGAGTGGGCAAAACAGTTGCCTCCACAGCTGATGCCAGGTGCTTGCTCCACTAACCTGAAAGCATATGAGCCCGACTGTCACACTATGCAGCTCTGCAAGCAAAGCACCCAGCACTTCTCTTCTGGTGCTGCATCATGCTGCCTCCTCACCAGCAGGCAAAATAGGTGCATGAAATCAGGTCTTGTGAATAATTCATCCCTTGTGTTTGACAAAACATAAAGAAATAAACATGTTTTCTGGTAGATAAACTCAGTGCAAATCTTTTTAAGGAGGACAACAAATGTAGAGGTTTTGTTTCCATGTGTTAATCATTTATTGGAAACTACAATAACAAAAAGAACCAATAACCCTGACAATTTCAGTAGTTATATTCTATGTGCTGAAAGACCTGGATTAACCCCTTCATTTCATGAGAATATTGACTCTTGCAGCCTGCTTTTCAACTGGCCCCTGCATCCATAGAGCCCATGAAGAAGTTCAGACACCAGCCACCTGGGACTCCACTCTCAGAACAAGGTAGGATGTCTCTCAGGGAGGCCACATACTTATCTGAGGTCAACCAACATCATTTTGGGAACACTTACAGCATTATTAGCTGCTACAAAGCAGTGAGTTGAACAGAAGCCTAAAATAGTATTTTTCATCAATATTAGGATATTTTGGAGCCAGCACTATTGTGGATTGGACCCTAAATAGTTTTAGTGTCACTTAAATACCCACTAATTTAACACCAGTTAAATTGGCAGTAAAAACACCACCGACTGTTTTGAGCTGACATCCTATTTATAAAAAATAGCTCCAAAATTTAATACTAGCTATGCTAAGCAATGCCACGGGGATGAAAATGATGGTGTATGTTCATAGGATTTTTTTTTTTTTTTTTTTTGAATATACTATGAGGCAGTCTAACCAAGTTTTTAAACTGCTATTACTAATTTAACTCTGCATTTTTATTTATTTTCCTTGAAAGCACTGGAGGGGAAAATGATATTCCTGCAACAACTTTGAAGCACAAAGTTATTATGGATAACCATTTCCAATTCACCCTGTGCTCTGCCAAAATTTAAACAGTATTTCTTTACCTCTTTGAGTTATGTACCTTCCTCCAATCTGCCAAAGGAGCAAGTTCTTGTATAATTGTTTTCCTTACAATCTCTCTTGCAGGTTAGCCACAAATAACTTAATGTTTAGGACAGGGGAACTGTTCAGTGGAAAATGCAAAGGAGGAAGTAAAAGAACATCTTTCTTCCGTACCTGTCATTGACAACCAGCAACTGAAGTACTTAATGGAAACACATTCCATTTATCCATGCCTTACCTTGCTTACCTAGGAAAAAGATGCCATAAACACCAAGTACATCATCGGATTAAAGAGTTATTAATGATTAGTGTGAACCTAACTCCTCTATCTGGTCAAGCCAGCACCAGGCAGGTGGGGCAGGTGTGTCTTGTGCTGGGACAGGGCGGGTTGGGGGCAGAGAAGGACAGACCACTCTGGATGCAGCACTGAGAGGTGGAGTGTTTTATGGTGCCTGGACAAAAGTGGGATGAACTGATACTTCAGATCTCAAAAAAATGCTAATATCTGGGTCAATGTGTAACTGGGAACCTTAATGTGAAATAAAATTGTAATGTTTCTTGGTTATTCTGACACCTCACTGATCCATTTTTCATAAAGGGAAATTTATCCTGATGTTCTAGCAAATGAATGTCACCATCTAAAAGGCATGTCTTCAGAACCTCAATGTAAATATTCCACTTTCTCCAGAGACTGGGCTGGTGCTCACTGTGGACACTGCTGGGAGTCAGAAGGCACACCAGGGTGCAATTTCCTATAACCTGAGGCAGTGTTCCAACTTATGCCAAGTTTTCTGTGAAGGAAGGAAATTAAAGTATGGGATGACTTAAAAAACGAATTCTGAGCATCAGTGATCAAGGCTAATCCTGTTCTGCTATAGCTTATTTATAGATACATCTGGATATTTACAAAGAACATGAGAAGTGACAGAGCCCTGGGAATTCTTAAACAGAAATGGAAAGATAGACCAACAGATCAAATAAGCAGTATTTACTCTTACATGCTCTCTCATTCTCTCCCCCTCTCCCTCTCCTTCTCCCTCTTCCTCTCTCCCTTTCCCCACCCCACTCCCTTCCTTCTCTCTCCTTCTCTCCCTCCCTCCCTCTCTCTCATTATCTGCCTTCCTCTTGTTTTCTTCAGGCAGGTAATCAGACCTTGACCTTGCTCCAAGCTGGAACCAAATGCAATTGTTAATGTGCATCTTTCCTGATATCTATGTTT